>NW_017803976.1:2611107-2655595 GCF_001625305.1 Branchiostoma belcheri
CTATTGTCTATGAAATGAAGGCCTATAGAAGGTGGGTTCTTGCTTAGTTGCTCTGTACTTGTCCCCAAAAGTAAGTCATAATTAGGACATATTCTATTGTTTTCTTGTAACTGTCCCCGAAAGTAGGAGATATTGCTCACGTTTCGATATATTTATTTCATAGACAATAGATAAAGTTACTTCTGCTAGAGAATTGAATTTGAATAACGTCCTACCTTGGCGTTTATAGTGCTTCAAGTACATGTGTGCTAATGTCTTCAGTATATGTTTAAATATGGGGACAATATGGGGACAAGTGCACAATAACGGCAAAAGACCCGAACCTCCAGAAGTATTCATTTGATACAAAATGCATATAATTATGTGCTTGCCTTAAAAGATTGAATTCAAATAAAATACTACTTTGTCATATTTACTGCTTCAAAAACAGCCGTATATTTTGCAATTTCTGTAATGTCCAATATATGGCCTACTTTCAGGGACAATTACACAGACACGAAACAAGACTCCAACCTCAACGAGAATTCATTTGATACACAATACATGTATGTACTACCCTACAAAGATTGGATCCAAATAACATCCTACTTTGTCAGTTATAGAGCTTCAAAGATAGACCGAAATGTTAATTTTAGCACAAGTCCAAAATATGGCCTACTTTCTGGGACAATTACACAGCAACGAAACAAGACTCTAACCTCAACAAGAATTCATTCGATACACAATAGACGTATTTACTACTCTACAAAGATTGAATTCAAATAACATCCCACTTTGTCACTTATAAAGCTCCAAAGCTAGCCAAACATGATAATATTCCGCACATGTCCAATATATGGCCTACTTTCAGGGACAAGTACACAACAACGAGACAAGACTACAACCTCAACAAGATATCATTTGATACACAATACATATATGTACTACCCTACAAAGATTGGATTCAAATAACATCCTACTTTGTCAGTTGTAAAGCTCCAAAGATAGCCCCAAATGATAATTTTAACACAAGTCCAAAATACGGCCTACTTTCTGGGACAATTACACAGCAACGAAACAAGACTCCAACCTTCACAAGTATTCGTTTGATAGACAATTATTAGGATTACTTATTATCTAAAGTAGTATTAGATTGCTGTTTTCGTATTGTATTTATTATATCTTAAAGATGACAAAAATTTGTATTTTTCTTGAAATGTAAAATATGACCTACTTCCGAGGACAACCACGTGAGAACCAAACAATTGGCCAAACTTTACAAACATGCATTTTATAGCTCATATAATTATGTATCTGTTATTACATTTTGAACGAAAAAAAATCACCATCTTTGGAGTTACAGCGCTTCAAAAATGGGCAGAAATAGGGATATTTCAAAAGCCCAAAACACTGTATTGTCTTAGTGATGCCCAGACCCTTTAAACTGACCTTTTGAAAATTTTAAAGCTATCTTAGGAAAGCAGATAAGTTGGACATTTCAGCACAGTTTTTGTCTTTCCGATATATTCAAGCATTTGTTTGTAATCGCGTCCTAAACGTTGGCAATTTTCATGTTTCTGGCATGCGTAAATCATGGAAAATGGCCCTAAAACATGTTTGGGCTGTTACCATGGCAACGGTCGATGTGGAGCAGAAAGAAAGCTATTTTGAGGGGTTGTGGGCCAAGTACTATCACTGTGCAAAATTTGAGCCAAATCGATTTTTTGACCCCTGCCACCATTGTTTGATCATTACAGACATTTGCTCTTAAGTCTTTGGTATAGCCCATAGTCTATTACACACATATGAGATGCTAAAACATGGCATTATTAACACGGTTTATATTTCTTCGATAATTGCAGACTTTCAAAGTCGGTGACCTGGAGGGCTGGGCAACGGAAAAGCGGTGCTAGACATCCGACAGGATGTTGACCTCCGATGACCCAGATTTCACGACGAAAAAGCCGCAAAGAGCTTGTGTTTGAGCAGACGAATGAGTAGACTTTAGTGAGCTGTTAAAGATATGCATCGAGTGTTGTTGTTACACTCTGTGAAGCTATAAAATCAAATGTTTCTCAACACACCAAGTCTATTGTTTTTACTTGGGACATGTACATCAAACAAATACATCAGACATACGTAAATAGTTTCAGCAGGTTGGTAAGACACTGAGTAAAGAGACTCTTTTTACTCAACCAAGTCTTTTATTCAGCCGACGTTTCGGTGACCGTCTGTCACCTTCCTCAGGGCAATTCTGACTGGCTCATATTGCACTGCACACAGGTGTCGCTGCTATAGATGAATTCCCAAATGTACAATATTTACATAATCTATCTACACCTGTGCTGCAGTGCAATGTGAACAGACGTGACAGACGGTCACCGAAACGTCGGCTGAATAAAAGACTTGGTTGTGTAAAAAGAGTCTCTTTACTTAAATACTTCTACAGCTGCATTGTATATAGAAACATATCATATTGATATTTATAGACAGATATACATCATAAATATATACCTTATATTCATTCATATTTCATTTATTGTATAATTATTCGACTTATTCATTACAGGTGGTGGTTCATTTGTATATCAATATAGCACCACCCCCACAACCCGGATTTTGAGGTACCCCCGGCCGTCATTTTACTACTCGCAATCCTGTTTCTCTCAGACCGTTGTAGACTAATAAGCAGAGAAGTTGAGCTGTTGAGTTTCGTAGTACATACAGGGCCCAAAATGGGAGTAGCATTAAAGTGCCTACTTATAAAACCTTCGGAACCTTTTGAGTGAGAAGGAACAGGTAGGGTCCGAGCTCTCTCAGTTGGGCCAAAATGTGTTACGTTCACCGGTTAGATTTGGCTTACGGACAGATCTGACTTGTTTGCTAACTCAAAGCGCGGATGGATATTGCAGAGACTGCAGTCAAAGACTCATAGAATTAAGGTTCTTATAGAATTGTTCTGTCAGCTACAGGTTTTTCTGTGCCAGTCGGGATTAGGGTACACATTGCTCGGTAGTTCAGTTGTCAGACTTTAAGTGATGAGTTCCACGGCAGTATGAATTTGTCTGGCCCTGACTTGACAACAATCTTGTTGCCTAAAGTCTTTGCATCGTAATTAACTAAACCGTTGTGATTTTTTTAAAATGTATCCTGTTATCATGGTCTCCATTGGCCAGAACATGAAATCTGCCCAGAAAGGCGCGACATGAAGCACTGTTTAAAGGGGGCCTGCATGGCGAGGGGGAGTCCCGACAACGCTCTACGCTAGATTTTCAGAACCGGCTATGTATTACGGTACAGTAGCGCGATTACGCTTAACGATAAATTTGAAATAGCTACAACGCATTATGTAAAATTAAAACGCGAATTACGCTTTCAGGCTAGGATTCCTTGTCACATGAAAAAAGCTTTTGATTTTGTTTACTTCCCACTATAGCCAAGTAATGTATTTTTTTTTTTTCACCTACAATGAAGTGGTTGCAATTCTTTCACAATAGACTTAATGGTTTAGCCTTGAAGTCACCGTGGTCCTCCCTATGATAAAAAGCCCAAACTTTTTTTCTAATATGATGTAAACAAAGGTCTGAGCCATAACTGAGCCCCAAATAGCTAATTCTATCTGCCTTTTTTAGCGGCCATTGAACGTCAAAAACGTACAAAAAATGGCCTTTCTCAAATTTGAAATTTTACAAAAAATAGGTAATCTTTAAACGTCTGCTACAGCTCACTGCAAAAACATTTTGAGTAAAACTTTATTATCAATTTCTTCGTTGAAACATGGATAAAAATATGTTAGAGGCAAAAAAATATCTATTCGATACTGTGAGATACAGAAGGTCATAGATAATCTATTTTGGGCGAGACTAATGCCTTCACAAGATGAAAATCTGCCATTTTGAAAAATGGCCGTTGCCATGGCAACAAGTAACCAGGGGTCCGAAACACCCATTTTCGTAGGTTTGGGCCAAGGTTCTACCACGACACAAAGTTTGAGGAGATACGATTCTTTTTTTTTTTTAGTTTGGCCACTTATTTGGCGACGCCTTTGGGGCGGAGGCATTTGTGTAAGTACTACGTTCGCTTTGAAATAATTTCAAAAATTGCACGAATGCGTTCCCCGGGGAATTGGTTTGGAGGAAACCTTCGGCCATGTGGTTTTTGGATCAAGCAGGTAACTTACACGGGGTGCCCACGTGCCACCCATCCAGATGCCTGGCATGATTTATTACTGGTCATCAGTCTTCTCCCCACACCATGGACAGAGAGCACAGATGTCTTCGGCCAAAGACCATATTCAAACAGGTCACAGAGAGAAAAGAAATTATCCGTCCTTTTGGAACCCACAAAAGGTAAAAAAAAAGTCAAAGGAGTAACAACTTCAGACCAGACATAAAATCCAGTCTCTGGTGGAGGATAGAGTGAAGTGGAGGATGGTTTTCAGTTTGGTTCTGGCGGGAACTCGACCGAAGTAAAGTAAGTAAGTATGTCATCATAAAATCTATATTGCTGGGGAATAACGGCTGATTCCTTCTATACGTGTATTTGGTATATTGCCCCACACCACCTCCACCCAGCCTGTAAATTTCACTACGTGCATGTCTTTATAACATAGGGAAATATATTTTTCTGATAATTGTAATGTAGATTGCTAGCTCCACCACATGAAATAATATATATATCATTCAGTCGTCGCCTTGTCAATGATTTTTATTGCCTCAGCCTTGTTCTGATTTGCTTGGTTTTTACAGCCATCTGCTCTCAGGGCTATGTGTATACGGTCATGAAGAGATTTAAAGAAAAATGCGTTTTTAATTAATGCAACTGACTTTAATGCTCAAAGGTGACCGGAAAAATTATCGATGTTTTCTTGTTGACAATGGCTTAAGGTTTAAAAGGTTTTAAGCTCTCCTTAAACCGAATTTCACTACAGCTGTAGATATCAAAAGTATGCAAAACGTTTGTAATTTGTGTACAGTTTTCGCTATGGTGCTTTCAACATTAAGCTTTCAAGACGATTATGCGTTTTAGCAAACGTTTCTCATCTTATTATCAAAGGATACCTCTGTTGTTTATCATGTATTGGCTTCTTTCATCTTTTTTTTTTAATTTTGTTGATCTCTGTGATGAATGACATATTTTGTTGATCTCTATGGTGTATGACAAACAGTTTTGGCGAGCTAACTTCGTATGCTCCACCTCTATTATGGAGGATGAAAGATGATGATGATGTTGATTTACGTTACGCGTAGGTGGTGGGCATATGTTTTTACTTTCAAGAAAAAAAGATGATTGCAATTGTAGACTACTATGAATAACTTCAATATGTAGCGCTGGAGACTTAAATGATGACGTGTTCAAATTACGTATGTCGTGTTTGTATTTAAAAGTACAGTGATTGTTGTTTACACAGTATGACTTTCTTTTATTCGTTTGATTCTCAGTTTCATAAACTAGTTAGTGAAGATATGAACATGTATTACTTGAATGCGTATCTACGGTTGTTTATCCAATATGTTATGCTTTTATCCTTTTTTCTTAATTTCATCACGAAAAGCTGTTCGTAATTACTGTGTGGGTGTCAGTCAGGCTTCGCGTCAGTCGACAAACCCCGTGCCTAGTGTAGGTCGTGTTTTTGCTGTACAGAAACCAGACATTCAAGTTTCGTCATGTCAGGAGGGCAGCAGCAGTCCCAGGCCGGTGACACCAGAGGTAACAGTTTTTTACTCTGTCAAAGTCTTCATTTTCTATCCTTTTCTGTTGGGCAATTTTTTCTATAGTAGTCGCGAGTGTATGCCATTTTAGGTGGGGGGGGGGCATATATAACATGCTCAATTTGCTTGCATCTAAAGCCAGTATTTCTTTTGAAATAAAATGGTGCAGTATTGGTATTGATTCTTAATAGCAGATGACAAAAGCCAGTTTCGAGTCGACTTCAGCTATTTTGGTTTGCTTTGTGGCAAAGTACTGGCAAAGTACAAAATGACTGGTTTATTTGACAAACACGGTTAAATTTGACTACGGCTAAGAAAACAATGCAGATAAGCATTCGTTATCCTGAAATAAGTCAAAGTTGCAATAATATGAATTCCAGATCTGCTTTTTATATTTGTCGTCTTTACTCTGATGGCATATTTAAAGGTTTTCATACTTCATGTAATGCGTGAATTATCATTCGTATATCATAATGATGCAAATGCTGTTTATTTCATTACGCTTGTTTTGTAAGCCTATATTTTATCAAAATGAAAGGTGCAGTGTAGCAAGTCATAAAAGACAGCTTTAATCGACTATGACTTTGGCTATGACAATTTTTGTTGGTTCAATGTGTGACAATGGAAAGAATGGCTGGTGGATTTGGCGATATGGAAAACACATTGTTGTATTTGTGTGGGAAACACTGTATAGTACTGCTCATTTGTAATTTTCTTTCATCCAGGCGCCACACCCAAGAGGCAAGACCAGACTGATTGGAGGTCACTTGCGGACGCCACCGCGAACATACCAAACCCGATGTACGTCTCTAGAGCAGGTAAGGTAATTTCTTAAAACTATTCCTGCGTTATTTGCGTTTTTTTGGCGACGTCTCAGGGAGGAGCCTAATGGAACAGTATCGTGGGCAATTCGCAAGAATTCTAGGAATTGTACAGGCATTTTGTCCACAGGCATTTTTCTGACCCACATCCATGCCCACATTCCTGGAACCCTGTAGACCTGTCTGCCCCAGATGGCCCTACTTTCTGTGACCCCGGGGCTCGTTCATTATGCACTCAGGGGAGGAATGTACTGTATCTGTCTAGACTTAACAGGTACCAAGTCTTCCTCAAAATCATGAAATCATGGCAGTGCCATGCAAACAATAACCCTAACAGCAACCACCGTCGCCATGGCAATGTATGTTTTCATTGCCAGTCTTGTTAATTTTGGTCTTTTTTTGGGGAGGGGTGTTGGTGAGAGGGGAGTTGTTGTGTCCCAAACCATGCCCGACCATGGGGCAAATCTACATTCTCGGAAACGAGGGGGCTGTCCTGAACCGTACTTGACCGGGCACAGTTCTGGACGCATAAGGGCCTTGTCCCATTTCGTGCTTTTGGGGCGGAGCTTAGCGTTTTGAGGGGAGAGACTTCTCTTGGTTTTGCTTATCTGTTTTAGGCCGCCATTGTTGTCTTTGTCGGGAAAAGAATAAGAAAGAATCGGTGTAATTCCTGCTTTACACAGTACACAGACTCACAACGTCTCAGGCAATGTAACCATATATGGAATCGTTGGCGTGAATAATTGCTACGTTCCCGCCAATCACTATGATTGACAACACTTTCGGACACTGTTCTGGCCGTGTCCCGTTCTGGGAACGGGACGGGCACTGTGCCTGAGTGTCCCGCTCAGGCACAGAACGGGACGGGCACGGTTTGGGACACAACAGGGGTCATGATAAGCAGTTTTTACTCCTGTGAGGTTGTTTTCGTTGTGAACGATTTAATGCGGTTTCAGGGAGGTAAAACAAACGTGAAGCGCTTGAAAAAGCTTAAGACCAAAAATAAGTGAGGAGTTCCTTTATTTTTTGGGAATCACCCATAGAAAGCTAGACCCAGGTTACGATACAAAACAAGCAATTTTCCGTCGGTGACATCATAGATGTCAGTATATAGTATGCGATAGGATTGATTCATCTTACATGTATTGCATTATATATTATAAAGAAATGAGCAGAATATTGAATTTGAACAATCCAATTTTGCCACCCTTGAATTATACTAGATGCCTTTGAAAAGGTTTTTCATAGATCATAGAAGATGTATTTTTTTCCTCCACAATTAGACTACATGAAAGGAGCACACACCAAGATGAAGAAGTACATCCACCTGTGTAAGAAGTTCCTGAAAGCCACGGGTTTCTTCTTTGCTGTGGTCATGGCCCTGCTGTTTCCATTATTTGCAGGTTGGTCTTTTCTGTGATTGTTACACCCGAGGAAGGAGATATCATTCCGCGGAAGGGTATTGTAAGAGTTTACAGTGTTCATGTTCGCAGCTGTTTCTCGCGGTTGGGTTGACGGATTTTTTGGGACTCGGTATACGTCTTGCTACTAGGCTGCACATGATGCACGTTCTTTATTTTGTATTGTATATGTGATTTCGTGCGTGAAAATGAAACCTTTTGGCGGCCCCCGGACACCCCTTTCAGCGTGAAAATGGTTTTGCAGGCTTGCCTTGGCTATTGTTTAGGTATTTTTTGGTTATTCCATTTTTTCTAGCCGTCTGACAGAGGGGTGTACACACTCCCTGGTTGAACGAACGTAAAATTATGTGGAAAGACACTATATATCCGCAAAGAGATTATATTTTCCTAAAAGGCTCTTTGAAATTCGCATATTTTCACTAAATGTGGCTATGCAGTCGTGGAAACAGCGTTTTAGTGCGTATTTTTAAAAAAGAAAGGAAATTTGTTTCCGTGCGCGTGGTTACGGGAGCACGGTATCTTTCCATATATGCAAATATTGTTCATAAATATATGCAAGATTTATACATATACGAAAAAAAAACTGCATACTTACATTAAACCCACACAACTTGTAAACCATTGTATTCCCTATATATCATCAGCCATTCATCCTACATATCTTGCCCACCGGGTTGTGTACATTTTGTGTAGATGTCGGTGTTACCAGTGTTATACGGGGTTTGATATGATTGATACTGGTAAATACGTTATTCGTAAAAAAGTTACAGGGCAGTATATCTGGACACAGAATATGTGCCAAAATTTCTAACCTAACACAACCTAGAACGCTAAATCCAACACATCAAATTTAACATCATCAAATAACTTATAAAAAATACAATTTAACAACTCAAAGGTATAAAATCTCAGATTTTCCTTACTTTCATTGGAAATGGTATTTATTTCATAGTATATTCTGAAAGCATGAAATTATCATTGTCGTGGAAAAGAGAATTTCTAGGATATCAAGTTTATATCGTTTGACGGAAATCCTTACGTTATAATTATCTAGATATCTGGTCATAATTGCTCCATTTTATATACGCCTGATTCACTTCTTTTCAAATTTTGTTTTGACATTGCTACTCAATATTCTGAAACAGATTTTCCCCATAAGGATTCGACTGACAATAGACGTCTATTTATCAACTTATCATTTTTTCTTCATGTTCTTCCTTCTCTCTGTCTTTTATTCATTCATTCCTACTAATATTGAGATTGAACAATGTTATTCAATTTTGTAAACTGAAAAATGTTCTCAAAAAGTAAATGCTTCAGCTATCATCAGATTCAAATGACCAGTCCCTATGAACACGAGGCCTACATTTGACGTCAACAATCTTTGTCTTTTTCTTTCTTGATGCAGTTAAAGTAAACAGTTTTTCTGGGGACTTGGGCAAGCTTGCTGCACGGAACAGGATGACTGAGCTGCGAATAATCGAGCTGGAACGTACATGTAAGTCTGATGAAATAATTCCATGCAACAGCCGTTACATATACCGTTTACAGTAACTATTGACTAACGGTGACCACCATTTTTTAATAAATACGAAGCTAGGAAGTCATCTCAGCCTCCTAGGTGGTGACCGTTATCAATAACTTAATTCCTTAATAAGGATTCTAATGGCGCCACAGTATAGCACTACCCCACCGTAAAATCCTTAGTGAGGAACTAAGTTTATAATAACAGTCGACCTTCTAGGTAGAAATGACCTTCTAGCTTAGTAGTTAGTTAATAACAGTGGTAACAATTAAACTGTACACGGTCTGTGTATTAGATTCATAAAAATTGTACTTAATTTTATCTTTCAGGATACCTTAAAGCATGTATAATAATCTATTTCTTTACACCAGAAAACATTTACCCATGCTTTTAACTGTGTTGAAAAAATTGGATTTCTTTTAGTGCTAGAATATCAAATGTACATTGCTGACTTTGGTGTACTGGTAATCTGGTAATAATGAATGTTTGACATTATTTTTCCAGTATTATTATTTTCAATGCTAATGAAAGCACTAAATCTATATTGTAGATATGTGTGGGTTCTCTGGGCCAAACGACTCTTTGGGAGAAAATGGCCGTTTGAAGTCACCGACTCCACCAATGACGCCTAGGGTATCTGGAAAGGTGATCACAGGAGTCGCCGGAGCTGCTGGCCCTCCTAGGCTGCCCGGACCCCAAGGAGAGAAGGGGCCCATGGGGCCGGCTGGCCCTGAGAGAAAGGCTGGCTCTACCGGGCCTCCTGGGCCACCCGGGCCGCCAGGGCCTCCTGGAGAGAAGGGACCAATGGGGCCACCTGGTCTTGAGGGGAAGGGTGGTTCTGCCTGGCGTCCAGGGCCGTCTGGGCGTCCAATCGGATGGGCGCAATTTGGGCTGCCTGGGCCTGTGGGACAGGCCGGTAAGCCTGACTCTATCGGGCGTCCTGGGCCACCTGGGCCTCCGGGAGAGAAGAAAACCACGGAGCCGGCCGGCCCTGTGTCTGCCGGTACGACTGGCATAACTGGACAAAATGTGCCCAAGGGGATTGGATGTCAGCCATCAAAGAAAGGTCGGTATTATCAATAATCATAAATTGATGAGCAATGAAATGTAAATTACTACGAAATTGGCTTTTCGAAAATCCCAATACTGTTCTTTTTCTTTAATGGCATTCTTATGGGCCACTGAAAAGCATTGTAGTCAAATACTTAAAAATACAAAAAAAAAACATATGATTTTGTGAAGACTTTTTGGTGACGTTGTCGTTTCAATATCGCTTCTATTTACGTTTCCAGTTCCACCATGCAATTCTGTGTTTTCTACAACCTGCTACAAAGCATTCGATGCCCGCGAAGACTTCAACACAGCAGCCGAGATCTGTTGCCGTGAAGGCGGTACCCTCGCCATGCCCCGTGATCGATATTCCAGGGCACGTGTAGCCGTCAAGATCGCGAGGTTTGGCAACTTCGACGTCTGGTTTGGTCTCCACGATCAACAAAAAGAAGGGCAATTCGTCTGGGTGGACGGCACTCCGCTTGGTAACTCCAAGAGATGGGGCAGAAAACAGCCAGATGATTTTGAAGGTGGTGAAGATTGTGCTGTTTATTGGATGACCGGGGGACAACCTAACCGCTGGAACGACACCCCATGCTACCGCAAGCTACCCTTCATATGCGAGTTCCACAACAAGGATTCCGAGTGAGTGACAAAAATGATTTTCAAGCATTTATTTTTCATTACCTTCGCCAAGAATCTTATGTTTTTAGAGGCATTCGTGCATGAGTTTCTGTGTGTGTTTCTGTGTGTGTGTCTGTGCTTGTGTATGTGTGTGTGTGTGTGTTTATGTAAACACGATATGTTGAGAAGGCATAATGGAATGAATGAATGAATGAATAACTGGTTTATTATGTAAAACATCTCAGCCATCAGGCTGTACAACTCAATATGACGAATAGCATAAAATATTACGAAGTATTAAAATATTGGTTAAAAATAAAATATTACAAAAACTAAACATCTGAGGGTGGTTGATTTACAACGTATTATTTGTTCGTGTTAAGCAGTCTCAACAGAGATGGCACAGTGCTGTTTTGAAATCGATCAGTACGGCAAGGCGCAAGAGTTATTTTGTTAGAGTTTCTAAGGTTCCTGCCGTGCTCCTGTCGCCGTGTGTTGGGGAGGAGATCAGCTGTGCGCTCCGATGTTGTCATGCTGTGTGCAAACTTGGTGCAGATGATCGCCCGTCTCTTCTCGAGTGTTTCAAGTTTGCACATCTGCAGCCCCGTGGTGTAGTCTGTATACTTGTGACCCCTGGAGAATGATCCGGCATGCACGTTTCTGTACTAGTTCCATTGTTGCAGTTTGTTTACGTGTAAGTCCGTGATGCCACACTGGTGCGCAGTACTCAAGGATCCGTCTTATGAAGCCACAGTTCTCGTTACACTGTTGTATATATATTTATACATATATTTATTGAGTATTGGGCAAAAAGCACAAGTAGCTTTTATAACACCTTCTACTCAAAACATACAACGATTGTAGAACACATTGACAAAGTACATGCATAATTACACTGTTGTATTAAAGTGAAGTCATAAATGCTAGATGTTTGAAACACTGCAACTGCAACAATTTCTCTGGAAACTTTTTTGTAACATTGTTTTGAAGAACAAAACCATGGACATACGAGTACGTGTACTATCTTACATGTACAACCAACTGAGGATTAAGTACATTTGGTTAGTGTTCTTCAGTAGTTGTAGTGAGCCAAACATTGCCTCAACAAGAACAAAATCATGGACATACATGTACTATCTTACAAGCAACCAGAAGATTAAGTACAGTTTGTTTGTGTTTTTCAGTAGTTCTATATAGTGAGCCAAACATTGTCTCAACAATGTATGTATGTATGTATGTAGACCCATAACCGTCTCAACAATACCAATGTAGAAATTTTCAAAATCCAAAGGCTTATTGTGACAGCTCTGCAGATACTGTCACAAGAAACCCAGCTTGTACATATCCGAGAACTCATTCAATTGGTATGTTTCAAACTCTAGATTCTGGTTCACAAAAGATGCGACAAAAAAAAAAAAAAGATCGTTTCAGACTTAGGCCAGATTGCATGTCAGACCTATTCGTTACGGTTCTGTGGACTTTGTACAGGCTTCTTAGCTGGGTTTGTTGTTGACAGAACAAAGTTAATTTTATTTTGTTTATTAAGGAAATATTATAAAAAACATCCAAAAAAACTTGTGGCAAGCCCCGCTAATACAAATGTACTAATCATACATAAGGAGTGACAGGTGACAAAGAATTTTCGTCATGAATGTTATCAGTATGTTGTATTACATAAATAAGGTTCGTTATTCGATGATACACTCCTAAAAATGACATGTTTTGCATATAATTAACATTGATTTAAGTGAACAAAGTTAAATGCTGCAATGAAATCCTTACTGTAGTAACCAGTTCTATGGTTCTGGTTGGTAACTTACTATATAATAGCGTTACTCACGGCGGTCTGTCACTACGGCATTCTTTCCCATTGCTATGCGCGTTCTAAAAGGTATCGGGTTACAAGACGCTATTTTGGCCTGTTTTGGACTACCCGTAAAATATTTGAAAATACACAAATAATATTTAGGGGTAAATTTCGTCAAATTAAAATAAAATTATCGTCTTAACATCCTTTAAATGTTAGCTTTTTATGTTAAATCAATGATTTTTTAAAATTTCGCTCAGAAAGACGATCATTTTCGGGTTTCCGAGCACATGTCATGTCACGTTTTTAGGCAAATATCGTTCAAACCTGGCTACGTATATTACCCCAGATCCCCGATTTTTATATTTTTCGCAGACTAGGAATAAGACAAAAAATCGTGTTTTAGGGATTTTTTAATTTCTGATTTTAAGTCTAGTTTTTGTCGACATTTTGGTGAAAAAAATAGGCATTTTTTGACATTTTTCTCACTAAATTACCCATAATTCAAAATTGAGGCCATTTTCAAAAATCCCTAAAACACGATTTTCGGGACAACCGTTACAGTCATTTTGAGCCGTAAATGGGGTATGTTTGACTCTCCATGTTTCCAGGTTTGAACGAGTTTTGGAGACATGTCATATCGCCAGAAAGTGTGCATTGTGTTATTCATACTGGTGTAAAGAATCATTACAGTATTCAAGGTCACTCAAGGATATGACAGTAGCTTCGCTACATGTTACATACCCACCAAAAATAATAGCGGACATGTACTGTCCAGGATACTGTTTGTATCTATAGAAAAGTGTTGTTTTTTATCTGTTGCAATGCAGGGAGGTAGAAAGGCTTGTTTTGCCGCTTTATAGTAAATGACCGCAGGTGACCCCGAAATAGAACGCGGGTTCGATTCGAATTCCCCAGATCGAACACGATCGAACACAGTTCGGGTTCTATGACATGTGGGAACTTTTCAGCCCAGATTTTACCACCGTGACTACTGTGTTTTGAGCAAGTCAGTAAAACGATTGTAATCAAGACTGCAAAACCACGAAGCTATTACTGTTCACAGTCATGTTCAAGTTTTGAGTCTGAAGTCAGACCAAGGTTATTACTTGGTTAAGAATATTGCAAAAAATTAAGCGTAACAAACTTTGCATGGACATGGCCTTGTAGAACTTTGATGATATCATTTTATTTCATAGTAGGACCTAACATGCTGTATTTATGGGTTCACCACACCACGAAGTGGTCCTCCTTCTCCTGCCATTTTTTAAATGGATTCAGCTTCTTCATTTTAGGGCCTAAGGTCCTGAAATTTGGTATGGAGGTACAGTGGGCAAATACCCCTAGGCGTTTTTAAATTATTGTGATACAGGCTTTTAGAATGGTTTTATTTGAGTTTTTTGGCTGTGTTATAGCAAATGTATTACTGTGTTAGTGTGCCTTGTTTACCACGTCTGGGCATGAGTCATCACAATGGAATGCAGGGCATCAACCAATAGGCATGCAGCTTTCCTCTATACTTCTTGCTGATTGGCTGTTGGGATTTAACTTGATTAACACCCGCACAGAGCATTTCCACCTGCACAGAGCATTTCTTGCTGATTGGCTGTTGGGATTTAACTTGATTAACACCTGCACAGAGCATTTCCATACTGACAGTATGTCTTTATTCAAGTGTTTTGGTAGGTATTTCAAGCTTTTCTGCTCCAGCATTGGAATGCGGGGCATGAACGTTTTTTATTTTATTTTGAAAATCAACAGTTTGCATTATGCAATTAAAAATCCTAACCAATAAAGTAGGGATCCAACTGTCCAACTATCCAACTGTTGTTTTAGTTTTATGTTACTTCATATTATAGTTATATCAATGTAATCATTGTTTTCCCTTGTGTTTCTCATTCTTTCCCTGCCATGTGGTAAAATGTGGTGAACCCATCGCTGTATTTACTCCAAAGCAAATATTGGCCTTTTTAGTTGCAATTTACCTTTACTCTTTAACATATTTATGCAATTATCTCAGTTTTCTGAACATTTGGTTGTAGATAAAGCATCACAAATTAGGCTCAATTGGATTGTAGTGCGTACCCCGGTGACCACAATGTAAACAAACATGGCTGACAGCTGCAGCTGTGTATCAAACTTAAAAACACATTACAAGGCGTCATATTTTGTCACCTCCATTTTTTGAATGACACTACAGCGAAATAAGCTTGATAAAACTTACTTTGTAAAGTAATGATAAAAAAATTTACTTGCTGTGTCGACATCATGTTACATAATGCGACTTCAACTGTCACTGTGTTAGTTCACTATGGAATAAAGACTAAGCTTTAACTTCCAACACTTACGACTACAGAAATGGGACCTACCCCAAATTTTCGGTTGACTCCATCAAACTTGCTCACGGAATGGACCCGTCTACTCTTGTAACATGACGTCAAAGACACGTGGCCTTAGTAGCGGGTCATACGTGCCAGATAACTTGGATCGTCCCCCGTCTCTGTAACCATACCTCGTCAGACCCATTGAGGCATTATTTGCTCTATTCATCATTTACTTCAGAATTCACCTCAAAACAAGGCTCGTGAGAGCCACTTACATGTTTTGGGTTACAGTGATGACTGCGTGGTCAGATATTTGTTCACCCTTGATTTAAACCGTTGGAGGTTGTAATTAGTTTTTGCGCAATTCCACGGCTATACACTGCGTGACAATACAGTCTACGGCCTTTTCAATTAATTTTATTTACCTTATTTTGAGTAAAAATAGCAAGTGTAGCTTGAAAACCCAAATCCCCAAATGACAGTTCTAAATAGAACACTCGGGTCATGTAGACATGTTCTGACAGCGGAAGGCGTTGGAAGATTCCATTGCTGCATGAAGGTATAGACTATTGGAACACATTTTGGACAGGGGTAATTTAGGAACAATCCATTTCGTCCAGGAGGGGGATAGGTCCATTTTTGGTACAGGGGGACGTGTTGAAGCCATTTGCTGCATTTACTCCCGAGCAAATGTCGGCCTTTCTAGTTATCATATAATTTTGTACGCATGGTGCTAGCAAGTCTGATTTTTAAGATATTTAGAAATTATGAATAGAAAATGGTCACGTATTCACCCCATCTAGCAAGTTTGTAGTATTCTGTCTTTATTCTTTCTTAATTTTATCTTCATTCTCTTTATGTTTATTGAGATTCAAGACAATACAAATACTGGCTCTATGCAGCTACCACATTAGGGTAAACACAACTGAAATGCAATCAAATAACGATAAATAGCATCAGATATATCGTATACAAAATAGCTATTAAATTGTCGACAACAAAAGAAGTGGGAGGGGGGTCTTGGGCGTCTCTACTGAATGTGTATACGGCAGAGTTGGAGCATGCGCACATGTTTGTAAAATCACGTGATTACATCACGAGTTCTCTCCGCGTGTGAATAGATGTGTTTGATGTCCTGCTTACCGGCACTGATTACCAATTTTTCCACGAAAATAAGTCTGGCTCTTGCATAAAAACAAAATGCTATTGCATCACCTCATGCCACGTGATTCTTCCAAATAAGGGTAAATGTAGCCGTACTTCGTCAGACTAATTAAGGTATTATTCATGGGTTTTACAGCTATACACTGCACGACAACGCAGTCTGCACAGTACGATCGAAATGAACGAGCAGGGAAAGGCTGTCCGGCCGCCTGTCTCCGGCCCCGACAGCCGCCAAACAAGCGGGCGTATCCGCCACGGTAACAGCGCTTCTGACAAGCAGAAGGAAGACCAGGACACGTCTTCACACACGTACGAAGATCTCGATGGGCAGAAACGTTACGCAACGCAGCGGGAAGACCAGGACACGTCTTCACACACGTACGAAAATGACGAGGAGGTGAAACGTTACGCAACGCAGCGGAAAGACCAGGACACGTCTTTACACACGTACGAAGATATCGATGGGCAGCAGAAACGTTACGTAAAGTCTGCAGGTAAAGAACTAGCCTTTTACAGTGGATACTTGGTACAATTTACAAGTGCTTTTATAAAAGCTGTCGTTTAACATCGTGTTTTTGATAAGACCTTTGATTGAAATCTAGCTATGCTATACTACATACACATGTATATTGGGATTGTTCACTATTGGCATGTAGATAGTTTAGGAAAAGACAACCAGAATTTTTGCTCTTTAGAAGCTAATTAAATTCACATCATTTTTAAGTGAGGAAATTAGATTCTTAAATGACTACATTAAATCTGATGTAATGAGTCGAACCAGCAATGTACCACTCAGCCTCGCTGCCGTTCGAGCTATTGGATTGCACAATTCAGGTGACATGCGGCATGTCTGCAATGCCATGGCATGGTCCGTTCACCCATCGAAGGGTCCATGCAATCATTTTGTGGTCACAATGACGCAGGCAGCAAGGCGGCAAAAGAAAAAAAAAACTGTATGTAGAAGGAGTATATGATCACTAACTTTGAACTTTGAACTTCATTTCTTTGCTTTTGGCCACCTTGGGCTACAGCGATACAGTTTTAAAATCACAATTAATTAATACAAAACAAGAGACATTACACTAAATACACCAATTACGTTAAAACAATACATTTCATAAAAACATCTAAACAAACAAATACAAAATACTAAGCAAGACCAGAATATAAAACCAATTTACAAGGATGTCTACTCAACTATCATTTAAGGAAATTATATCTTGATTCAAATGCAGTGTACCTCTCCAACTGTCTTGTAAGAGAGTTGGGCCGGCCAACAAAGCTACAAATTTGTGGGGATCAGGGCTCTGTGCATAAAAATCGGGAAGTAGTCGCTTCCTTAGCTTGTTATAAAAATGACATTCAAGTACAAAGTGATATTCATCTTCTATGACCCCTTCACCACATAATTGACATAATCTATCCCTTTCTGTTTTCGTATGTCTTCCCTTTTCTATATTCAATGTATGCGCCGAGAATCTAAGCCGCGCCATCGTGTGTCTGTGGTGAGGATTATTTATTACTGTAAGATAATTTTCAACGACAAATCTGGTTTTTACCATGCTGTAGGTGGCCAGGTGGTGACTGACTGACTGCGACATCACTTTCCCAACAATCGATTGCCTGTTTTGTTAATCGCTTTTTTTAGAATCCCAAGAAATGTTTCTTTGTTTCCCACACTTTGTTGGAGCCACGCCTCACCCAGGCCAGCACTGAGCAACAGATCGCGTACGTTACTCACCCAGTCTCCCCTGCCCACCTTCTCCAATTCAAGTAACATATTGTAACATTTTTAGAGTATCTAGTCTCACTAATTTCTAGTAATTTCAACCAAAATTTCACAATTCTTATTCGCCTCAGAACACAGAGGGGGTGTCTACCGAGTTCCCCTCTCACTGCCGTATTAGGTGTAGATTTCCTGACACCTAGGAAAAATTTGCAAAATTTGGTGTGTAGAATTTCTAGTTGATTAGCTTTATGAAATCCCCATAGTTCACAGCAATACATCATGATCGGAAGGATCAGTGTGTCAAAAAAATTAAACGTCAAATCTGGGGGTAACACACCAAATTTAGCAAGATTTCTTTTCAACAAAAATAAAGCCTTAGACGCCTGAGCAGCTAATGTCTCTTGGGCCCTAAACCACCCACCACTTGACGATACTGTTATCCCTAAGTATTTATAAATGTTTACCACTTCTAATCTGACCCCCGAATAAAATCACTTCTCGCTTTTTCTCAGCTTACCTCCCTTTCGGAAGACCATGACCTTAGTCTTCTCCTGATTTACTGTTAGTTTCCATTTTTGGCAGTAAGAGTTCAGTGCATTTAAAACCCGCTGTAGACCCACTACGGAGTCTGCGCATAGTGCTAAATCGTCTGCAAACATTAAACTCAGAATTTCCGAGTCCCCCACCTGGATTCCTCTACATCCATTTTCTTCCAGGTGTTTGTTTAAATCACTTATATAGAACGCAAATAAAAAAGGCGATAAAATACATCCCTGTCTTACTCCCTTATGACATCTGAAAGTCTCACTTATTTCATCTCTAACTCTCACACAGGATTTAATATCTTCATATAGAGCTTGGATTACGCTGAAAACCTTTTTGCTAATACCTCCTCTTGCCAACTTAAACCACAAATGCGCCCTATGAATACTATCAAATGCTTTGGAGAAGTCGACGAAGGCGACGTAAAAACGCCATCTGGGTTTTGTAAGGTACTTTTGCGTTAACCCTAAACAGTACACCTGGGGTCCGCGCGGACCCCAGCACTATATATTCTGTAATATCTTTTTTGTTTCTAAAGATTTTTTTCTGAAATTTAAGGTAATTGTCACCCATAAAGTTGTCTCTCAATACAGTGCAGAAAACTCCGTTTCTACCATTTATAAAAAAAATTATATCTGATTTTCTTTTGGGGTCCGCGCGGACCCCAGCCGGCTTTCGATCATAATGGATACACTGGCGTTCTTATACATTACCTTATTTCCGTTTATATATGTTTTTATGCACTCATCGTATGTCTACCAAGTTTTCAGAGAATGGTGTAGTAATAGAATTAAATTTTAATAACTTTGGTGTAATTATGACGTCATATGACGTCAGAGCTAATACTATAGTCCGCCATATTGGATTTTGACCAATGCCGTCATCAAATTAGCATATTCTATGCATATTAAATGATTTAACTTATATTTATTTATGTAAGATGTTATTAATGTTGGAAAAGAAGTGTAATTTAATATAAAACTCAGAAAATTTTTATGTTTAAACCACAATTACTTCTATTTTCAAAAAAACTGCCTGCTAGAAACCCGTTGCCATGGCAACACAAAAAAACATCAACTTACTAGTATTAAACTAATATGAACTCTTTTTTTAGAGACATTTTAGGACAGGTCTCCAAATTTGATACTTCTAGCGCAAGCCGTTTAGCCGCTATATGAGGTCAAAGTTGGGCCTCAAAAGCCCCTTCAGTCAGAAATGGGTTTAAAAATGGGGTATTTCTTCTTGTCTTCTTTTCTTCACCAAAAAATAGAAAAAGTTCAAAATGTATGATTTTTGTATGTAATGTGGACACAGAGGTTCCCACATCAGTTTGCAAAACAATTGAGCTGGTAGCATGTTGATAATTTCTAAAATTAGCAAAAAAACTCTTCTGGGGTCCGCGCGGACCCCAGGTGTACAGATTAATCAGTCCGGGAAGGTGTTCTGTTGAGGGTTAATGCATTTAGGCAAAACAAATTATCCATCAATCCGTTGTTTTTTCTAAAACCCGACTAACTAATTTGCGACTCAGAGAACTTCTCTTCGGACCGATAAGAAAATTTTGCCAAAGACCGAAAGTAGAGTTATACTTCTATAGTTCTGAACTTTGTCTTTCAAACCTGATTTGAACAGCGGGTGTATAATCCCAATTTTCCATTGCATTGGAAATACCCCTATAAGGTAAAACACTTGTTGTATAATAACTTTAAATACGGCAACAACGTCGAAATACTCTCGCGAAAAAATTCTGGTAACAGCTTATCTATTCCTGGTGACTTGCCAGGCTTTAGATTCCTAATGCAATGTGCAATCTCTTCTTCCGTTATTTCTCTGTCCAAGTTGTCATTGGCACAATCCGTGCCGTGCAGTGGATACGGAGTGTTTATGACTTCCTCGTTCGATGTACCACCTGCGTAAAGTTCCTCAAAAACTTTGCGAAGTCCTGAGCACTTATATTACCAATTGTACTTACTTTTTTACCTTTTACAAGTTTCCAAAATTCTTTTGGGTCCTTATGTAAATCTCTTAGCTGCTTCCTAAGTTTCGCTGAATGATCTCTACATTTTATTCTGAGTAAGGCCTTGTACTCTATTTTAGCTTGCTTGAACTGTTTCCAGTTTAGGACATTTCGTTCACTCCTAAACTTGTGAAGACATTTACTTGTTTTGTGTTTCGCGAGTTTGCAGTCTTTATCAAACCAACATTTATTGTCAGATAAATTTGATTTTACTGATTTAACTGAATAAAGTCTCATGGTTTCAGCAGCTGTTTCCATCATTTGTCCAATTTTTCCACAGCTAAATCTATTTCATTTCTTTCTAAGTCTGCCTCTACTTCCCTCAATAACGTTTGTACCGCTACCCCCTGTAGTGCGTTTCTAAAATCCTGCACTGTGTCCGAGTTCCACCTGTACCGGGTTAACGTGGGGTTTGGATGTAGGGTAGGCTCTGTCAAAGTTGGGGATAAAGTGTTGATCGGCAGCGTGAAAACAAGTGGTAGATGGTCTGACTCAACCCTAGTTAATACCCTAAAGTCTGTAACCTTATCAAACATGTTGTTATTCAATAACAGGTAATCCACGACACTTTTTCCTGGAGTTCCCTCAGTGGCCTGAGTAACATTTTGAAAACAAGTGAAGCTACCAATATCTTTGTGAACAGCCGGCCGTTCGCAATCTTTAAATTTGTAGCCCTACACAAGCTAATCAAATTCTGTCCGAAACTGTTTATATACATATCTTGTGAAGTCCTGTCAGGTAGACCAATATCAGATGTATAATTTGTTGGGAGAGGGATACATCTGTCGTCATCCTCTGTTTCATCTACGTAATCACGCAAATTTTCTATCCGTGCGTTGAAATCTCCCATTAATATATGATCGCAGTCATCTAAATTTCCCATGTGCTGTGCCAATTTTATTTCTATAGTTTGAAATAAGTCTTCCGTGTCGTGAACGAGAGATCCCGTAGGACAAACATAAACTGTGCCGATTAGTAAACTCACATTCCATTTGAAGAAGTTTTTGTCTAACACACACCAAATAATGTTCTTTGATTTACTGGGAAGGCGTTTACCCCTTTATGAATTTCCTCTCTTACATATACATTTCTAATGGCACGTTTGTTTCTAATCCTGTTACTCGTGTAAACAACAAAACCATCGACTGAGAAATCGTCATTATCCTTTACCCCATGTCTCTTGTAAACCCATGATGTATTCTTTTAGGAAGCTAACAAAGTCATCGTCTAGGAGTTTGTTTTTGAGTCCATGTACATTCCATGAAATCACTTTAACCCTACCTAGACCGGGCTTTTTTTGACATGGGGGGACCGGGGGGGGGGCTCTTTTGACCTCCTAAGAACTCGCGAACGGTATGTCGTGTGGCCACCAAATTTTTAGAAAATGGTGTACTAGTGAAAATTTATCATATCTACAATTTCTATGTCGTTATGACGTAATATGACGTCATTATGACGTCATTAATGTGATTTTATTGGCCAAAACCGTCTAAATAGGTTTTTCCCTGAAAACTAAATGGTATTCAACATAACTGTACCAAAAGTGTTTATGACAGAATTTTATAGTGTACTTAGTCTTATGTTGCCCATAGCAACACCGGTGACGTCATAAAATGACGTCATGTATATTTAAGATATCCGCCATCTTGGATCATCAATCTTGAATTATCAAAAATAGTTTTTTGTCATGATAAAGCCTAAAATACATTTTAAACATACTAAAGACCTTCATTTAAACTTTTTTTGGAAAAAGAAATGGAAGTATTGATGAAATTTTAATGAAAATAACCTGTATATACCTGTTCTACATGGTCCGCCATCTTGGATTTTGGCCAATGACGTCGTAAAATTAGCATAAATTATGCATATTTAATGATAAAATTTGCATAAAATTATATGAGATGTTATTAATATTAGAAACCATGACATAAAACCCATAAAATTCTATTGTTGAAACAAAAAGTACTAAATTTAGCAACAAATGTCAGAAACCTTTTGCAATGGCAACACAAAAAATTATTATCTTATTTCAATGATAAAGAATTGTTGCCAACAATATTCTAGGAAAAGTTACCAAGTTTAGCCGTTTTACGGCTAGCCGTTCAGACGCTAGGTGACATCAAAGTTGCCGCGGGCACTTTTACCCCCCCCCCCCCACGGTCTAGGTAAGGTTAAGCCTGTTATCATAATTACAGAGAGAAGGAGATGTTGAGTCCTGTTGTACAGCATTGCTACAATGAAAGTCTAGAGTTAAAATTTCTGAGCTAGTCTCAGGAGTTGTATCTGTTCCGGTGTTCGATACTTCCACCTGCTCCGTTGGTTCCCTCACTCCTGAAAAACCTGACTTAGTTCAGCCCTCAGGGCGTCAGCCTAAGATGTTCCTGTGCGCGTTCTCGCTTGACGATCCCCTCTCAGATAAGCAATGAAGTTCCTTGCGACAAGAATCGTTCCATTTCTGTTAAGAGGTAGCACGGCCCTATGTTGTTGTTGTTGTCTAAGTAGTGCCACCCATTGTTCCTGCATACCTCGGTCACACCCAGATTGACGCGCGCCGTCCGTTCGCTGTTCCCATTGGCCCGTTCTATTGTTCCTGAGATCGCGATTCTTGCCACACCTGCCTGCTGGAGCGTGCTTGCCAGGTGGTGAGTTTTGTTTACGATTTCTTGCTCTGTGTCATTGTTGTTATTTGTACCCACGTGCACGGTCACTGTAGAGGGGTTTTCTTTTTTCACTATTTCTATGGCAGGGGCAAACAGATCTTCAACCCGTGCTCCACGGTGGGTGAAGCACTTGACATTATTGAATCTTGACATTTTATTTCGCTTCAGGTGTTTAATCATCGAGTCACCTACGATGACATTTTTTCCTGGTATTTTAGAGTTGTAAAATCTGGTCTTCTGCTCTTTTCTATACAATATTAATTTGTTGTGTTTGTTGTTGCGACGCT
This sequence comes from Branchiostoma belcheri, assembly GCF_001625305.1. Classification (NCBI taxonomy): domain Eukaryota; kingdom Metazoa; phylum Chordata; class Leptocardii; order Amphioxiformes; family Branchiostomatidae; genus Branchiostoma; species Branchiostoma belcheri. The sequence goes on from NW_017803976.1 coordinate 2,634,770, forward strand.
TCAGCTAGATCGGGATCATGCCTGGATCCGAACTCTACATGATCTTCTGTGGTCTCCAGAAGGGAGAAGCGGTTAGAGGTTCTGATTACGTCGTCAGTACGCGTGATCGCCGCTGAGCGCCTTGTAGTGTTTCTCCCCTCTACTGTTTGCCAATCTGAAGAGGAGTTCACTTGCGTCGTGTTGGTCTCCCGAGGATAACCTCTGTCTGTTTCTTTAAGGGACTGAACGTCAGCCTGGATTTCTTTGATTGTGTCCACTAGCTGCTTAACCGTGACCTCTAGCCTGTCATTGGTTTCACCTGACGTGGGCAACCTTTCACATCGGGAACAGTGATCAGTGGGCTTTTCGACCCCGTTATGTCGTCTACTTGTCCATCATTGTTGCTAACACTGCCTCTTAATTTCCTCAGTTTAGCCATTAATTGTTCGTGTTCTACTTCTTCTTCCGCTTGTTCTTCTGCCCAAGGTTCTTTTAATGTTTCCAACTCTTCATATTCCTTCTCCATGAGTTTGCATAAGTTTTCCGTCATCTCAACTTTACTTTTCTTTAGGTCATCTTTCATTCCCCTTCTTCCCAGATCTAACCTGAGTTCTGTTGTTTTCAGTTTAGGCCACTTCCCTGCTGTACTCACATATTTCAACTTGCCGCCACATTGTTAGATCCACGTCAAGAATACCGCAATTAACGCATATATTGGAACGGGCTCACCAGTATGTTCTTGTACACTACTGCTGGGTGGATAACAGTTTGTTTGCTGTTTTTGGACCAAATTCAGGATATGATGAGATTTTCCCACCAACTGTAAAAAAAAAACAAAGGAGAAGGCGCCAGCAAGGAAACATACAACAAATTTACAGTCCTTCCAGGTCCAGTATCGAAATATTTTTCGTAGTGCCAATCACCAGATATTCTGTTGGGTTATCTGTCATCAGAATGGATTGAAACTTACCCGCAAGGGCTCCTTAAACAGGAGCCCGATGCGGTGATTCCGCTTGAGAGCCGATACGCTTTATCTATGGCGTCATTCAGCTTGGGGTGTCACTTCACAGCTCCACAGCTCCCAAAGTACTCCAAAATGGTCCGGAATCTTCTAACTTCAGTCCGGAATGTTGACTCCACTGTCTTAACTAACTGTATACTGACGAGGATGCTTCAGTATGTAGCGTAAGATAAAGCAAAAAGGCAGTTTTTATACAGTAGAGTCAGGAGCTACGAGAATTACCGTCTAGTCGTGTCAATGACCTCTGACCTCTGTCACTAACTGAATATTGCGTACTTTGCTGTTTTGTTATATTTGATGACAACAAGAAATCCCTTTAATCCTTACGGTATGTTCCGCTTATTTTTTATTTATTGAAAATGCTTATAAAATCCATCATATGCATATGGTACGCAAACGTTCCCACACCGGTGAATATTTGGTGCTTCGTCAAAGGTGCACTGTTGCTGCAACAGCGGGCCTATAAAACTGTCACACTCGGCCAGGATTTAGGCAAGGTGTGCACGTTGGTTTGCTGCTCTCTCCACTTTCCGTGTGGACGTGAAAGTCCGAGAATACATCTTTCCCCGTTCTTGCCGAAACGCGCTTCCGTTTTCCTTTCTTTATAGCTAATTATGAAATGTTAAATGCCTAATCTTGATTAGGGATTCCCACGAGGCCCATTTTTAACTTGACCACAAAAGGTCTACTACAGTGACGTAGGGACCCCCATGAGGGCATTTTTGAACTTCACCATTGTATCCCCAACGGCAACCTGCCTACTAAAAAGTCACTAACATCGAATCATGCCTTCAAGAGTTATGCCGCCTAGTATCCCACACACTATAGGTAGCAAAGCGATTTCATGGCCTTCCAAACAAAGGCAATTATTTGATGATTAGGCGACGACAAACACCCTATCTTCCTGTATGGTTTTCTATTTATTTCTCTCAGGTGCCACACCCATACGGCAGCCTGAGCCTTATTGGCGATCAAGTGCGGACGCCGCTGCAAAAATACTCAACCCTATGTACGCCTCCAATGCAGGTAAATCAGCTACAGAGGTTATCATTTCCGTATCGTAATTTTACTAGCGCTTATTTTCTGCAGATGCCTAATTAAATTTTCTTCACTTGTCAGGCACCACACACAAGCTGCAGCCTCAGTCACGGCGATCGCGTGCGGACGCCGCTGCCAAAATGATCAATCCTATCTACGCTTCTGGTTCAGGTAAATTGTCCTAATTTCGATCGTTCGGTATGTTAAAGGCCCAATATCTGTCACTAATGACATATTACGTCTTTGCTTTTTTTCACTCAGCCGACCCACCCATGAACCAACCCCAGACTGATAACCAGGCACGTGCGAACGACGCTGAAAACACACCCGAGGTCACGTACGCAACCATACCAGGTAAAAGTACTAAACGTTTTAGGTTTGTCTCTTTTCTTGCATCCTGTTTTTCTCATCCCTTTGTTATTATAAGCTGAGGATTTCTTTTAGATAGTTACCGTGATTGGTCTGTGGTACTATTTGCGTGCACATGTAGGTTTTTGTTGAGAAGTTTATAGATTAGCTTGTCAATATACCTACACAGTTTTGTAATGTACCGGAAGCATTATTTGTAAGCAAGAAAGAAAGAAACCACTGTAAACATGCATGTCCGATTAACTAGTTCCATACCTTCAAATGCTGAGGTCACTTTTCTAAACATGTAGTTCCCATTATTTATTTTTTTTTAACTTTTTTTGTGCTTACTTGTTCAGATAAATCATTTATAGTATCTGTGTTGTTAATTTTGTATGTTAAAATATTGATATTGGGCCTTTAACGCCCAATATTTTCCAAAGATGACTATATTACATCTTTGTTTTTTTCGTCCAGACGACCCACCCATGGACAAACCCCAGGCACGTGCGAACGACGATGAAAACACACCCGACGCTACCATACCAGGTTAACCTTTTTTTTTCATAAGTAATAAGAAAATAATCTGGTGGAACATTAACAGGCTACGTTTATGCAAATGAGGTCTAATTTGCAATATCAATACGATGATGCTATTTTTTCCTACTGGTAAATTATTGGTATTTCATCGACACGTGTTCATTTATTCAATCTGCATCACTATATGTGAATGTCGACGTAAACAATAACTTGAGAGAGGTGTTTTTCTTACCAGACGGCGCGTATCCGGGTGGAGTGAGCGGCCGCCGTGGTGTCTGTAGCTTCCTCCGCGCCCGCCGCAGCTGCCCGGCCGTCGGCATCGCCGTGCTGCTGGGTCTGGTCGCCGTGGGACTCGCCCCTCTCACGTTCAGCAACAAACAGGTAACATTCTAGTGCCACAAAGCTTGTTGTGCAGCTGTTTATATGATTCCCAAGGGTAGAAGAAACTGCAATTTTCTGTAAGTTTGTTTCTTACGTTCGGTATTCTAACGTAAGTAAATACGCTTGTAGGAAATATCTCAATTGTCGACAACTATGAAACGCGACATGCATCAACTGGCTACCACTGTCAACGCTTTGAAATGCGATCAAGGTGACATGTGCAAACTGTTTGCCGCTGTTGACGCCTTGAAACTTGACCTGGACAACGAGCGAAACCGATCCGCCACCTTGGAGCAGCGTCTTAAAGACGACATGTCCACCGCTGTTGACGCCTTGAAACGTGACCTGGACAACGAGCGAAACCGATCCGCCACCTTGGAGCAGCGTCTTCTCAAGATTGAGAAGAGTTTTCTTCTCAAGATTGAGAAGAGTTTGCGTAAATATGAATTAATTTTAAACTGTTATGATGATGTTTTGCTCTTAAAGTTTCTCTATTTGAAAACGTTAGGAAATTTTGTCATTATTTCATTGTGTGTCTGTGGGGGTGGGTTTGATGTCACCTTTAATACTGTGTCATATTAAATATTTTGAAAACAGCGCCGAGGGTAGATTTATAACACGTATATCATGATTTTGATATGACCCACCATGGCCGAGTGTTGCTAATACAAATCTTGTTTTCTCGCAGTTTGTCCTAAAGGTTACACTCTGTGGCGTGGAACCTGCTACAAGGCCTTCGACACACTCAAGACCTTCACCGAAGCGGCCGCGGCCTGTCGTGCAGACGGCGGCACCCTCGCCATTCCCCGAGACGCTGAGACCGACGCCTTCCTCATCTCCCTGTACAAGTCCGTGCACGAAGATTGTTCCTTTTGGTTTGGCCTGCACTATCAGCAAAAAGAAGAAAGGTTTGAGTGGGTGGACGGGTCTGCACTTGGGCCGTACAGATCCTGGGCTCCGGGAGAACCGGACAAATTTCCGGACGGCGAAGATTGCGTCTTTTACACCACATCCCAGAAGTGGAACGACCAAAAATGCCACAATAAGTCTCCCTTCATTTGCCAGAATACCCAAGGTACGCATTGTATCATCACTATTCCTAAAACGTTTCCATCTAGTAAACACGGCACAGCTTCTGTATCTGCATCTGTATAGCCGGTATAACCGCCTTTCGGCGTAAAACACAAGCTTCGCAGGCAGGCGGCGCGGCGGCAGCTGGCTACATTACACCGATTGATCAGTTACACCTAACCCTTGAGCTTCTAACTCTAGACATTGTTCAACGCTATCTAATGACAATGTCCCTACTTTACTTGGTGACAGCGAGATCCACTCTAGTTTTAGGAAAGAATGAACTCTTGAACACCTCGATCCTTGGTTGATAACTCTGGTACTTGAAGGCATGGCTATTTCTTGTTCTCTTCTGGGCATATGTATTGCACATGTGCCATGCACTCTGTCAAAGTAGATATTCTTATATCGAATACAGCGCACGTATATCATGTTTTCAATATGGCCCATCCATGACCTGTTGCTGACATAAACCTTCTTTTCCAGTATTTTGTCCCGAAGGTTACACCAAGCTGCGTGAAATCTGCTACAAGGCCTTCAAAACACGCAAGACCTTCAGCGATGCGGCGGCGACCTGTCGTGCAGACGGCGGCACCCTCGCCATGCCCCGAGACGCCAGGACCAACGCCTTCCTCAGCACCCTGTACAACTCCGTGCGTGACGATCGGCGCTTCTGGTTCGGCCTGCACGATCAGCGCGAAGAGGGAAGGTTTGAGTGGGTGGACGGTTCTGCACTTGGGCCGTACAGCTCCTGGGCTCCGGGAGAACCGAACAATCTGGGGTGTTGTGATGATTGCGTCATTTACTCCGCAAGGAAGAAAGACAAGTGGAACGACGAAGAATGCAACGAGATGTTTCGCTTCATATGCCAGGCTGCTCCAGGTACTTACTACCCTGGAATCCAAACTCGCTGTCCGGGCCGCAAAAGCCCTTCGCCCGCTGGTGTAAATTACCGCTACGGGGGAGTCTAGCCCGGGGGGAGTTTGGCTGGCCGGACAATCGTTCTAGGGCCAGCCAACTCCCATCGGACTCAACTCCTCCGTAGCGGTAATTTAGGCAGGCGGGCGAAGGGCTCTCGGCTGCTGAAGGAAAAAGGCTAACGGCCCGATACTAGTTTGGCATCCAGGGTAGGTACTTACTGTATCCGCACTATTTCCTGAAACCCTTTCATCCAGTAAACATGGCACAGCTTAAGGACCCGTCAGTCTAATGCGGCAGAACACCATTGCTCTTGTTACAAACCAAGTCTTTACTAAATCGTTCCACAGCTCATCCCTGATAATTCTATTTGTTTTTTCAGAACGTCCATAGGCGACAGGAGGGAGTTCCACCACTGCCAAAGAAGTAGACGCTGTGCCAATAAAACATTCACATTTCATTGATTTAATTACTTGTATCATTATTGTTACTTATTGCTATGCAATGTAGAGAAACACAATGTCCTTCTGGTGGAAGAATAAAATTAAGTTTACTTAATAAAAATTGACAACACCCGAATGAAGTGAATTTGGGACACAAAAATTAAGTAAGTCTGAAGAAACTGTGATCTGTCAAAATAGTGTGCTGTAGACGCTGTGCCAATAGAACATGCGGAGTTTTATTACTTGTTATTACTTATTTAGACAAGGCAGACAATGTTCTTCTGATGGTAGAATCATATTGAGTTTACTTGATGAAAATAAGGGCAACATTCAGATGTAAGTTTTCCTAAATATTTGAAAGGTAGCAGGTTTAGGAATGGTGATTCTGTGGTAGAAGTAAACGCTGGGCCAATAGAACGTTTATATTTTATTGCTTTTATTACTTTTGTTATTATTCTTACTTATTACGATACAATGTACAGGCACACAATGTCCTTCTGGTGGCAGAATCATATTAAGTTTACTTGATGAAAATGAGGACAACATTCAGATGTAACTTTTCTTGAATATTTTGAAAGTAACAAGTTTAGAAATTGTGATTTTGTGGTAGAAGTAGACGCTGTGCCAATACAATATTCATATTTTTCATTACTTCTATTAATATTGTTATTCATAAAGACACATTGTACAGATACACAATGCCCCTCTGAAGGCAGGATCATTGAACATTACCTGGTGAAAAACGGGCAACACGTCTTTTTGAATGTTTGGAAGACATAAAGTCTTTCCAAAAGTTTGATCCGCCACAGAGGTAGACTACGTACCAATATAACATGCACAGTTTTATTACTTATTATTACGTCTTTTAGACAAGGTACAGAATAATCTTCTGAAAACTAAATCACATCACATTTGCTTGGTACATGTAAAAAAATTGGCAACACTCTAATTGAGTGAACTTTGGGAAAAAAACACATGGAGCAAGTCAGAAATGATGGTTCTGTCATGGAAGGAGAGGCTTACGGTGCCGACATAACGTGTTATTAGTAAGATGCATCTAAGTATAGGATTGAAGCGGTAGTATGTAAAAGAATTTCAATTGTACATTAATGACGTCAGCAGATTTATAATTGTTGTGTTATATGGATGTTTGACTGAGCAATTGAAGAACCTGTGACATTTAAACATGGCTGTAACTATGTAACAGTTTAATACCGCTGTAGCAATCTAGACTGTAACAATGTAACAGTTTTATGCCACTGTAACAACCAGGACGGTAAGAATGTAACAGTTCGTTACCACTGTAACAATTACAATTATTGTAACAATCTAACAATGGTATTAATATATATTATTATCACGACTGTAAAAAGGTAACAGTGTAACAATCAACACTGTAACAATGCAACAATTTAATACCACTGTTAAATCTGCTGCCTTTAATTGAGATTGTTAAAAATGCTTAATATTTAGCGCTTTTTGGTGATTTCTACAATAAAAAAGAACTATTATGGTTCAATGCGCCTCTGTACTTTTTGAACTGTGTCAGTGAGACAGGATGTTTGTGTGTTAGATCTGGCCTGTGTGTTAGTGTGACAGGATGTTTGTTTGCGTTAGATCTGGCCTGTGTGTCAGTGAGACAGGATGTTTGTGTGTTAGATCTGGCCTGTGTGTCAGTGAGACAGGATGTTTGTGTGTGTAAGATCTGGCCTGTGTGTCAGTGTGACAGGATGTTTGTGTGTGTTAGATCTGGCTTGTGTGTCAGTGAGACAGGATGTTTGTGTGTTAGATCTGGCCTGGGTGTTATTTCTCTCCAATCTGAGGCGATTTCCAACTTACTTCGACTCTAAACCTACTCTTGGCAGTTTTGACAGACAGGTAAGACCTTTATGTACCTCCTACACTCGCTGTGTCGCGGTACCGCAGTATATACTTCAAATCGTGATACGTGAATTATCTAAGGTATATATGGGGAGGGGGGCAGATCGACCTAGATAGTCTCTTTCCAAATATACTGGCTATGGGGGTCATATAGACTGTGGGCATAAATAGTATGGAAATATCATTATGCATGAATTCTTGATGTGAAAGTTTTGGTCTTATATAGAAACGGATATTATGTAAACGTTGTCGACGCTTCAAGTTGGGAAATTTTATCTTTGATTTCAGAAAATTATGGACCGGAGAAGCAGTGAGATTCCTGTGGACGAGCTGCCAACTGTGCACCCTGGGAAGGAGACAAGCAGCAGCGAGGACCCGGCAACAGACACGGGAGGACAGCAGGACAAGGAAGAGGACATTCTATTGGAGGAAACGCACGGGGTAAACTCTGTCCATCCTCCCGTACAGAGTCAAACAGAGCAGACGGACGGGCCTGTGGTGAAAGGTACTGTGGACAAACGTTTCAAGTGTGACCAGTGTGACTATTCTGCATCACGGAAAGGCCATTTAGAAAAACACATCACGGCGGTCAATTTCTAGGGTAAAGTTTCCAATTCTACGGAGGGGTATCAGGTTACCGGGGTTCCACGCGCGGCTTCCGTGGAGCCAATCTCAACGGTTAACATTCTGTTAAGCAATAATTAACATTTTCACGGGGACTCCATTGTCCAAATGTGATAAAATCAGCACTGCATATACCTCAAATGTTGTTGTTTTTATTACAATGCCTAAATGTGGGTGAAATCACTCTCAAAGCGTCGAATGCTTATTCTAGAACAATCGACGTCAATAACCAAACAACTGATTTAAACCGACCCCAAATCTTCCAGAAAATCCCTCATTTTTGCATTTTAGAGAACAGTATAACAAAATTAAAATTTAAGTCGGACAGTTTTCTTATTTCAAAGTTAAAGTGTTGCTAAGGCCGAAAAATTCGCCAAAAAATGCACTTTTTCAACTTCAAAGACCGATAATTCCAGAATGCCGCCATCTTTAAAAAATCCGTCCGACACAGATCGAGATTTGTGTCTTGCCTACAACTAAAAACGTTTCTGAGGTAAATTGAATTTGTTTTTGTTGCGGCTTAAATACCATGTTTGCACTCATGTCAGGCAGGGTGAGTAAGTAGAGGGGGTAACTTATATCCCAGTAAACAACAATTACGATCGTCAAGGTCACACACGATGACGGCAGTAGCTTCGTTACATGTTACATATCAACTATAAAACAGGGCATAGATGTACTGTCCCGAAATTGGTTTATATTTTGTGAAAAACTTGATTTTTTACTGTTAGGAGGTAGCAGTGTAAAAACGGGCTTGAAGCCGCGGGTTTACTGTACATGACCGCGGGTGACCCGGGACCGAACGAACGTTTGGTTCGATTGACGTCATATCGAACATGATTCGATTCGAATGACGTCATATCGAACATGATTCGGTTCGATTAAAAGGTTGGAATATTTGGGTCCAAATTTGACCATCGTGCATAGCTAAGCATACTGGAGACAAACCCTACATGTGTGGGGAGTGTGGATACAGGACAGCTGATAGGTCCCATCTTTCCAGGCATATGAGAATACATACAGGAGAGAAACCCTACAAATGTGACCAGTGCGACTATTCTGCTGCACAGAAAGAACATTTAGACACACACATGGCTAAACACACCGGAGACAAACCCTACATGTGTGGAGAGTGTGGATACAGGACTACTTTCAGGTCTGCCCTATCCGTGCATATGACAAAACATACAGGGAAAATGCCCTACAAATGTGACCAGTGTGACTATTCTGCTGCACAGAAAGTTCTTTTAGACCGACACATGACTAAACATACATGAGACAAACCCTACATGTGTGGGGAGTGTGGCTTTAGGACGGCTGATAGATCTAACCTAACTGTGCCGAGAAAAACCCTACCAATGTGATCAGTGTAACTTTTTTTTTCTGCGCTTAAGAGGTCTTCACAACTACACATGGCTACGCATGGTGGTGAGAAACCCTAAATCTGTGACCAGTGCGACTACGCTGCTACACGGAATATACATTGGGGCCGAAACATGGCTAAGTGTTTCATTTGAGAATTGCGTTCAGTGCCGATTAATAAATTCCTCAAAAAGCCGGCATGTACTCGCTTGTCGTATACGTCGCTATGTACTGCCGCAAATTTACAATACCAGTTTTGTATTCCTGTGGTTTAGTAGCATTCTAATTTTGGGCCGGATTTTTCTTAAATTCGCCCGCTCGCACTAGTTTGGGGGTTTTCAGAGGGTGTCATCCATAAAATTAAGTCGGTGTGGCCTTAGTTCGCCGTAAGATTTTGAAGCATTTTGACCAATATGTTAAATTTGTAATTGACTTATTTTGTATGTTTTTTTTTTCTTGTTTGTTACTTAAGTATATTTTGTAAATGTATGTCCGCAGGGAACATTGAAAAACGCCCTTGCGGCGACATGTTTTACCCTGGGTAAATAAATAAAATGAAATGAAATGTTGTTGACAGAGCAAAGTTAAATGGTGCAATGACATCCTTACCAGTTCTGTAGTAACCAGTTCTATGGTTCTGGTTGGTAACGTAGCGTTACTACAGTGTTGTTTTGAGCGAGTCAGTCAATCGATTGTCGATTGTATTAGAGACTGCGAAACCACGAAGCCATTACTGTTCCCAGACAAGTTCAAGTTTTGAGTCTAAAATCAGACCAAAGTTATTACTTTGTTCAGAATATTGTAGAAATGAAGCGTAACAAACTTTGAATTGACATGACCTTGTAAAAATTTTATGATATCATTTTATTGCATTGTGGGACCTAACATGCTTTATGAATTGCTTGCTTGCAGCTTGTACGCTGGGAATATGGAAGAAATGGATTTTGCAAATGTGAGAACCAAGCTATTGGTTTGGTCTAGACCAGTTCTCAGTCAAATGCATACAGAGTTGGCACTGCAACGCATGTAGATTACAATGTTTTGGAGAAAAAGGCTTGTTTGAAATAACTTACCACCGTTCCAATCTATTTTCTCTCTCTGTCGCTCTATCTCTCTGACTGACGTAATTTGTATTATTTGCGTAATCAATAGAAGATTTTCATGGTTAAAAAGCGACGCCTAGCGGCCAAAAATGTTATTGTAGAAAAGTGCATGGGCAGCAAAATACACGAGCCGCTAAAGATCCTGCCACGGACATGTGCAACGTCTCTTTGCTATACATGTAGTACACAATTGCAATGGTTATAATTACCGATCCCGGAAGATATAAACAGTGTAATGCAAAATTATGATTTTTAACATAGAGTTGTCACGCTTCAAAAATGTAACATGGACGTTATTTTATTTGATTATCTGTCAACGCATGTCATAAAAGCCACGATTAACGTCACAATGGACCGTTCCATAAGCCACGCCCCCCTTAGCAACGCCCTAGCAACTCGGACACCTCCGTCAAAATCAGAGCGGGAAGGGCCGTACCGACTGCCGCCGCCAGAATGTCGGATTTGCATCCCAACTTTAGGGTCGAGTTTTCGGCAGCGAAAAAGAGGAAGTCACCACAGATATGCCATCTCTAGGTCAGCCCTGACTCCTCCAATGGCACATATAGTAGTTTCTACTGATGGTGTCGAAAAAATGCTTCATGCTTCAATCCGTCTAAAGCATCCGGACCAGACCAAATACCACCGTTGTTTCTCAAATTGACAGCTAGTGAAATCGCGCCTGTACTAACCAATATTTTCCAACACTCACTAAACACTGCAGAAATCCCTAAAGACTGGAGGGATGCATTGAGGTGTTTAAGAATTCATTCTTTCCTAGAACTATATTGCAGAGTGGAACTCACTGTCACCAAGTACAGTAGGGGTATTGTCAATAGATAGCTTTAAACAAAGTCTAGAGCTAGAAGTTCAAGGGTTAGGTGTAACAAGTCGATCGGTGTAATATAGCCAGCTGCCGAAAGGCGGTTATACCGGCTATACAGATACATATACAGATACAGGTTGCTGACTAACAGCCGATACATGTTTGAAATAGAGTATGCATATGTTTATCTGTAACAGGTTTTACACGGCATTTGCTGCATGCACAGCTGCATACAAGCTCGGGAAAAAAACGAAATGGGAAATAAAGTCACGTAGGCTCACGAGGGAGGGCGCAACTTATAAAGGGATTTGTGGTACAAGTAGAACAATAAGCACGCAAACACGGACATAAACAATAATGATAGCTTATGAACAACTGGAAGAATAACAGAACGTCCTTAACTTAAAAGTGCATGCAATTTCACAAATTCAGTTTACATGTAAAACAAGGAGTCTTTATCAAGCAGACATGAACTGAACATTTCTGAACATTTCTGAACATTTGTTTGCAGATAAATCATCACACATTAGGCGCAATTAGTCAGTGGTGGCAACAACCAGAAATTGCCAGAATGTAAACAAACATGGCTGACAGCTGTATTTTCAACTTTTAAGCAGATTTTGGATCCCCCTTTCCCTATATGACACTGCAGCGAAATATAGTTGATTAAGAAAAAAGAGTTTTTTTTTGTAAATGACTACCACGTACACATGGTACTTCTGTACGTTTGGAACCGCATTGTGGAATCTGTTCAAAGCTCTCTGTAACTGTTGAATAACTGACCACCATATGTATGTATACAACTCCCTTACGTTTGGGACCGCATTGTACATATATTTCCCTGTGGACCGCATTGTACATATATTTCCCTGTAATCCAATCACGCATTTCTGTAGATAATACTGTAAGAAAATGATAACAACACACATTGTTCGGCCCGGCGCCATTTTCACCTATATTCTGTAATCTAACCTACTTGATCACAATAGTTAAAATATTGACCGCAATAGTTGAAATGGATATATTCGTCGAAAACGAATTTCTCTTTGCTGATAGAAGCGTGAACATATTTAGTTTTTTAATATCTATTGCTATCACGTAGCTTATGCCATGTGCAAGAATGAACTTATGGTAGAAAAAGTATACGTATGTTATTATGTTTCCATATGGCGATTAACAGTAAATGAACAATAGTACCTGTAGTGTTTTTGTTTTACTACATATACTTTATGTTATTATGTTTCCATATGTTTTTTTTTAAGAGAGAAGAAATAGCGATTAACAGTAGGTAAACAAGTATAGTACCTATAGTATTGTTTTACTACATCATCATATGATGGTGATTATGACATGTACTTTTATTATTTAGCGTCAGAAAAAAAAATAATGCAATGTAGCATCATTGTTCTCTTTCCCATATTTTACCTCATCTAGACTACATATGCATGTAGCCAATCTAGGCAGGAATATGCAATTAAAATTGCAATTAATTGCAATTAATATTACCTACATGTATTTTGGAAATTGACACACGCGTATTTGCCACTAGTGGAATAATTACTATATTAAAAAAAAATCAAAATACAAGAAAGCTGACGACATGGTGTGACGACACTGCTGGCTCCAAGCTTGGTGTAGAGGTCTCAGCCCACGGGCGTTCAACCCCTACCTAAGAAACAAACATCAATCAATAAATCAATTACCAATCAATAAATGACAGTCTAAAATATACTTAGTTCTTCAGACAACACAATATCTTTAGTTCTTCAGACATTTCAAAGGATACATGACAGATACTTTATTGCCTTTAATTTCACCATTTGAATGTAAGTGTACTGTTCTGTCCCGATAGTATGTAGATATTTGACGGAATGTGTTTTTATTGTTGATTCTGCAAAATGTATATGTCTGTTTTGATTGTACACTTGATCCTTGGAAGAGTAGCCAAACAGGGCTAAAAGGTTTCGAAATAAATGAAATGAAATACACCAATTAAATGAGATAATTATAAAATCTACAGTTCTTACCAGTGTAGATGCAGAACAGCTCTCCTCCGGTCCACTGCCCGCCTGTACATGTTCTGGAGGTTTCCCCGTGCAGCCGCCGAAACCCGCGGAGGCACCTGTAAGTGCACGTCTCCCCTTCCTCGTACGGCCAGCGGCAGGTGTAGGGTCCCCAGGCTCCCCTCCTGCCCGAAGGGGGAGGGTCACATCCAGCTAAAGAAAAAAAAAAATAAGAAAAAAGAAAAGGGAATTATTCGAACAGATAATTCTTGAACCCAAGACATCCGGCATCATATGGCACGGTTGTCGAAAGGAAGAGGCCAAATGGGCATCTGTTTAGTCGGTGTAACCGCTCTTTGCTGTATACGTTTGTTTGTTTGTTTTGTTTGAATAATTCTAAAGTCATACATAAACTTTATAGACAAAAGTACAGCGACTTTCGTTAAGGCCTATGACACTTAACAAACAGAGAGACACATGGGTACAGAAGCTCAAAACGGACTGCACGTAAGGTCCCTGTCACACATTCACGAATGTGGCGTCCCTAACACAAGCCGAACGCCCCCAACCACGAAAAGCTAGTTATGTTACACTGAACACCTGTATTGTAGTAAGACGTATCAGATAACGTAATGACTAGCGCAGTATCACGTACAGGTACGTCGGCACTGTAGCGGGGTCCCAGACCAGTGACCGTTAACACAGGTGATCGTGGTGCTGCCAGACACTGCAGAATATCCATCCCTACAGGTGTAAGTGCAGTTCTTTCCGTTCTCGTAAGGCCACTGGCAATCCCTGCTCAAGCCGTGCCTGGTGTAAGGTGGCCGCCGGCATCCAGCTGAGAATGGCACAAATAAATCTATGAAACAAGTCGTGACAGAATAATAAAATTTCTAAAAGGGAACTACGTGGACATGCATTTAGGCTACATTTAGATAAGAACTGTCAGGGCTCAATTATTGAGCCCTGACCCAACCTATTTACATGTAGGTGCATAGAAAATTTTTGGGTGCACCATATAAAACAAAACCTAATTACAGATTTTACTGCTCCTCTTGAATCTGAACTTGAATCTTAAATGTGAGGTACCTTACAAGTACTACAACAAAGATTTTCTGCCACGTAGATGCCAAGAATATCCAGTATCACTGTATACATTTAATATGTACAAAAATACCTACAAACATATTTAGGTGCACCAGGTTGCACAAATCCAATTTTGGGTGCACTAAGGTGCACATGCACCCAGTATTTCGAGCCCTGGAACTGCAGTATCAAAACCTGCCTGTAGGTAAGAGCTACTGCATGTAGGTAAGAGCTACTGCATGTAGGTAAGAGGTACTACATGTAGGTAAGAGCTACTACATGTAGGTAAGAGGTACTACATGTAGGTAAGAGCTACTACATGTAGGTAAGAGCTACTGCATGTAGCTAAGAGCTACTGCATGTATGTAAGAGGTACTACATGTAGGTAAGAGCTACTACATGTAGCTAAGAGCTACTGCATTCAGGTAAGAGCTACTACATGTAGGTAGGAGCTACTACATGTAGGTACGAGCTACTGCATGTAGGTACGAGCTACTGCATTTAGGTAAGAGGAACTGCATGTAGGTAAGAGATACTACATGTAGGTAAGAGATACTACATGTAGGTAAGAGATACTACATGTACATTGTAGGTAAGAGCTACTGCATGTAACCCTAGGTAAGAGCTGTATGTAGGTAGAAACTGCATGTAGGTACGTACTAGGTTGGTAAGAACTGTATAGGGTGGCTCACATATTCGTTTCTAAAGCCCTTGGGCACAAGCTACAGCAGGGGGCAAGTCCACTGGTGGTGGTGAGAACAAAAATTTTAACTCCCATACATTTTCTAAAGCTGAGTGACTCGGCCGGGGATTGAACTCACGACCTACTGAATGCAAGGCGAACACTCTACCACAATTGCACTCTACCCCAACTGAACACCTTTCTTATTAGCATGCAGTTAGAAATGTTGTGCGGTACTTACTGTACTCGCAGGTGAGCGGCATTCCGGACCAGGTACCATTCCTACAGGTGATGTTGGAATCTCCGTAGACCCGAGAGTAGCCTTTCCTACAGATGTAGGTGCAGCTCTCTACGTTCTTGTGAGGCCAATAGCAACCGTCTAACCATACACCCCGAGTGAATTGTGGTAGGCGACACCCGACTGGAAAAGAAACATCATGTCCATTGTATAGATAAACCTGTATATATCCCACAGCAAGAAACCTGATATACTATAACAATACATTGTTTGAAATTCTTATTTTTATACTCGGATTAAAGCATGAAAGTGAAGACACGGAACGTTCACGCATATCTAAGGCATACGAATGGATGTTTGTTCTAAAGCAATCTATAAATACTTTCTCAACCATTAATTCATCAACTCGTTACACAATCATCCTTTGGCTCACTTTTGCTGTGATAAGACTACAGTCAGCAATTTTGTTTTGTAAATTGATGATAACCTATCCTACTATAGAAAGGAATACAGGTTGTTGTCACGTTATAATACATTATCAAACCGCTTTATATATTCGAAAGCAGCAGTGATGCAGTAGAACTTACCAAACAAGCAGACCAGGGGTTGTCCGCTCCAGATGCCTTGTCTGCAGTACCTGCTGGTGTCGCCAGATCTCCTCTTGTAGCGCTTCCGACATTCAAACTTGCAGGTATCCCCATTTCGGTACGGCCAGCTACAATTTTTCCGCACGATGCCTTCTCCAGTCGGAGGGAAGTCACAATATTCTACAGAACAAGGTAGAAATGGGACGATTTGTGTCCGCGTATAGTTTCATCCCAAACGACCCATATCCATTACAATCCGACTTAAGGGCTATGGTGAAACAAAAAAAAAAAACAAAAAAACAACCAAACACACTCACCTCTAGGCCACACCGGTTGGCGCCAGGGGCGCCAATAGGCCTCCGACTGCCAGACAATGGCTGCGATCAGCACCAAGGCCAGCTGCACCTTCAAACTACAGAAGTAAAGAGACGCGTTACTAACATTCAGTTGGTAAGAAATGTCTCTTTTCTTACTTTGTGGCAACTTTTCGGCATAAACAAAGTATATTGGAAGGGTTGTGAAGTTCTTTTCCAAGGAAAGAGTTATATATTTTCTAGATATATTTGAATTATCACCACTTCGATTAGTCCAAACGTCTCTCCCATGTAAAATTGTGTCTAGGGAATAACAGGAGATTCTGAGAAGGCATGCATAAGGATATTCCAAAAGGTTGTGTAGGGATGTGACTGCACCCTCTTGTGTGCGATACGTAAAAGCACGCCTACCCCGTGACGGCTTAGGGTCGTCCGTTTTTTAGTTCTTTTAATTCTTAAAATTCTTTTAGTTTTTTTTTTAATTCTTAGCCTGAGAATTGCGCATATACTTGGTATACCAAAATTATGTTTAGTTACTTCACACAATGGAGTGAAATACCGTCTTTCCTGATGTTTTTTTTTCTTCTTCTCCTCCTGCCATTTCTTTAAATTGATTCAACTCCTTCATTTTTGGGCCA
Source organism: Branchiostoma belcheri (assembly GCF_001625305.1). Taxonomy (NCBI): domain Eukaryota; kingdom Metazoa; phylum Chordata; class Leptocardii; order Amphioxiformes; family Branchiostomatidae; genus Branchiostoma; species Branchiostoma belcheri. The sequence goes on from NW_017803976.1 coordinate 2,651,850, forward strand.
AATAAAATGAAATTTAGCATGAAGGTAGAGTGAGCAAATACCCCCAGGTGTTTTTTTTTTAAATTTTGTGATGCATGCTTGTAGAGTGGTTTTATTTGAGCTTTTTGACTGCATTATAGAAAATGTACTATAGCAGTGTGTTACTATATTTCGGCATGAGTCATCAGAATGGCATGTAGGGCAAGCAACCAATAGGCATGCAGCATTCCTCTGTTCTTCTTGCTGATTGGCTGTTGGATTTGATTGGATTAACTCAATTGACACCTGGTCAAAGCCATTCAATGTTGACAGTATGAACTCAAGTATTTGGTATAGGTACCCACAGGCCAAGAAATACGCCTCAATTTTCGAGGGACGCTCTGCGGGAGAGTGCGGTACGTTCTGCGGGAGAGTGCGGTACGTCCTGCGGGAGAGTGCGGTACGTTCTGCGGGAGAGTGCGGTACGTTCTGTGGGATAGTGCGGTACGTTCTGCGGGAGAGTGCGGTGCGTTCTGTGGGAGAGTCCGGTACGTTCTGCGGGAGAGTGCGGTACGTTCTGTGGTCCACTGGTAATTGGAAACGCCACTGCGAAACTTCTTCTGCGTAAGAAATATTTCGCGAGATTTCGGTCGTTAATAACCAGCCTTTGTATTTTGAGATTTACATGACACTTATTCCACCTCATTTTCACGTATTTATTCACAATTTGTGGACAATACGGGGGATTATCAGCGCGGCGGGTCGGCCGTGGGTGATTAATGTTTACTGTTTGATACTTTGATATTTGATACCGATTCGTGTGATTCCAATAAACATTTCACCTAACTACGAACTAGTTGGAAGAATGATAGATGCGTGGATGCCTGTATATGATTTAACAAACACTGAAAATCTGACGCTAAAACTGTCAGACATTTTGCTCCTCTCTGTTGGAACAACGCAAGCGGGGGGTCAATGACCTACACCACGCGAGTAGACAGTTACAAACGCGGTTAAACACGTAAAGGCCCGGTCACACTGGCCGAACTTCGCCAGAGCGTTCCTTTAACGGTATGGACGGGGTCCGAATTTCGACAACGCTCGTCACCGCGCCCAAAATCTGGGGGGGGGGATTAAAACACGGGCGTTGGCTAAGCGGTGTACCGCTGAAGCCGGCGTTGCTTTAGCGTTGGTTTAGCGGTAGCGAGTGTTGGTTTAGCGGTGACGCGAGCGAGTTTTAACATTTTTAACAGTTTTAACATTTTTAACAATTTTAACATTTTTAACAATTTTAACATTTTTAACAATTTTAACCGTTTCAATTCGTTTGGTAACGCACAAGGCGGCAATTCCAGGCATTGCAAGTTCGAATCCCGGGGTCGGATTTAACCATTTTAACATTTTTAACAATTTTAACATTTCTAACAGTTTTAACATTTTTAACAATTTTAACATTTTAAACAATTTTAACATTTTAAACAATTCTAACCATTTTAACATTTTAATAATTTTAATATTTGATTTGAATATTTTTCTTTTAATATCCGTTGTTTTGCTTTTTACACTTAATAACTTAGTCTTTTGTATTTTTCCAGCGTACAAACCAAAATCAGTTTGATGTTGTCACAAAAGTATAGAGTTGTCAAGAGAGTAGGAGTACTGCACTCTGCCAGGGTGAAGAATCTACAGAGGTATTACCAGTCACTAGTAGCAAGAGATAGACCACATTGAATGATGACGATGAGGACGAATCATATGAAGTACTATTATAGCTAGTACAGAAATTCTACTGCTTTACTTAATTTTTCTTTCACTCTGTACATGTAATTAGCTCACCGGCATGGTTTTAAAAGTAAAGATTATGATAATCATTGTATATGTATAGCTTATTCAATGTATGGTTTCATAGTTTATTCTGATTGTAAATAAGGCCATGTTGATTTGATTGTATGGATGACATCTGTTCGCGCATCGGTTTTCGTTCGTTTCCAAACTAAGTTTACGACAATCATACAAAACATCTGAAAAGTAAGCAAATATACTCCGTAAATTAATTATTGTAATTCCTGATTTCTTTCACCGTACCTTTATGTTTACGGTTTTCATTGTCACCTCTGTATCGTGAACTTATCATTACAGTTAACATATAATTCCTGGACTTTCTTTTTCCTGCACCTGTCACCACCGTGAATATATATAGTTCCCTGTACATGTCCATTTTTCTCAGACCGTGAAGTTAGTAGTAGTTACAATCTCGTCATCAGTAGTATTTAGATACCTGCAATATATAACTTTTGAGATTGAGATAAGTTTTAAGTAAAGCTGTCGAGATTTAAAGTGCTTGCATCTTTGTAAAAAAAGATCGGGAGATAATTGCCAAGTGCCATTTTTGTAAATAACGCTGTCGAGATTCAAAAAGCTTGTCCTTGTATAATTGCAGTATGATTTATTCAGAATGTTCTATTTTTGTTTGGGGAGGGACATGGAGTGAAATACTACATTTGCTACGAAGCAAATGTTCGCCTTTCTAGTTTTGAATTATATATTGTGTAGAAGACATCTTTTTTTACGTTTTAAACCGGCTGGAGAAAGTGGCTGAAAAACAAACAATGGGCCCCTTGTAAAGAACAATGGCGATTGCCCGAAGCGTTGTTCTCTGTTAAGAACCTGTTCATCAACTATCGTGTGTGCAGTACTCTGTTGAGGTTAGGCCATGTTGATTTGATTATATGGATGACATCCTCTGGGAACCCCAAAACTGATGCGCGCGTGCGAATAAAAAAAAAGTTTTGCAAAAAAAAAGTTGCTTTCATTATGAAATCTACGTGGTCATGAAGGTTGAACAAATGAGACAGAATATGTTATGGTGAATAATCTACTCTTGGAATTCATTTCTTTACATTTTTGTCTTTTTTACTTTGATTTTTGGCATTCTACGACATTGGTATCGTTTCTAAATGTTTTCCTTGCAACGTATGGTATATTTTTGCTCATTTAGCAACTGTTTTGCACGATTTACAGTATGGTTGAAAACTTTTTTTTTTGAAATGGCCGAAAATTCATGCGCGCGCGGATGTCATCCATATAATCAAATCAACATGGCCTTAGTATCTGAATTCAAGGTGCGCCATACCAGTAGCGATAACACATAACACTCAGATATCATTTCTCTCAGAATACTAGCACAACTTGGAAAATGACAAGGATGAAGCAAAAAATGAACGTCATTTTCGACAGCCAATACCTTTTTTTTTTGCTAAATATTACGTGTACTTTTCCATCAACAAAAATCAAGACATCACTAATGTGCATTGACCCTCAAAATAATTTGAGATTGCAAGCAAACAATGCCCTTGCATGGGGCGTTTTACTGGTCGCTGATTATCCATAGATCACGTTTACCTGGATCTTTGTGTGTGTAAATTTTTACATGAAGTACTGTACTAGAGAAGCCGTGTCTTAAAGATTTGTTGTGCGGAGATTCATTTCGTACCTACGAAATATGCTGTGCCATACATACGGCGTATCGAATTGGAAACTAAATGTAGCTTCTATAAGGAAGCCTGATAAGACCGATAATCTAGAGAAGTTCATCCTACATTCTGAGAGGCATTCTGTAAGGCTGGGCTGCCCGATTTGTTCTTGCACAGAAAATTATATGCTCTTTTGGACGACAAATTGTTTCTTGTGTCTTACAACACGACATTGTAGATGTATTTTAGCCAAATATTTCTTTCGCATTAAACCTAATATATATATATATATATATATATATATATATATATATA
>NW_017803976.1:2655615-2663769 GCF_001625305.1 Branchiostoma belcheri
AATTCAGTCATCTAGTAATATGGAATTGAGTAATTCGTCACCTAATCAAAGAATCAGTGAGTCAAGATGCTTTCTCTAGAGTTGATAAATACTTAAGTCATACATATCGAACAGTGCACTTGCAATCTCTAATATATACTGCCATTGAAACGTATAAAATTCTTCGGATCCCCCCAAAAAATAAAAACAGAGGCAAATACACATGCACACGATACGATTCATAAGATGTGAGGATTTTCACCTACTGTATACGTAGCATGACGGTCTTCGGACGAGTGTTTGAAGTTACAGCTAGTTAGATCTGTTCCGTGGCTGGCAGTGCTGTCTCTGTCAGACGTTACGTCATATTCAAATGTGCCCGTTGTTGTAAAACAGGTTTATAACAATGGCTGCCCTCTTCCTTGCGTGAGGCGAATGTTTAACAACTCTTGAGGTTCATTGAGGTCAACAATGCTGTTTAAAGTGTAGCGTCGATAATGGGTCAAAGGTATCTGGTAAACGATATCGGCCCCCGTCGCGGTTGACTCACACTCCAGAGAAGCATATAACAAGCCTCGCTGGGTCAGTATATTGAATACGACAAGAGCAACTCGAAGTAGTAGTAGTAGTAGTAAGCCTTTGTTTAATCTCGAAAGCTTGTTCGGTACATACCGCTTTTCAACAAGGTCGAGGGTGAGGGCGGGGTCACGGAATTACAAATCAAACCAAAATATAATACAAAATCAAAACAAAATGCAAATCAAAATATAATACAAAAATAAATAGTAAATCATCAGTCCGTTATCAGTCCAAGTTCCTTATAATACTTCTAAATGTTCCCAACGACTGGGCTGCTCGTACATGTGGTGGCAAGGAGTTCCACACAGTCGCCCCCGAGTACCTCAGTGACCGCCTGTACACTTCCAGTTGGGGCCTCGGTATGATGAGGTTGTCCAATGTGCTTTGTCTGGTGGATCTGGAGGCTTCATCTCTATACCGGATGAACACCCCTCGCATATGTGGCGGTAAAGAATTGTCCAAGGCCCTATACACTAGCATGGCTTTATGTTGACGGTGTAGAGTTCTCACGGACTTCCATCCCAGACGAGAGAGGACTTCCCGTGATGGTGTTCTGTACGGGGCTTTCAAGATCAATTTTCCTACTCGGTTCTGCATTCTTTGCATCTTAGAAAAGAAAGAAAGCTCTAGGTGAGAACAAAAGTTTTAACTGTTCAAACAGAAGTTCTAACTTTAAACATGTATTTTCATGGTAGTCAGCAATGTGTTTGGTGTAGATTAGTGCATAAGTTTTTTGTTTGCTTGATTAGGATCTCTATTAGTGTACATTCAAATTTAAACATCACTTTAAACCTGACAACCTCTGTACATGACCACTGCGTGCAAGTGCGCGTCTTGTCAGGATTTGAGGGTTCGGTAGTCTGTCTATATTAAGCTTTTTCATTATGTATATGTATATGTAAATCACTCATTATTTTATACTTGAGTCTATTGTATTTGTATGCTGTATCGGGACGAGGGCTGGTAAAGGTGTTACGCCTGTTCCCCCGTCCCTTTCACTGTTGTGATGAATTTTAATATATAAATAAATAAATAAATTCCACATTATTATTCCTGTTGTGTATCATCAACTTCCAGACAGAAGTATTTGGACCATCGTACACCGGGGCATGTGGAAATTTTTTTATTAGTTCCCAACAATTACAACACTACGATAAGAGCTTCTTGACTTACATAGGACGGGCTTCGAGATCCCCCTTTCCCCTCGGTCCCAGCATGACGAAAAATGGTTGAATCTGAATATGGTTAAAGGGGCCCCTCAACAGTACACCTTCCCGGACTGATTAATCTGTACACCTGGGGTCCGCACGGACCCCAGAACAGTTTTTTGCTAATTTTTAGAAATTATCAACATACTACCAGCTCAATTGTTTTGCAAACTGATGTGGGAACCTCTGTGTCCACATTACATACAAAAATCATACATTTTGAACTTTTTCTATTTTTTGGTGAAGAAAAGAAGACAAGAAGAAATACCCGATTTTTAAACCCATTTCAGACTGAAGGGGCTTTTGAGGCCCAACTTTGATCTCAGATAGCGGCTAAACGGCTTGCGCTAGAAGTATCAAATTTGGAGACCTTTCCCAAAATGTCTCTGAAAAAAAGTTCATATTAGTTTAACCCTAAACAGTACACCTGGGGTCCGCGCGGTCCAGCACTATATATTCTGCAGTATCTTTTTTGTTTCTATAGATTTTTTTCTGAAATTTTAGGTAATTGTCACCCACAAAGTTGTCTCTCAATACAGTGCAGAAAACTCCGTTTCTACCATTTATAAAAAATATTATATCTGATTTTCTTTTGGGGTCCGCGCGGACCCCAGCCGACTTTCGATCATAATGGATACACTGGCGTTCTTATACATTACCTTATTTCCATTTTTATATGTTTTTATGCACTCATCTTATGTCTACCAAGTTTTCAGAGAATGGTGTAGTAATAGAATTAAATTTTAATAACTTTGGTGTAATTATGACGTCATATTACGTCAGAGCTAATAATATAGTCCGCCATATTGGATTTTGACCAATGACGTCATCAAATTAGCATATTCTATGCATACTCAGTTGGTGTAAGGCGTCCCACGGTTGACCACAGCAAAGATCTCATTTAATATTATAATGACCTACTTGAATATTGTAATGAGCCAAATGCAGTCTTGAAACTTGTAAATATGCAACAGTTTGAGTGATAACCCACTGCCTCTGCCCCGCCTGCCGTTTTGCATTTGATTTGCGCGCTAATTCCATCCTGCGGAGTTAATTGGTACCCCTCTTTTGTTTTCAATTGGCCGATCAAGAGCAGAACGGATGTCAGGCTTGCATAAATACTAGTAACACAGACCAAGGACATTATACACAATGTATAATGTCCTTGCACAGACAAAACAACTGTAAGCAATGATCAGCAAGTCCATTTGAAGCTCTTGCTGTAAGTTACAACACATTTATTCTGATCTGAATCTGGCCCCCAAACAACCTGAAGATATATTTAAGTTACCTCCAGCATGACCTGCAAAGGGCCCCTTTAGGGAAGGGCCACGGATATCAGACCCCATTAAAAAATGGGGATAAATGACAAGGAGAATGGGCCACAGTGATTCCTCTGTAACACTAACAGATAGCTAAACAATAGTCATGGCCTCCCGAGCTCCCCCAGCCATCATGATGGTAATATAACCTCCTTGGTTAAATGCCGGGAGCAAGGTTCAACAGGCTACAGTGTTCGGCTGTGCCAGTTTAGTATCTAAAACATTAGGGTGTGGACAGTACGTTATTAGAAATTGTTTGGAACATCTTGAAAAAGGTTAGCCCCAACTATTTATGGTAAAGCTGATCCTTGGTTAGACCAAGGGGGTTATATTTAACCTCCTTGGTTAAACCCTGTGAAAAAAAACTTTCGGAAGGGAAATGCTGTCCCCTGGATTGAGAAGGTAGCCTACATAGCGGCCCTCACGGTAACAGTCTGGCACCCAGGCTATGAGCCGTATAAACCTTTCATTCAATTGTTGTCAATTTGTTACTGTCTGTAAAACATTTTCTTTCAAGACCTATATTGAAAAAAAGTAAAGCTGGGCCTGTCTGTAGTGAACAATTACTGCGCATAACAAAAGACAGCCAACCTTTTGTCTTGTGGCAAGGGCAAATTACAGATAATTACGTCTCATAGAGGTGCTAAATACACGACTAATTGGCCTACCGACGTGATTGACAGCTAGAATTTGCTAAGAAGGTAAAGATTCATAATCTTAACTTTGAAGCGTTTTGAGGAACTATAGCGATGCCCAGGGAACGTCAGATTCAAAGTAGAATGATTGGTAATGTCCTGAACTACCTAGACCTGTTTAGATCCTTTTGCTTATCATGAACTGTCTTTTGATATAGGGCAAGAAAGTTAGGGTTACCCTAAAATTATGGCATTGAAATGGACAAAAACATATTTCATAAAAAGCAGGAATAATATTTCAAATATATCAAAACAGTTTCTAAATGGTGACAGATGTAAGAATGTACCCTCCAAAAAGCGTCTGTCTATAATGTTGGCTATAGTTCCTCGATTTACGTTTTCTGTTTAAGAATTATGCATCATATTAGACATAGAAATATGCAAATATAAGAAATATAACAACATGAAAGTAATATTTCAACACTCAACAAGTTGTATTTTGCCTTTCCCCCAAGTTTGAACCATTTCTGACCAGCTACGGCTGAGTTATGGCATTTTTCCGAAAGGACCTGAAAAATCAGTAAATTGGCACCGTGGGACGCCTTACACCAACTGAGTATTAAATGATTTAACTTATATTTAATTATGTAAGATGTTATTAATGTTGGAAAAGAAGTGTAATTTAATATAAAACTCTGAAAATTTTTATGTTTAAACCAAAATTACTTCTATTTTGAAAAATAGAAACCCGTTGCCATGGCAACACAAAAAACATCAACTAACTAGTATCAAACTAATATGAACTTTTTTCCAGAGACATTTTAGGAAAGGTCTCCAAATTTGATACTTCTAGCGCAAGCCGTTTAGCCGCTATCTGAGATCAAAGTTGGGCCTCAAAAGCCCCTTCAGTCTGAAATGGGTTTAAAAATCGGGTATTTCTTCTTGTCTTCTTTTCTTCACCAAAAAATAGAAAAAGTTCAAAATGTATGATATTTGTTTGCAATGTGGACACAGAGGTTCCCACATCAGTTTGCAAAACAATTGAGCTGGTAGCATGTTGATAATTTCTAAAAATCAGCAAAAAACTGTTCTGGGGTCCGCGCGGACCCCAGGTGTACAGATTAATCAGTCCGGGAAGGTGTTCTGTTGAGGGTTAATACTAGTAGGTTGATGTTTTTTTGTGTTGCCATGGCAACGGGTTTCTAGCAGGCAGTTTTTTTGAAAATAGAAGTAATTTTGGTTTAAACATAAAATTTTTCTGAGTTTTATATTAAATTACACTTCTTTTCCAACATTAATAACATCTTACATAATTAATATAAGTTGACGAGATGACGTCATTGGTCAAAATCCAATATGGCGGACTATATTATTAGCTCTGACGTCATATGACGTTATAATTACACCAAAGTTATTAAAATTTAATTCTATTACTACACCATTCTCTGAAAACTTGGTAGACATACGATGAGTGCATAAAAATATATAAAAACGGAAATAAGGTAATGTATAAGAACGCCAGTGTATCCATTATGATCGAAAGCAGCCCAAAAGAAAATCAGATATAATTTTTTTATAAATGGTAGAAACGGAGTTTTCTGCACTGTATTGAGAGACAACTTTGTGGGTGACAATTACCTAAAATTTCAGAAAAAAATCTTTAGAAACAAAAAAGATACTACAGAATATATAGTGCTGGGGTCCGCGCGGACCCCAGGTGTACTGTTTAGGGTTAAAGGGGCGTTATGTAACATTTTCGCACAAAAATATTTTGAATGAAAAATAATCGAGTAATTGGGATTTACCTAAACTCTTCAACATATTATCTCACATTTCTGAACATTTAGTTGCAGATAAAACAGCATGCATAAGGCGCAATTAGCCAGTGGTGCCAACAACCACACATTGAAGGAATGTATGCAAACATGGCTGACAGCTGTTAAACATATGAGGCGTCATAATTTTTCACCTCCACTTTCTGAATGACACTGCATCGAAATAACTTTGATTAAACTTACTTTGTAAAGTAACGGCAAGTATCCATAGATGACAAGTATCCATAGGCGACAACTCTCCTTGAATTTTTAAATTTTGTAATACATGTACATAAGATCAACAACACGACAATCAAAACAGATGAACAAAGCCATCTTTAAAACAACATCTTTCATTTGGTACATGTAATTTATTTGACAAGGTATCGTAGTAGGTGCAAACCATAAGTCACAATCTCAAAAGATACTCGCAAACAATTATACAAAACAACCACCTGATATCTGTTTTCAAAACCTCACCTATCACACAGTACTTAAGCTACGGCCTATTCCACGGGATGATAAAAATATGGGTGTTGCATTTACTTCAATATGAAAACTGCTACGGTAACAAGAAAAATAAGGTGCATCATCACGAACATAATGGCACACCACATGCCTAATTACAGAGAAATACAATGGACACAATCGCTGCAAATACATTCAAAATCAGCCCCGATTCTTAAACAACGGGCACGGCACAGTTGTTTCTAACCACACTATCGTCCCTACCTACGAACAAGAAAAATCGACCGACCACAATACTCCTGCAGGAGGGATACCTCCTTCTTATTTATCTATCTATTTATCTATTTCGCACAAAAAAAACAAGATACAATTAGTGAAGGTGTTTTTAATTTAGAAATTGAAAACAGCTACACGGAGTAATTACTCCTTGTGTCGACATCATGTTACATATTGAAGCTTTAACAGTGTTAGTTCATCCCTGCACCACGGCTGTAAAGTGCGGCGATCTCCTCTGTGCTCAGCACCTTCCCGTAGAGACGGACGTCGTCGATGAGCCCGGTGAAGAATTCCGGATTCCCAACCGTCCCCGGACCTGCCTGCCCGATGGTTACAGGCGTGTTCCTGGCGAGGATCGGACCGGAACAGCAGCTGAAAGGGTACGAAGAATTTGATAAATACAAGTGTGAGACCAGTAAAGCTATCTTATCCATTACTCATTTTTCTCAGTAACACCAAAGCACACATACAAAGACACACATACACAAATACAGACCACACGCACAAACACACACTACACACATAGACAAAAACACACATACACACAAATACAGACCACACGCACAAGCCATACACACACACCACACACAGAGACACGCACACACATAGACACACACACACACACACACACACACACACACACATACACACACACACACTCACACACACATACAGTCACATACACACACACACATTATTAACACACACACCACACACAAACACACACACGGATATAAGATGAAATACACAAAACACACAAAGCACAAAAACACAGTCACATACACACGTAACACTAATACACAAGTAATACACGCAACTTAAATAAAACCCACACAAACAGACAAACAAATACGAACAGACAGAATGAACAGTTACTTCTCGTTCCCATGTTGCGGCTCGTTGTTGACGTAAAAGCTCAGACGGAATCCATCATACGTCATGACGGCGTGATGCCAGGTGTGACTCGGCGCGTCGACGCTCGAAAAGTCCCATGTAGCCGGACTGTTCGCCGTCACCACCCCGCAGCCAAACTCCTCGTGCGTGAGATATGTGCTTCCGGAGCGGCCCATCCGGATTTCCCAGCTGCCGGTCGTGTGGTAACCGTTGTTGACGATTCCGGAATACGTAGTGAAGCCTCCGGTGCGCTTGAACCAGACACTGATGGAGAAGGCTGTACCCCATTGGTACAACCGGAAAAAATCTACCACCAGCTTTCCTGTGTAGTGTAGAAAATATAAAGAATCACATGTTTATGTGCTGTTGATATAGGGACACAGTCGTTAACAGAAAATATTCATCATGTCTGGCGCCAAAGGAATTTACCCAAGGAAAACGAGAGAGAGAGAATGGAAAGAAAGAAAGAAAGAAAGAAAGAAAGAAAGAAAGAAAAAGACAGAAAGAAAGAAGAAAAAGACAGACAGATACAGACACTGAGAGGCAGAGAGAGAGAAAGAAAGCAAGAAAGAAAGAAAGAAAGAAAAAAAGAAAGAAAAGAAAGAAAGAAGAAAAAGACAGAGAGACAGATACGGACAGATACAGAGAGAGGCAGAGAGAGAGAGAAAGAAAGAAAAAGAAAGAAAGAAGAAAAAGACCAAGAGACAGATACAGACACTGAGAGAGGCAGAGAGAGAGAAAGAAAGCAAGAAAAGAAAGAAAGAGAGAAAGTAAATAAGTAAGAAAGAAAAAGAGAGAGACAGATACAGACAGATAAAGATACAGAGAGAGGCAGAGAGAGAAAGAGAGAAAGAGAGAGTAGGGTGTGCCGGTCAACTCTGTATCCCTCTCTCTTTTTGCTATGCTCTGCTCAAGGTCAGATTCTAACTTTTCACTAACTTAACCCTATCTAGACCGGGGGGGGGGCGGTAAAAGTGCC
>NW_017803976.1:2663789-2682696 GCF_001625305.1 Branchiostoma belcheri
AATATGGTACAGACAGGCGTTCAATGGGGCAAGAATAGCTACTATTGTTGCCTGATTGATTTTCCAATAGTTCTTTTTTCACGTTTGGATAATATTTTTTCACTCCTACAATAGGGCTCCCTATTGGTTATTTACAGCGATGCATTATGCTAACAATGTAAATTAACGCACTTGTCATTGGACAACGTTAACCCTATCTAGACCAGGGGGGGGGGCTAAAAGTGCCCGCGCCAACTTTGATGTCACGTAGCGTCTGAACGGCTAGTGCTAGAATGACCAAACTTGGTGACTTTTCCTAGAATATTGTTGGCAACAATTCTGTGTCATTGGAAAAAGATAATAATTTTTGTGTTGCCATGGCAACGGGTTTCTGACAGGCATTTTTTGCTAAATTTAGTAATTTTAGTTTCAACAATAGAATTTTATGGGTTTTATGTCAATTTACTCATGGTTTTTAATATTAATAACATCCCAGATAATTAAATGTAAATTTTATCATTAAATATGCATAATTTATGCTAATTTGATGACGTCATTGGCCAAAATCCAAGATGGCGGACCATATCATTAGAACAGGTATATACAAGTTATTTTCCTTAAAATTTCATCAATACTTCCATTTCTTTTTCCAAAAAAGGTTTAAATGAAGGTCTTTGGTATGTTTACAATGTATTTTAGGCTTTATCACGAAAAAAAAATATTTTTGAAAATTCAACATTGATGATCCAAGATGGCTGATATCTTAAATATGTATGACGTCATTTTATGACGTCACCGGTGTTGCTATGGGCAACATAAGACTTAGTACACTCTAATATTCTGTCATAAACACTTTTGGTAAAGTTATGTTGAATACCATTTAGTTTTCAGGGAATAGCCTATCTAGACGGTTTTGGCCAATAAAATCCCATTAATGACGTCATATTACGTCATAATGACATCAAAATTGTAGATATGATAAATTTTAAGTAGTACACCATCCTCTGAAAATTTGGTAGCCATACGACATACCGTTAGCGAGTTCTGAGGGGGGGGGGAAAGAGCCCCCCCCCCCCGGTCAAATCTTGCTCAAAAAAGCCCGGTCTAGATAGGGTTAAGTGGGATATAATTAATTTGTTAAACATCTGCCAGCGAAGTACCCAGAGCTAAGTCAAACATACTCAAGTATCAAAATCGAAGTTTAAATAATTGGGATTCTTCAAATGATTTACATTGCTAATTACCTTAAGATCCATTACTTCCCATTAAGTTAAATCATGTTTAACTGTACATACTAGACACAACCATGTTATATATGTAAATTTGCAAAGCCCATCCATGTTACAATGTTGTAATGGATTTTAGGTCTGTTGGCATGATCATCAACTTTCTGAAGGCAATACTTTACAAAATATTAGACGGTACAAATGCATCGGTCTGTTTTAACCCTAAACAGTACACCTGGGGTCCGCGCGGACCCTAGCACTATATATTCTGTAATATCTTTTTGTTTCTAAAGATTTTTTTCTGAAATTTTAGGTAATTGTCACCCACAAAGTTGTCTCTCAATACAGTGCAGAAAACTCCGTTTCTACCATTTATAAAAAAATTATATCTGTTTTTCTTTTGGGGTCCGCGCGGACCCCAGCCGGCTTTCGATCATAATGGATACACTGGCGTTCTTATACATTACTTTATTTCCGTTTTTATATGTTTTTATGCACTCATCGTATGTCTACCAAGTTTTCAGAAAATGGTGTAGTACTAGAATTAAATTTTGTTAACTTTGGTGTAATTATGACGTCATATGACGTCAGAGCTAATAATATAGTCCGCCATATTGGATTTTGACCAATGACGTCATCAAATTAGCATATTCTATGCATATTAAATGATTTAACTTTTATTTAATTATGTAAGATGTTATTCATGTTGGAAAAGAAGTGTAATTTAATATAAAACTCAGAAAATTTTTATGTTTAAACCAAAATTACTTTTCAAAAAAACTGCCTGCTAGAAACCCGTTGCCATGGCAACACAAAAAAACATCAACTTACTAGTATTAAACTAATATGAACTTTTTTCCAGAGACATTTTAGGAAAGGTCTCCAAATTTGATACTTCTAGCGCAAGCCGTTTAGCCGCTATCTGAGATCAAAGTTGGGCCTCAAAAGCCCCTTCAGTCCGAAATGGGTTTAAAAATCGGGTATTTCTTCTTGTCTTCTTTTCTTCACCAAAAAATAGAAAAAGTTCAAAATGTATGATTTTTGTATGTAATGTGGACACAGAGGTTTCCACATCAGTTTGCAAAACAATTGAGCTGGTAGCATGTTGATAATTTCTAAAAATTAGCAAAAAACTGTTCTGGGGTCCGCGCGGACCCCAGGTGTACAGATTAATCAGTCCGGGAAGGTGTACTGTTGAGGGTTAAATAAAAATGGTTTAAAAGACTCACCTGTTCCATCGAACCTGGCGGCGCCATTTTGACCCGTTGCATGGTCGATCGAGACGCCCCCTTGCGGCGTTGCGTGAAATGCATTGCAATGGTCCTTGAAATCGTTGTCCAGAGGGTAGTAAGCAAGTATCCCAGGTTCACAATCTTTTCAAGCAATATACACAATACTATTATGATTACACTCAGAACGATTTGATTTGATTTATTAGGCTGCATAAGACATATGTATACAGCCAGGACTGCCCAACTAGCCGGAGGCTATTATAAAGGGCTAGCCCTCACAACAATAACATAAACAATTCGGAACAGTTAACAGTTAACAGTGTCAGTTACACTTCAGATAAGCATACTATTACATAACAGATGTTGCGGCCAAACGTTAACAAGCTATGAGATCCGGCCTAGTCGTCGTGTGTTTACTACAGTTACAATGTGTACTATATTTACATGTCAGGTTAACATACTATTGCATAACAGATGTTGCAGTCTAACGTTACGTTAGGGTTAACAGGTTATAAAAATTGGCCAAGACATCATGCATTTACTATATAATTACGTTGTGCACTATATTTACATTGTCAATACAATTCTATTGAACTTTTACAGTTTTACTAAGTAATTGTCGTCAAGTATTTATCAAGTATTGTCCATAGTTTGTTTTTAGAGGAGCTGATGGATCGGGCTGTACGGGTTTCTCTAGGGAGAACGATAAAAAAAGGTTCGAGGAGTATTTGATGTAAACGGATTTGGAAACGCAATTTGCAAATTGCCTTTTAAAACATTGAGCTTTTAAGTAGTGATTTTAGTGACAAATCTTTGATCGAAAAGCAATGATGTTTTAAGACATTTAGAAAATTGTACCAGTTTGATGAAAGAAGCTGTTTCTCAGACAGCCCTGCACACACGACTCCAGCTGGTCCAGAGTTCCGGTGAGATGGGAGTTTTCCTCTTGAAGATGAGCGCATTGATCCTGTGTGAAGGAATAGAAGTGGCAAGAAAACTCATCACAGTTAGCGGTGACGACTAAGGATGCTAAAAGATATTTGGTGCGTTAAAAATTCCGTTGATACTTATCTATCTATTTTCTATCTATCTATCTATCTATCTATCTATCTATCTATCTATCTATCTATCTATCTATCTAACTAACTAGTATCTATCTATCTATCTTTCTTTCTTTCTATCAATAGATCTATCGATATATCTGCTATCTATCTATCTATCTACTATCTATCCATCTATCTATCTACTATCTATCTATCTAACTATTCATCTATCTATCCGTCCATCTATTCATCTACCTATCTATTAATCTATCTATTCATCTATCTATCTATCTATCTATCTATCTATCTATCTATCTATCTTTCTATCCATCTATTCATCTATCTTTCTATCTAAGTATCCATCTATCTATTCATCTATCGATCAATCTAGATATCTATGTATGTTTGTATCTATCTATCTATCTGTCTATTCATCTATCTATCTGTCTATATATCTCTCTATCAATCTATTTAACTAGTATCTATCTATCTATCTTTCTTTCTTTCTATCAATCGATCTATCGATCTATCTGCTATCTATCTATGTATCTATCTATTCATCTATGTATCTGTCTATATATATCTCTATTAATCTAACTAGTATCTATCTTTCTTTCTATCAATCGATCTATCGATCTATCTGCTATCTATCTATCTACTATCTATCTATCTATCTATCTATCTACTATCTATCTATCTATCTAGTACTATCTATCTATCTATTCATCTATCGATCAATCTAGATATCTATGTATGTATCTATCTTTCTATCTGTCTAAGTATCCATCTATCTGTCTATCTATCCATCTATCTATTAATCTCTATCTATCTATGTATCTATCTATCTATCTATCTATCTATCTATCTATCTATCTATCTATCTATCTATCTACGTCATTTTTTTCATTTTTTCTGTCATTAATGCAGTGATGGATTTGATATGGCTGCTAGGCCGGTAGTTTATATGCAAATATTTAAGTAATGAAAATTTTAGCTACAGAAACAAGGCTAGGGGTATCAGCGGAAAAAAATACATATTTCAACCGGAACACGCATTCGAAGGAATGAACGCTTTATGCACACTTTTGGTAACTATATGGTTACAGTAGTTATATATTTTTACAGTTTAAATGCTGTAAGCACTAGTCTATTTTGCTTCAATAACCTGATCATGATATACACGAAAAATGGGCGTGTCTTTTACATGGGGGTCGCGGTTTGAGTTTGGTTGCACACCGTTCCAACATTCGCCTCATGTTAAGAAAGTTAAATGCACGACAGTTGAAAAAGGTACAACTTATGGCATCTCCTGCAACATATTGGATTAACATACAAATGAGGCTAATGCTGTATTGAATGAGGCAGTCATTAGCGGGATTTGTTGCATTTAGCCATTTGTCCTATATTTACAATGTGTTGTCACATGTTACATGTCAGTATGTACTTAAAACATACTATCAGAGCCTGGCCTGGGATGGCAAATAGTTGGTCAAATAAATATCTCTAAATAATCTGAACAGTTAGTAAATAGCAAACTGTACCAGCTCTAACACTCAACCTGCATGACAATCTACAAACATGCGGGTGAGAGAATGTTTGAGTGTTGGCAAACATCTTTTGTAGTCCAAATGTCGCACGGCACAAACCAGGATGCTGACTTGGTATATTTGTATAATTAAAAGCTTCGGTTTCTGGCACTTTGTAATGGCATCTAGTAAAATTCATTTAATTTAAATTGTCAGCATTGTCAGCAATTCACCCGCGGGTCTAAATTCTGTGCTTAATGTAACAAGGACAAGAAGCAAATGGATTTGATCACTCTACGAATGGTAAAACATACACGTACATTATTGAAGACGGTGTCCTGTATGGCATTCGCCATTGGTAAGTAAATCTCAAGGTTCAAAAATTTTCCCCAGGTCTAAATTTACATGCATCGTGTATTTCACATTTGTACGAAAGTAAATGCCAGTGTGTATCTGTTGGGTTTTACCGCTGGTAATGGAGGTATTTAAAGGCATCCAATGCCATTTTAGGGCAGCAAAACTGGAAATATTCTGAATAAGGCAATCTTTATGATATTGACACATACTGCTTCACATTAGCAGATTTGAGTCATACTTCGGGCATTCAAAACTGTAGAAACAAGCCTCAAGTTGAGTCCTTTCTTTCTGGGTGGTGCCCCAAAAATCATCCCAGGTCAATATAAATTGAGACAGTGTGGCCTCATTGCAACTCACAATGTAGATGAATGACTAGAATATTGGATTGACAAACAATTTACTTTCTAAGCCCTAAAAACTGCAATGAAAGCTTTTAATTAATATAGTTTCGTAATATTTCCCATTGACTATGCAGAAATGCATCACAACAACACCAAGAATGTAAACAAACATGGCTGACAGCTGTGTTTTCTACTTTCTACTGAAACAAGCCTCAAGTTGAGTCCTTTATTTTCCTGGTGGTACCCCAAAAATCAGCCCAGGGCTCATTTTCAACTTTTGGGAACTTTTGCAACTTGAAGGTCAATATAAATTGAGACAGTGTGGTCTCAACTCACAATGTAGATAAATGACTAGAATATTGGCTTGAACAATAATTGACTTTCCAAGCCCAAAAAAACTGCAATGGATGCCTTTGATTAAGATAATTTCGCAATATTTCCCTATATTGACTATGACTATTGACCATATTGACTATGCAGAAATGCATTACAACAACACCGAGCGGACTCACCTGCAAAGGCTGCAGTCCCTGTACCGGGAACTGCGCAACGGATCCGCGTGTCGCGATCACTGCTCAAAGAAAAGTTTCAAAGAAGCAAAACAGATTTGAAGTACAACTGCCTATTTCAAAATGTTTCAATTATCAGAAAACGATACGTTAAATCTATAAAGATCTACTTATTAAGAACAGATATTGTTGAAAAGTATGTGTGGCAAGCCTTAGTTTTGTTGGTGTTTGTGCACACAATATGCCAAGATGGTGCTGCTTTGGAAAACAACAACTCTATTCTACTGTCACAACACACACACAACAACAGTTAGATAAATTTCCGCCTCTTGTTACGTAAGTGTCCTTTTAAACAATGATAAGTGCCTATTGCTGTTCACCTTTCTTTCCGCTTGTTCACTTGATTTTAATACGTTAAATCCTATAGATAAATTCAACTACATTCTCAGGGAAAATAACCAATGCAGTGTTCAAATAGGAGAATGTTTCGATCTTAGAGACCACATGTTATTGTTACGGCATACATATACTCATACATATACATATACATATACATGTACGTAAGATGACGTTATTCACACGTGTATTTAGCAAGTCACTGTCCTTTTTTGTTGTGTCAATAAAAAATCTTCTGTATTAACTATTATATACTAAAAAAGCAATACAATGTCTCATAGGAAGTAAAATGTAACAACTTACGACTCAGAACGACGAAAATTGCCGCTAGCATCATGGTGGCCATTTCGTGCAGGATCAGACAGGTACAATAACAAGCCTCTCCGGTCGAAGCCAGTTTCGGACTCCTGCCAATCAAAATTGGCAGTTCAACCAATGAAAGCATGGCAATCAACGGTCTGGCCAATGAGAGAGTGGGTGCATGTGCGTCATGTATTTGTACTTGTATGTTTCTAATTTGCGTTGCTACCTTTTGATGGATGTGGGTGGGGCTATACAATCGGTCAAATACCTTATATAAATGGCACATACTCACTGATGTCAGAGCATTTTAATTTCAAGAGATCAATAAAACTCCCCAAACGCTTACGTTTACAGGTTATTAGAGGTTTCTAACTTCACAATGCCCTGTTTACCAGAGAAACTGGTATTTAAACCATAAGAGATCAGACGTGTCCGGTTTGTTTGTGTGACGATCAGTTAATAAGTTGCATTGTGCAATCTTATAAGTATCACCATTTAAAAGAGGTTAGAGTTTGCCCACCTATGCTGAGTGCGGTATATAGGACTTCGGCTTTGCAAATACATACAAAACTTTAAGCCTTTCATGAGGATTTATTACGTTAGACTTATAAGTGCAGCCAGGTTCACGGGTCAACATTTATCTATTTCAAATGCATGACAACACAACACACAGACTTAGGCCACACCGACTTAATTTTATGGATGACATCCACGCGCGCATTGATTTCGCCTGTTATAAAAAAAAATCACGTCCACCGTGGCGATTCATAAGATATGCAAAAAGCCAGCATGTGCCGGCTTGTCGTATACGTCGCTAAGTACTTCCGCAACTTCACAATACCAGCTTTGTATTCCTGTGGATTAGTAGCAGTTTTATTTTCTGGCCGGAACTTTTTTTATTCGCCCGCGCGCACTAGTTATGGGGTCTTCGGAGGATGTCATCCATAAAATGAAGTCGGTGTGGCCTTACAGACAGCAATAGCTGACGTCGGGCGGAGTTAACATACAAACAATGTGGTGATTTCTTCTCCAATTTTACGATAGTCTTTCCCTGTCGTCGTTCGGTGAAGATCAATGCACTCCCTACTTCTAGGACACTATTTTCGAGAGATGATAAGCCGTAAAAAATCGTCAAAGTACCCCCGTCATGTTCAACCCCTAACCTTCAATGAGAGACACATAGCGGTTTTTGTTAAACTGCAGCTTATCTAGCTTCAACGCAAGGACAGGTGTAACGTTAATTCCCCTGTGTGACCGCGACCGGGATCAGAAACAAGTC
Organism: Branchiostoma belcheri; assembly: GCF_001625305.1. Classification (NCBI taxonomy): domain Eukaryota; kingdom Metazoa; phylum Chordata; class Leptocardii; order Amphioxiformes; family Branchiostomatidae; genus Branchiostoma; species Branchiostoma belcheri. The sequence goes on from NW_017803976.1 coordinate 2,671,981, forward strand.
GATACGATACAATACGATACGATACGATACAATACTAGATTGAACTATTGCTTGGCAGTTGTACATGGTACAAAGTATGGCATCAATAACAATGTGATCAATACAATCAAGTTTATTCTAAGATACTACTAGTGCAGGAATATGGACGTAAACGGCGTATGGTATGATATGAGTTAGGCGTTGCTATCTGTTACAATGCTTTCTCTTTTTTTTGCAATGCACTGCATATATATTGTCCTAAGCATGTAGATATGGAGCCGGGGCATGACATGAGTAGATTAAAAATGTCTATGTTTGTCTTTGGGAGAGGTTCACCAGTTTTACATGTGATCATTTTCATAAATTTTTGTCTATCTAAAGATACGATAAAAATGCCCTAGTGTGAATAGGTATAGAAGGTGACAGATGTGACGTAAAATGTCTTCTTGCTCTTGTAAAGTGTTAAGTTTATTGTCCTTAAATCACCCCCAGCTTAAGTCAAGCCGCGACTCCCGCAACGCTTTTCAATTATATGTCAAATCTAATTGTCTTCTTTAGATAAACATTTCGAATAGGAACATAATTATATTCCAACAGAATGAATTTTGAAGGCAGGTTTGTCAGACATTGACGTTTGTAAATTTATTTTCTGCCAAGGAGATTCAACACCTGATATAACGTCCTTGCTTTGACTTTATTGTTTGTAAAATAATTCATTCAGGAACTTGTGGCATTCAGGGGACGGGAGGGACAGATTTAGCACCCTCGCAAATTTACGTCTCTTCAGATTCAGATTTTTTTCAGATTCAGATTCAGATTTTATTGAATATCGACTGGCATGTCACATCAGTGCATGAATTATGTCGAATTATATTTACAACTTGTACTCAATTATTACAATAGATAGCATAAAATCTCACATGCATCTGCATAATTAGCGATAAAATACATCATAAAAGCTTATCACGTCAATGAGAACAGTTAAACATTCTAAAATCAGTATTACTAAAGAAGAATAACATCATAAAACCGCTATAAATGTATACAAGGATCAGGTTTTAGACAGCAGCTTCAACGCACGGGGTACAAAAGACTGTTCATGTCTTTTCGTTTTACTAGATGTTGAGGCAGTGACAGGTTTACCTCTACGCAGGTTGTAATTACATTGTGTCGGAGAGGATACAAAGTCAAGCAGAGGGCTATCAGCATCCTTCAGGATGTTCTGAATTGTGCGAAGAGTGACCTGATCTCGCCTTGTGGACAAAGAAGGCAAACTGGAATCCCAATGATCCTACAGCATCTCTTTTGCACACTTTCAAGCATATCTGAGAGGCGTTTGGGCAGGCCTCCCCAAACCGGGCTAGCATACTCTAACACCGTAATCTACACCCCGATTATAACCCTATGCAAAGAGTCATCAGGGTGTGGATGGACCGTGATACACTTAAAATTTGCCGTTCTGCGATATGGCATCGACCGTTTGAAAAGGAGACGACCGTTTATGAAACGGGAATGAGCAGCGCCTTTACCAGGCTTTCCCGACTATTCTTCGAAGGGAAGCATTAGAATTGTAATATTAGAAAAGGTTAATTTCCCCTCCTATTGGCGTTGGTAAATGAATCTACAGTGGCCAAATTAAATTCCCTTGGCCAATTGTTCTAGCAGAGCGGAGGAAGGAGCGGGGACAAAGCGTTCACGGATGGATTCCAATCTACAATTATTCTTCCTACTGGCTAAATTTCACTGCATTTTGAACCTGCGTTGAAACATTAGTCTGCTGGAGACTAGCCTGGAGTCCAGGCGTGTTTTCTCTAGTCCACCTTTCTACTGTTGACGCTTTGGCGGATCTAAATCTAACAGGAACTCCAGGCTACAATGTTCAAGTAAAGTAGGCATGGGTAGACAGAAGACGCACGGAAAGTTTCCACCAAAGAACACGATTTACATACCTTTTGTTTTCTACCTAACCGACTGTTGTTGAAATATATGGGTAAAAAGACTTTTCTAATAAGGCCATGTTGATTTGATTATATGGATGACATCCTCCTGGAGCCCCAAAACTGATGCGCGTGCGAATAAAAAAAAGTTTTGCAAAAAAAAAGTTCTTTTCATTATGAAATCTACGTGGTCATGAGGGTTGAGCAGATGGCAGAGAATATGGTTTGGCGAATAATCTAGTCTTCAAGTTCATTTCTTTACAATTTCGTCTTTTTTCGTTTGATTTTGGCATTCTACGACATTGGTATAGTTTTTATTAAATTTTTTTTTGTAACTTATGGTATATTTTTGCTCATTTAGCAACTGTTTTGTACGATTTACAGTATAGTTGAAAACTTTTTTTTTTTTGGAAACGGCCGAAAATTCATGCGCGCGCGGATGTCATCAATATAATCAAATCAACATGGCCTAATCTTTGAAGAAAATGCTTGCTTACGTCATGTCAGGGCGTGTTTTGTCAAAACCTGTTTACAAGCGACCTTCGTGTTAATTAGGGGTGATGCGCATGCGCGGCTGGCTTTGATGTCTAGATTAGTTCTGGTTGTTACGGACGTCTTGTGTTTACGTCCGGTTAACGTCCCTGTTCAAGGTCGTTTAGCTTAGTGCTATGAGAGATGCACAGAAGATGCCATTTTGCGGGAGGGGGTTTAATACATTGTAACTCTTCTAGAAGTTTAAGGACCTTGAGCACAGTGATATCGTTAAGAGAAACTAGAATAGGACCATCCATGTATACATGAATGAATACATTGAGTCGGTCATATTTTTATTCAAACATTTTCTGCAACATCCCACCATGAAATGGACCGTTCCTTTGTATGGTTGATGACCAACGCACCAGTACTTAATTAACACTGCATAGAACCCCGGACCGACTCGCTCCTACACTACCCCCCAGAGGAGCAGAGATGTCGCCGTTACCGCAGTTCCCTGTAGCCTTCCAGGCTCGTCCGCAGTTCTTTGCTGCGTTCCTGGTCCTACTGCTGCCCAGGCTGAGCCCGCAGGCGGCCACGGTCTCTCCCGACAACCCGGAGATACTTCAGCTGCAAGAAACGTCCAGTAAGCCGGCTTTACTACAAACTGTAACACCACCAAATGCCTAGGTCACATTTTCAAACCGGGGCCAAGACGGACTGTTTGTATGAACGAAAAACTAACAATTTATATCAAGAATATACAGGAATAGTGCCCATGATTATTAATGAAAACTTTTTATGTGTTTTCTTGGCTTTTATATCGTCCTTTTCGTTCCGTAAGACTGCCCGGCCGGGCCCCGGTTTGACAATGTGACCCCAGCCTAAAACAGTAACTCCTGAGTTTTTGTTGTTGATGCAGTTCTATGAACTTGGTTGACTAGGCTCATTCGCATGACGAAGCTGACTGAAAAGCCGCCGCGGCTTGAAATGCGTCGAGATTTGAGCGGGTCAAAACAGAGGGAATAGAAGGTTGTTCATTGCGTGTTGTCTCCTTGTGAGATCTATAGATTTTCTTTTTTCTGGAAAATTGGAGATTCTATAATTTTACATTCTGCAATTCGAAAGTCTATCTGCAAATTGCAGACTGGAGACGGGTATTTTGAACACTGAATGCATGAAGTGTGCACGTGCGGGAGAGCGTAATGTGGTCACCGGATCGTAAAAGGCAGACATTCTTAAATATATATATATATAAGTAATCATTTTTTTCGAGTTGACGGTAATTTTCTTTCGCGATTTGGGTTGACCTGGGGTTGACGGTAAAAAAAAAATTGAGATGGTTAAAGCCCAGGAACCTACATCTACTAAACTAAAGCAAGCCAGTGGTTATTTTCCTGGGTAGACTGAAGCAATCATGCATTGCAAAGAATGACCTTGTTATTGTGTACAATGTATGACAGATAATATGATTACTAGGTGGTCATGGTATGGGGCTATCAAATTCTAAACATAGGTTTAACTGGTACTATGTCTGGCAGAATGTTGAATAGAACTACTGACTAAGAGCTAGAACACCTCATATGTGCTAAGCTACGCTATACTATGTTTATTAAGAGCAGATGTATATGTACTATACTGGTTTTATGAGTACTACACTTCACAGAATGCCCACTTAATTACTGGCTAAAATCTGCTAAAATTCTACATATAGGTGCTATGATACGCTATACTACATGTATGTAATTGATAAAGTATACAATGAGGTCCTGAACGTATATCCACTTTACAGCTTTTCATGTTTTCAGTTATTCCAAGATTCATTTTTTGCATGGCAGTTAATTTAAACTCGTCATCTTGCAGGGCTAGGATAATTACACTCTTATGGTACAATCAAACAAACAAACAAACAATCTACATAAATATGACTTTAAGAACCTTCTTGAATGTTCAGAACTTCTGTGTTCACCACAGGAATGCTGGAAACAATGCACTACCAAATGAAGACCCTCCGACGTTCACTCGGCCAGCTGACGGAAGTGAAGGTGTGTTCGCTTGCGTGCAGTGTGTTTCTGCATTAACAGCGCAAATAAAGATAATGTATAAGGAGAAAAGCTAAGATCATGGTCACATTTCCAAGCCGGGGCCCGTCTGGGTTGTTTGCGTGAACTAAAAATAAACAATTTGTACTAAGACTATACACAAATAGTGCTTATGGTTAATTTTCTAAAACGTTTTTGTGTTTTGCTGTCTTATATCATAATTTTCGTTCCAGACGACTGCCCGGCCGGGCCCCGGGTTGGGAAATATGGGGTACTAGTACATGTCAGCGGGAACATTAAAGTTTAACTATTCTCTAACCTGTAGTCTCTGATTTAAACAATCAATATTCTTTGATGTATTTCTGTGAGCTGACCGTCATCAAACGCGGCCTATTTGTTACATTGTTTCTGCTAGTATCCTCTTGCAGAGCAAATGTGTAGCAAGTTAACGCTCGTCTATATGTAGCAAGCCGCTGAAATACATTAAAGAATGTTTAGATTCTTAGAGACTACTGATTAGAGAATAGTTAAACCTTATTATTCCCGCTGACATATATCTGTACGTAGTTTGCCGCATACATATATTCTGTACGTAGGGTGACGTTATTGCCTTCGTGAGAAGGTTATAATATCAGTTTGCTGTGGGGTGGGGCATTGTGGATTTAGTGGAATATCTCTTGAAGGCATGGCTCGACGTTCATAATCTTTGGCAGGCAGGTTACCGTTGGGCAGACCAAGGCCAAGTGCAACAATGGGCCTCGTTGGGGGGGGGTCCCTACGTCACTGCAGTGGACCTTTTTTGTTTGTCGCTTGTTAGCAGGATAACTCAAGTATATGCAAATGGCTGTTCAGGATTTTTGGTAGGCACATTACCGTTGTAGAGACCAAGGTTAAAAATGGGCCTCGTGGGGGTGGGGCTCGGGGGGGGGTGTCCCTACTTTACAGACGCACATAAATACTGTGTACTTTCTCCTTTCTTGCTTCCAAAATTACCCGGTATTCCTTTTCCTATGTCAACATTTATCGCATTATGACGTGACACTATAGTTATTTTTTAACAATATAAAACTTTACAAAATTAATTTTTATACCGCGGCCAAAAGCAAGGGCAGCAGACAAACTCTTTTAAACCTAAGTTAAGTAAAGAACTTTGTGTAAAGTGCCTTCCAAAGGGCACAGTATTCGTGTTCAGTACCTTTCCCAAAGGTACAGGATCAGTGCCGTGGCTGGATTTTAATTCGGGACCTCTTGGTTCTGAGTCGATTGCGCCGTCGTTGCGCTACACGACCCCACTGGGAACCAAATATTAAGAAATGAGGTGGATACGTACTGTTGAGGTTAGGCCATGTTGATTTGATTATATGGATGACATTCGCGCGCGCATGAATTTTCGGCCGTTTCCAAAAAATAAAAAAAATTTCAACCATACTGTAAATCGTACAAAACAGTTGCAAAATAAGCAAAAATATACCGTAAGTTACAAAAAAATAAGTAAAAACTATACCAATGTCGTAGAATGCTAAAAATCAAGCGAAAAAAGATGAAATTGTAAGGAAATGAACTTGAATATTAGATTATTCGCCAAACCATATTCTGTCCCATTTGTTCAACCCTCATGACCACGTAGATTTCACAATGAAAACAACTTTTTTTTTTCCAAAACTTTTTTTTTATTCGCACGCGCGCATCAGTTTTGGGGCTCCCTGAGGATGTCATCCATATAATCAAATCAATGTGGCCTTACTACACAATCGTACCTCCTGTCGTTCTGTTCTGTAGGCAGTCGCCTCGCGGCTCAACGACTTGTTGGCTCATCAGGAAGAGTTGGCGGCCCGTCAGAACGAGACAGCTGTTGTCCTGAAAGAGTTGGCGGGCCGTCAGAACGAGACAGCTGCTGCCCTGAAAGAGTTGGCGGCCCGTCAGAACGAGACAGCTGCTGTCGTGGAAGAGTTGGCGGCCCGTCAGAACGAGACAATCGCTCGACAAGACGAGCGGTTCGCCGGTAAGATTCACCCTCCAGCAGGCCTTACTAAGTGGTTATGGACTGCAGGATTCGGCTAAAATTGGGTCAGGTGGAGACTAGATAAGATTGACATCTGCCTGTAATTGTCATGTATGTAAACATAAGGTGTTAACTGGCTGAGTGTGTAATAGTAATGTTTGCTAACTCCAGATAAACATCTAACACCAGGTTAAACCTGTATGTTGTGTAACTTCATATGCATATTCAATACTAGTATAGCAAAACGGCTTCTAGGTTGCACCATCCATCGTGTCAAGTCACGTGAGTGCGAACACTTGTTACTACGGTACGTAAACTTTAAAGGACAGCTTGTGATATCGTCTTTAAGGTGACATGTCATGTAGCATTTTTCCCCGTCCTCCGGAACTGTCTACCGGATTTCCGCTGCTCGGTGCTCTGCCGGACTAGGCTGCTGGCCGTGTCAAAAGACACTTTTCCGGACGGCAGCATCACGCAGCATCACGGCATCTTCTATCCTCCGGAACTTTTTACCAGTACACTGATATCATGTATTATTTTCCGTTTTCAGAGTTCTGCCGGACTAGGAAGATGGGAATGTCAACCGGTACCATTCCGGACAGCAGCATCACGGCGACTTCCGTATACGACAATCGGTTTCTGGCGAAAATGGGGAGAGTTGGAACCAACCGCAAGGGGTGGCTAGCAAGGTCACTAAATATGGACGCCGAGTGGATGAAGGTAGCTATGAGCCTGTAGGCTGTCAGGGGATCTTATAATTTTGATGGAAATGACGTACTTGACGACGATGACGTACGTATCAGGACGTGACGTAAATGACGTACGTGTTATCACACGGCGTTCTGATCAGTTACCACACGGGCCTGCGAAAGTTCCATAGAATATTTCGACCACCTTTCACGTTCATGAAAATCGGATACATGATTCGAAGGTTGAAATGAAAGTTAGTACTCGTACATGTAGAATTTACAAGACAGTGTATTCCGTATCAGCCCGACTGCGGGTCGACGTCGGATGACCTTCCGGCGTTTTGCCGATTCGATTAGGTGATGCAGAACAAAACGTGTTGTGTGTATTTCAAACCTGAAGCTAATAACCTGCGCAACTACAGGTGGACCTGGGGCAGGAGAGTCGGGTGTATGGTGTGGTCACTCAGGGGCGTCCGGACTACAACCAGTGGGCGCGGACCTACAAACTGTCCTTCAGCCAGGATGGGCAGACCTGGACCACGTACGCCAACCTCGACGGATCAGACAAGGTCAGATCTATTGTGCCCAGAATCGTGCCTATCTTGTTCTATGCTTAAATGGGTTAGGCACGGTTCTGGATAGTTTCAAAGATTTGCTTCAGGTGTGGACTGGATCCGGACTGAACAGGCTTAAACCGGATTCTGGTTGTAAAAAGCCCCACCCTTTCTACAGAACCGTCACCGACTCTAAGAGAGATTTAGGCTACTTATATTTACGTCTACTTTCAAATTGCTTTTTATTATTATTTTTACAGTATTAGATTTTGTCCTCGGCTGCCAATTTCATACTGTCTTTGCGAATTTGATACTGACTTATCAATTACAAACCTATATTTCTGATTTGATACTGTCTTATATGTAGTCACCAAAATACCTGTTTGGTGCCTATCTACATTCCTGAATGAGGTTTACTAGGGTTAATTGTTTATTAGGGTTAGGGTCAGGCATGGTTCTAGATAATCGTTTCTTATCCCCAGTCATGGACGTGCGCGGACTATCTAGAACCATACTTGAGGATAGTTATAGAGAAAGCACGGATCTAGATCCGCCAGAACCATCCAGAACCGTGCCTGAGGTTCGTTATAGATAAAACATGGATCTAAATATACGTGTAATATCTAGCCAGGGTACCATCATGGTTAGTTTACGTCTGCTCCTACAGAAGCTACCACGACTGTGTGAGCGGACGTAAACTAACCAGGATGGTACCCAGGCTATGTAATATCTGGAACCGTGCCTTGGGATGAAACACGTTTCAGTACATTAACCCTCAAACACCCGAACGGGGTCCATTTGGACCCCAGACGTATATTTTTATGTGCTATTTGATTTTTTTTATTCTAAAAAAAATTAGATCGGCACAAATTTGTAAAAATAACAACTGAAGTCTGATGTAAGACCGTCTGGGGTCCAAACGGACCCCAGCCATGTATTTGCACTTTCCTACACACGAAATTGTTCGGATGTCCTCAAAATGTCTTCAATGAAGCATTATTGCTTTAGCCTCGGTCACAACTCGCCGTACGTGCTTCTGCGTGCTGTCTACGTGCAAAAACGTGGGCAAACGTAGGGCATCCGTGCGTGGTGAGTACCACCTCCGTACGGAATCCTACGGATTTGGGAGCACGCAGACACGCCGTAGAACCTTAAGTGCATGTAATACTTTTTCTACGTGCGGTCTGCGGATTTACCACCCGTGCGTGCGAGTACGTGCGACGCGCGTGCCCCGTACAGCCTATGAGCGTGCAACGTACGGACTCCGTGAGTCTAACTTCACTATTCTCACGTGCAATTGCTGTACGGACAGCGCACGAAGCACGTGAGTGCCACGCACGGTGCTTGCGTCATCCGTGCTTACTCCTCACTTCCAAGTTGACCTGCTCAATGACCACGCAGAACACACGTGCACCATACCAGGTGCTCCGCACGTGCAACGCACGTGCAACGCACCTGATTTCTACAGTATATAAAGACGACTTGACGGGCGACTGCCAACTCGTCTCCAAGATGCCCAGGAAGGCTCAAAAGAAGTCTACCAGACAAGATCCAAAGAAACGGGCCGCGGAAGACACCAGGGCGGCTAGTGATGATGAAGTTAACAGGAGGTGCACGCACTTACAACGTGCGAGTGAGTAAGGAAATCGTGCGCACGCCGCACGTGTAGGTACGGCCTGTACGCGGCAACGTGGCAATCGCACAGAGATCGTACGTTGCAAGCACGTGCAACTCACTTACCACTTGCGCAACGTACGATGCACGCAACCGCTGACGGCCAGGCGTGTCGTGCAGACCACGTACGTACACCTTGCGAGTGACGTACTCCCTCGGCCGGCCACCCTACGTTTGCAGAAAAAACGTAGCAGACGTAGCCACGACAAAAACGTACGGACAAAAAGCACGCACGGCGAGTTGTGACCGTCGCTTTTGATACTATGCAGTTTGCCAAGTACCCTCCACCTCAGGAATTATTTCATCAGGTTTTCAGAAGTTTGACAATTTGACAATCATATGAGGTCAAAGGTCAACCCCATCCATGTTCATGCCTGAAGGCCTCATCCAATTTTTGCATAAATTATGATAATGAGCGGGAATTTTTTAAACACTTAATCATGCCAAAATAAACGTCTTAATATTTTTAACCAATATATGTGCAAAGGTCACTGAAATAATGCAAAAAGGAATATAAAACTGAAAGAAACCAAATGGGGTCCATTTGGACCCCGTTCGGGCATTAACGTCACAAAAAAATTTCCGATGTTTGAGGGTTAAAGCGAATCCCATCTCCTTACGTGTTACCTCAGGTGTTTGCCGGAAACTATGACCGGAGTTCGCCGGTGTATAACTTCTTGGAGAGGCCTGTGACTGTGCGGTACGTCCGGTTCCACCCTCGCACCTACACCTCGCGCCCAGTCATGCGGGTGGAGATCCTGGGCTGCCCCACCGACATGCTGTAGGTGTTGGCACTCACGTGACTGTGACGTCATCACTGTCTGCCATGTTGGATGATCAAAGAGAATATTTTGTAACATGATTTTTCTTCACAAAGTAAGCTGTATCAACACTGCACCATAGCATAGTGCCACTTGGAGTGAACGTGCTAAAGTATTACGCCGCACAAGCCTGTTTTAACCCTGGAAACTTGTCAAAACTTTGTTTGCATTCGTGTGGTGTGTATTTTGTGATGTTGTCATAGAATCAATGCGCCTAATATAGACTGATAGCGCGGTGACCATGAATGTTAGAAATGTGGAATAATAATTTCAATGTGTTTAAAGGTGATGGTAAAGTGGTAATCGCATCTACTCAAAATATTTCCCATTGTCAACGGAATATTACATCATGTCATTTTAAACGATGTAGAAATGTGTTTCTCACATCAGTTCTTGACAAGGAAGGTTGGTACTGCGTCCATTGCTTGTAATACTTTTCAAATTGACATATATAAGAACTACATATTGTAAGGTAAACACTACCTAAGTGATATGTAACCTATTAACCCTACCTAGACCGGGCTTTTTTTGACATGGGGGGACC
>NW_017803976.1:2682915-2708557 GCF_001625305.1 Branchiostoma belcheri
GACCACCCCCCCCCTAAGAACTCGCGAACGGTATGTCGTATGACCACCAAATTTTCAGAGAATGGTGTACTAGTGAAAATTTATCATATCTACAATTTTTATGTCGTTATGATGTAATATGTCGTCATTATGACGTCATTAATGTGATTTTATTGGCCAAAACCGTCTAAATAGGTTTTTCCCTGAAAACTAAATGGTATTCAACATAACTGTACCAAAAGTGTTTATGACAGAATATTATGGTGTACTAAGTGTTATGTTGCCCAAAGCAACACCGGTGACATGACGTCATGCATATTTAAGATATCCGCCATCTTGGATCATCAATCTTGAATTTTCAAAAATAGTTTTTTTTCATGATAAAGCCAAAAATACATCGTAAACATACTAAAGACCTTCATTTAAACTTTTTTGGAAAAAGAAATGAAAAGTATTGATGAACTTTTTATGAAAATAACCTGTATATACCTGTTCTAATGATATGGTCCGCCATCTTGGATTTTGGCCAATGACGTCATCAAATTAGCATAAATTATGCATATTTAATGATAAAATTTACATAAAATTATGTGGGATGTCATTAATATTAGAAACCATGAGTAACTTGACATAAAACCCATAAAATTCTATTGTTGAAACAAAAAGTACTAAATTTAGCAAAAAATGCCTGTCAGAAACCATGGCAACACAAAAAATTATTATCTTATTCCAATGATAGAGAATTGTTGCCAACAATATTCTAGGAAAAGTCACCAAGTTTGGCCGTTCTAAGGCTAGCCGTTCAGACGCTAGGTGACATCAAAGTTGCCCCCCCCCCCCGTCTAGGTAGGGTTAAGCGGTTGTATGAAAATTATCACTTCTATCAGTATACGATATCGAGTTTTATTCCCAGCAAATTCAAGTCATAAAGTCATGTTTGTATATATGTGTTTCAGTGTGTCAGGATTCTCTGACAATTATAAGTAGGAACTTTTCCGGCAAATGTTTAACTTTATTCATACTGTAACAAAAACTCACCATACCTTTTCGGTCAATCTCGTCAACCATCGTCAGCTGTTTTACGCACTTGCTGACTTTCCGGACGTCGGAAGCATGATGACTGGCGGGAAGACGGAATCTCCCACCGTCATGGATCAGATAGGGTTGCTGCACCCTGATGTAAATTGCTTCTTGCATACCCCTCGTAAAGTAATCCTTTTTTTTTCATGTCAGGTATGCATCTGTACCTTAATCGGTACCCGGCGAATCGGTATTTATTCAAAGAACTTTATTGCACGACAACCCCATATGGTACAATGTATGGAAAACTAGATAAAGAGAGTAACAAACAATAAAAAAATGTTGGATAAGACCTAGTGTCCAATAAAACCTAACATATCTTAATTATTCAAACATTAAGGGCTAGTACAAGTCTTTGATAAAGTGTTACAATCGAATGGGCTAATCACAGGTTTCGGTATTTTTTCTAATAACAAAGCAGTCCTTTATATATCTACCTATTTTTGCGTTGTGGGGACCATTACAAGTAAAGATATCATTATCGATTATCCATATTTGCATAATCGTTATATTATTATGTCAAGCATCACTAAATCTACCTACATATCTATAATCACGGTTAAAAATCGGTTATCCTCCTTTTTACAGTTTCAACAAACATTTCTAGCAAGCAGCTAGGGGGCTCAATCTCATGTCACTTTATCCCCAGCACAAGAGCTACCTACCATTTGAATTTCGTGACCCTGGCATGTCGGAATCATGAGATATTAAAACCAAAAGTTCTGCTGCGGTACCATGACAGGCCGCCAGGTGGACCAAAATCTAATCATTTTGAGACCTACTTACCTACCAAATATCAAAACAAACCATCAAGGCCTTCTTTAGTTATCGTGTTCACAAGCACACACACACAAACACACACAAACACATACACACAAACACACACACAAACACAAACAGACACACACACACTAACAAACACACACACAAACACACACACACACACACACACACACAAACACACACCACACACGCCCCTGAAAACAAAACCTTCTTGGCGAAGGTAACGAATGATACGAGGGGTGATCAAAAAGTTCTCGGCCTCAGCTAGAAAATAAAGGTCAAACTCATATTCTTAAGTTATAACTGTATACTATGACGTGTTACATCACTGCACTCAAAAATTCAAATTTTTATGTTCATTAATTAGCACGTGATGCCCCGTGAAAATGAGGTGGGTGAGGTCAAAATCCCAAAATGGCCGCAACAGAAGCGTGTGCTGTGATCAAGTGTATCGATAAAAAAGGATGTCTCCTAAGGACATCCATGAAGACATGGTCAAGACACTTGGTGATCACTCCCCTTCTTATTCAACTATAAAGACGTGGGTTACTAGCCACAAGCGCGGCAAGGAAAGCACAAAAGACGAACATATGTCAGGATGCCACAAATCCATCACATGATAGTAAATGACAAATGTGAGACTGGTCAACATGTAGCAGGTTTTTTGGCCTGTGTTATGACTCAGTTCACAATGTTTTGTCGAACATCCTGGGGATGAACAAACTGTCTGCATGTTGGGTGCCTTGAATGTTTTCTGAACATCAGAAGTTAAACAGGCTGGACATTTTAAGGAACGAATTCAGTCCAATCCATGCAATTTTCTCAAAACATTTGTAACCCACGATGAGCTGGGTTCACCTCTTTCACCCTGAATCAAAACAGCAGAGCAAACAATGGATGAAAAAATTTTCCCGGCCCCCCAAGACGTTTTAGCGAGTTTCGTCAGTTGACAGGGTTTTTGCCTCTGTTTTCTGGGACAGTAAGGAAGTAATCATGATTGACTACATGCGGAAGGGTTAAAGCATCAATGGGGAGTACTATTCAACAGAATTGCGACAGTTGAGGTCAACAGTCAAAGAGTAAAGGAGAGGAAAGCTCCGAGCTGGCGTGATGAAAATGCACCTGTCCACACAACACAGGGGTCAACGACAGCAGCAAACGAATTTGGGTTTGCAGTCTAACCCTAGCCTCCTTTTCAGGCGTTCCCGGATCGGTCGTTTTTTTTTGGGGGGGGGGTATTTTCTGATCAAACGTAGATCGCACGCGATAGAAGCTCCAGCCGGCAACCCTACATATATATCCGTGGAACGCCTGCTCTCATTCGGTAACAACAAACGGTATAGAATTAATTCCCGTTTTTCCAACAAAAGAACTATCTCAGCGCAGACTGTCATTTAAGCAATAAACCAACCAGCGCGCGCCGTGGGGCGCCACCGGGCATGTGCTTCGCTTGAAACAACAATGAAGGAAGCATGCGAGAATACGACTGAAAACGGGGTCATATCCTGCGTATCCACAGATATTCTCATCGAAAAAATGGTCGCTACGACCTGAAATCTTACGGGGTTCTCTTTAGAGGGAGATTTGTTTCTTTTTAGCCGAGAATAATGCTAAATCGGCGTGGTTACGTGTCAGAGACCCACACGACACACTTCCGGATGGAGTGAACCGCGAAGACACTATGAAACCGAATATCAACGCTTACAAGATTCATTTCTAGTTGGCTGGTGGCAGGAAATAAGAAAATTCAATAAACTTCATACTTATTCTAAAATTAAAAAAAAAAAACATGTCAGCTTGGAAAAGTATTTATCATCAATTCAAAATGAATCTTTTACGGCAAGCATAACTAAAATGAGGATAAGTTCACACGGTCTGGAAATCGAAAAAGGCCGTCATTTTAATACACCAGCCGATCAGAGATATATGTACTACTGTAGGGTTGCCGGCTGGAGCTTCTATTGCGTGCGATCTACGTTTGATCAGAAAATATCCCCCCCCCCAAAAAAAAAACCGCCGATCCGGGAACGCCTGAAAAGGAGGCTAGTCTATTCCCAGCCTTCAATTCACCTGACCTAGCACCCTCGGACTTCTACCTGCTTCCTAAACTAAAGTTCCATTTACGTGGTCAACGTTTTGATGGTAATGATGGCGTCATCTATGCGGTTGAGGCCAATCTGGGGGGGTCCAGATGCAACCTTCTTCCACAAGGGGAAAAGAAAGCTAGAACATCACTGGACCAAGTGCATTGCAGTTAGAGAGGACTTCATTAAAAAATAGTGTAAGAAAAATTTTAATGCCCTTACCTTTTCTAGGTGAGGCCGAGAACTTTTTGAACACCCTCCGTAAAAACCCATTGGTCGCTATATTAAAACTGGTCTACTGACTTCATAGAAGAAATGCATATTATGTATTATTTTGGTGATATTTGCTCGTTTAAAAAAAAAACCTGGAAGACTAACTAATAAGAATGTTTGTGTAGTGTTTAACTCTTCGATGACATCTGACCCACTGTACATGTTTTTTACTAGCATGTACAGTGGGTCAGATGTCATTGGCATCATTGGCACGAAGCTTGTAAACAATGTTTCTTCTAGAGGTGTATGGAACTGATGACCTTTTGCGATTACACACAATACTATGACAACCATCTGTTGCAATGCTGACTCGTTGTTTAAAGAACACAACACGAACAGATTTTAACCCCTACCTTCAAGCTAAAGGTCGCGGGATATCCAAATGTTTTTATCGTAACTTATCGGAAGGAATGCTTTTCATCTACCGATACAGCTTTGCTATCAGCTAAACCACAAAGACATGAACATCGATGATCTTTTCAACATTCATTGCCGGCAATATTTGTTCTACAGTTTTCTTGCCAAAAAGTTACATAGTTGGACTTTAAACTATACATCTACTTAACCCTCAACAGTACACCTTCCCGGACTGATTAATCTGTACACCTGGGGTCCGCGCGGACCCCAGAGCAGTTTTTTGCTAATTTTTAGAAATTATCAACATGCTACCAGCTCAATTGTTTTGCAAACTGATGTGGGAACCTCTGTGTCCACATTACATACAAAAATCATACATTTTGAACTTTTTCTATTTTTTGGTGAAGAAAAGAAGACAAGAAGAAATACCCGATTTTTAAACCCATTTCAGACTGAAGGGGCTTTTGAGGCCCAACTTTGATCTCAGATAGCGGCTAAACGGCTTGCGCTAGAAGTATCAAATTTGGAGACCTTTCCTAAAATGTTTCTGGAAAAAAGTTCATATTAGTTTAATACTAGTAAGTTGATGTTTTTTTGTGTTGCCATGGCAGGCAGTTTTTTTTTAAATAGAAGTAATTTTGGTTTAAACATAAAAATTTTCCGAGTTTTATATTAAATTACACTTCTTTTCCAACATTAATAACATCTTACATAATTAAATATAAGTTAAATCATTTAATATGCATATAATATGCTAATTTGATGACGTCATTGGTCAAAATCCAATATGGCGGACTATATTATTAGCTATGACGTCATAATTACACCAAAGTTATTAAAATTTAATTCTATTACTACACCAATCTCTGAAAACTTGGTAGACATACGATGAGTGCATAAAAACATATAAAAACGGAAAAAAGGTAATGTATAAGAACGCCAATGTATCCATTATGATCGAAAGCCGGCTGGGGTCCGCGCGGACCCCAAAAGAAAATCAGATATAATTTTTTTTATAAATGGTAGAAACTGAATTTTCTGCATTGTATTGAGAGACAACTTTGTGGGTGACAATTACCTAAAATTTCAGAAAAAAATCTTTAGAAACAAAAAATGTATTACAGAATATATAGTGCTGGGGTCCGCGCGGACTCCAGGTGTTCTGTTTAGGGTTAATATGTTTATCCACGACACGAAAACTGTATTTAATCATGCTTATATCATTATTGTGACCGAAGAAGTGTAAAAAAAGCACTCATTTTGTGGTTGAAAAGTCTTTTTCGCATCGATAACGGTAAATTTTTTATTGTGAAGTAAAACAAGAAGCCATAGGGGACAATTCTCCGTGAAGTAGTATATATTGCAACAAAAAGAAGTAGCCATTGGCAATTCTCTGTGAAGTGTGATAAATCGAACAAAGAAAAATTGTTTAAACGCACATACAGTCTAAACAACGGGGAAGGGCGCGCGATGCCCGAAATATTGTTGCGTCAATATTCAGCGCCGTGTTTCATGAGATTAATACCGGGAAACAAGTTCTTTTCTTGTTTTGAACGCATAAACATGCATTTGCGCTAATCTAGTATGATTCAGGGTTACTTTTTTTTTACCTGCCATGGCCAGATTATCTAAAGTAAAGATGTGTGTATTGTGTGTACAATCTACAGAAAGAGAAATGTACATCAGGTCCGATCATCCGATTGTCATGTTTCGGTTTTTTGGACTCGGTTCATGAACGTATTTTGGTTTGGCTCCTGGAATGAACGAATGTTGGAAAAAATGACTCCCGGGACTGTCTACAGGGAACACTCGCATATTGCCCAACATTCGCGGTGTATCAGGACAGCGCAACTGGTCGGCATTAGCGCAGTCCCTGTAATTAGTAACAGTTGCACATCAATCCGGCCGAAAGCATTATTGTGTAACACAGGCTACTTCTTCATATACCGGCTCATACTACAAGACGCCTTTACAACTAGCAAATCATAAAATTACCCGATCTACTAGTATGTGCGGTTTACCAGCCCCAGACCACATCCGACCACGAGGCAGAACACATTGATGGGTTGCTCAAAAATATGGTCCATGTTTACAGAGAAGCGGCCAGCATGCTCGTTGCTAGGACGACCGGCCAGTTGCTACGTGACTAAATACACGCCGCCACTAGGTCGCCACAGCCGACCAGTTTAAAATCGATAGGAATACGTCATCGGTATTTATATTTCGTAATGTTGACCTCTGACCACCCCACATTTCCGTCCCCATCAGCCTGACCGCGACTTATAATTACTACCGGTCACATAAACGGCCGGACGAAAACATTTCAGCGACATGGGGATGTTTCGAAAATAAGCATTTACTCCAATATCAAAACAGCTACGGTAAAAATAAAAAGACGTGCATCATCCCGGACATAATGCCACACCACATGCGAAATTACACAGAAATGCGACGTACGGAAGAATGCGTTTTGGCTGCGAACATCTTCCAAAAAACTTGCCATCTCTTAACCATGGGCAAAAACATCTGGAACCACTTATAAAAACCACCCCGTATCTGCATGAAGTTCCACCCCCCCACTGTTATTCCAAACAACGCGTTTTTCTGGACCATTCCAATTCGCCTCGTAATTGTAGGGGTGCGTCTGCAATATTACATTGACCGCGAAAGCAGCAACGGCAAAAATACACATTCGTGCATCAACACGGGCATGCCCGCAGACGGCGTATAAAATTGCGTGCCGATTACAAAAAGAGAACCCAGTGTTTTGACTGCGAACATGAAAAATCAGCCGTTCACAACACTCCGTCCGGAGGTCCTGACCTCCTTCACGGAGTAAAAATGGAAGCTTTTCGAAACGGAAGCTATACGGAAGGTCTCTACCGCTTAATAGTTAGGTTTGCTTCTATTCCGCTTGGAGAAATGCCAAACATGGCGTATGTTTCCGGAGAAGCCGTATGGAGACAGAAAAGATTGCGCTATTTGCCTGGCCAATGGAAATGTGAAATGCACCTTGTAATGATTGGTACGTGGAACCTAAACGGAGGATATACCCACCCGTTAGCTTGTCACGTACATTGAAAAATAGAGTTCGGCGATCTCATACCTCCATGACATGTTTAGTGATTTCGTAAATATTATGCATGGTGATGATCACCTTTAAATGGCTGACATTTACAATCCTACTCATTTACAAGATTTATATACAAACTAGAGGTCGGAGATCTCATGCCTTTGTCAGAGGGACATTGTTCTAGATAAAGGAACGTTTTTTAATACTAGAAATCAGTTTGGTCTAAAGTACAAAAGAATCTCTGTACTCCTTTTTTTTTCTATTCAACGACAGTGTCGCAAACTGTAATGAGAAGATGTGATGAAAGGAAAGAATCAGAACAGGGGGAGATTTATTGCTGTTTTCGTTTGTTGTTACACTATGTTCTTTTATTCAATTTGCATCCTAACCTTTGTATTTCCACAGTTAATATGTTCCAAATCTGTGCGTGTAAATCAGTTTTTTTTGGGCCTTCATGTATTTTATCGCACTTTTGCAATAAATTTAAGTTCTCCAGTGGACGTCATCCATAAAGATTACTGGGTCTGGCCTTACAATTTAAGGGATGACCTGCCTTACGCATGTCCACCTTTTTCCTCCCCCGCCCCAGTATTTATATGACAGCACCTCAATTGTAAGCAATTGATAGCTGACAGCTGTCCCCCATGTGAACCAATGCAGAGGTTGGTGGGGATGGTTCATTATGTATCTAACACAAAAGGTCCACTGTAGCGACATAGGAACCCCCCACGAGGCCTGTTTTCGAACTTGACCTTGGCCTCTACAATGGTAGGTTGCCTACCAAAAATCATGAGCATCTGTTTAAATATACTTGAGTTATTTTGCTAACAAGCCACAAACACAAAAAAGTCCACTGCAGTGACGAACGGACCCCCACGAAGCCCAAACTTACACTTGGCATTGGCCTCCACAACGGTAATCTGCCTGCCAAAAAGCATGGACGTCGAATAATGCCTTCAAGAGTTATTCCGCTAAATCCGCAGTCACCCACAATGCGGCGAGACAATTTCATAGTCCTTCTAACGAAAACAATTATTCACATAGACCCTATCTAGTAACATGCAACACATTGGTGAAATCCTTACTATTTAACATGGACCACGTATGTTTGTTGGTTATTCATGTATGCAAGCACGACCTCTGACATACCTTTACAAATTATAAGAGCCGATTTGCATATTTTATATCAGTTAATCATATTCTCCACCCAATGAGAGGGTTATCTTAAGAAATAAGGCCATTCTAGCGTTTACTCATCAATTATGCAAATGAGGTCCTGATTTGAATAAATTATGTTACATGTATCAAAGTGCCATGATGTAAAACACTGGAATTACAGAATTTCCTAATTAATTATGCAAATGAAGTCATCATTTGCCTCCAAAAGTGTAGATCTTTGTCTAAGCTCCCCACCTACTTAAAATCATAAAAATACATGTTCCTTTGTGAATTTATTTGCTCTGAAAGGTTTTGACAGAAACCCCCCTGCAGCTCCAGAACAAGCTGCTAGGGGGACAAAACCTACACCACTTATTACTGACAGGAAAAGCTATGTGCCACTCAAAAAAATACAAAAACCGGAAGTTTTGCTGCAGTACCAAGCACCAGGAGATCCAAAATCGACCATGGTGAGTTCGTGACTAACCCAGTCGTGACTAACTCAGTCGTGACCTAACTGTTTAAATACAAACTGGGTCGACCTCCCCGGACACGCGTAGGAAGTTCTGGACTAGGTGGTGTGCGAAGCGGAGAGAGTGTACTAAAAGATTTTAAAAAGTGTCTGCACTGAAAACCATTGACAAGAATCACCGTTGATCGAACATCATGTCTGCGATGTTGGATCTTCTGCCGTTGTCGCCAACCTGGGTGTTGCTGGGACTGTGTTTTCTACTCTACTATCTGTGAGTACGCTGTAGTATACTTGAAGTACATGTGCCTGCAACACTCAGTCACTCACTTACTGCGTCGAACTCGCTCGAAGTCTCCCATGACTGTCTGTTTCCATTTCTCTCTATCCTCCATCTTATCAATGACTCGGATTCCACAGTAAGAGTTTGTGTACTATCTCATTCTTGTTCCTCCAACAGTGGCATACAAAACGTAGTCTTCTTTGCCACATTGTTTCAGCAATCGGCGGGTTTTACCTGTCTAGACAGTGTGAACCACCAGCTGGGTAGGTCATTAGTGAGGCCATTCCGGTGAGCTGTGTCAAAAGTCCAGCGTCCTTCAAGTTCCGTACGTGACCCAAGCACGTATCGTGATTCTGCCCATGTTCCTAGCCTCTACCAGGCATCGCGGATCGCTGGAAAAATAGTAGAAATTGGCAGAAATAAAGGGATGGTATACCAGAGAAGATATACCATCCCTTTATTTCGGCCAATTTCTAATATTTTTCCAGCGATCCGCGGTGCCTGGTAGAGGTTAGGCCTTGGTTTGTTTTTGACACACAAACACACACACACACACACACACACACACACACACACACAAACGTCCAAGTTTAAGAGATATAGACCTTCAGTGCACAAATCGGTACAGAACGCAAACAGGAAGAAGGCATGGTAGGGAATACTCCGTTCGCTCGATGAAAAGAAATGTAAGAAAAATCACCACCAAAGTCAAGATTCTCAGACTACTCTGAATATTACCATAAAACGGGTGCAACAGTTTTATGGTGAGTTAGCGTTGCCAAGTGCACGTGCCATCACGGGCACGCTATGGAAATAGTGAAATTTGCACAGTATAATCATTATCCCTGGGGCTCTTATCAGTATTTTTTTGTAGTTTTCTTTAATGGTCTGGATGCGTTATATATGGCAAGAAATTGGACATAGCAAACCATGGTGCATTTCAAAACCTAACAGAAAACCTAACATTGAATGATATTGCACCCAGGGGAATTCACTGGTTTTCAACCTCTTTCCTGCATCTCTGGTGAAGCTCAGTGAAGTTTCCTCGCTGCAGGTCTGAGGAAACATGACAAGCATACTTTTCTAAGACTTACATTCTGAACGGCCGTCTAACATATAACACTATTAAGCACACCACATGTGGTTATCAACATGTGGTTATCTCAGGGATCCTTGCACTGTTAGATTCTCTGTTAGATTTCTAACAACTGAAACCTAACAGCCTGATGATGCAGCCTGAGACACCGTGAAAAACACGGCACACATTCTGAACGGCCGTCTAACATATAACACCATGGTCCATTAAGCACACCACATGTGGTTATCTACATGTGGTTATCTCAAGGATCATTGCACTGTTATATTCTCTGTTAGATTTCTAACAACTGAAACCTAACAGCCTGATGATGCAGCCTGACACACTGTGAAAAACACGGCACACATTCTGAACGGCCGTCTAACATATAACACCATGGTCCATTAACACGTGCCATTAAGCACACCACATGTGGTTATCTGCATTTGGTATCTCATGCATCCTGCCTCTAATTAAGAACAGCACTGGCTATCCAGGCATTGCAAGCACTTTTAGATTCCAATCTCCAAGCAGAGGTTGGTGGGGAATAAAAGTGATAGGAAACACTTTTTTCTTTTTTCTTCACGGGTCGCCACTGCTGCACTCTTCCCCTCCAAGACTCCTCTGGGGGTCAGCACTTCCAGGTCCTCCTTGGTGCATGTTTCAGGCAGGAAACACTGATAACACTTAGATTTAGTATAATCTCTTTGGTATAATAAGAATATTTCAAATTAAGAATATTTCAAATTTTTGTGTAAAAAGCTACCTAGTGTCCCTTAGTGATAGTGATAGTCAAGTTTATTGCGCAACAATTGCATTTGATACAATTTGAAAGCCAGCAAGGAATTATATGTAGTACTGAGCGTGGCAGGAATGACTTTAGAGTCGATTCCAAGTCACCGTATGACTACCCTGGATGCCAAAACTAGTATCGGGCTGTTAGCCGTTTTCCTTCGGCAGCCGAGAGCTCTTTGTCCGCCTGCCTAAATTAGCGCTACGGGGGAGTTGAGCCCGAAGGGTTTGTCCGGCTTTTACTGGGCTCACTGAGATATTTTGCGCCCGGTGTGCTATGGGTCTGGAAGTGGAACCCAGGCTAATAGTTTTGGGGATAGCTTTAGATTCCTAGCCTTCATAGCATGCCAAAAACTTGGGAGGTTTTGGGGGTCTTCATGGTTAGCCTGGATGCCAGACCCAAATGTGTCCAGTGTGCTATGGGTCTGGCATCCAGGCTACTTCATGGTCTTTGGGAGCTTTCTGATTGCATGTTAACAAGACAACATAGCTAGCTGGCGCGGTTGAATTACTCCCCGGGGCTAATCAGAAAACAGCCGAAGACCACCAAACCCCCAGTTCTATAAGCCTGCTACGGTCAGGCTAGTAAATTCCCGAAAAAAGTATGCATCCCAGTACGCACCCCCGATTTGGGGCTGGTGGTGACAAATATTTATGGGTACCACGCTCCCACCAACCTAATCTCCAAGCAGATCTTTTGGTGAGGGTAAGACAGACTATCAATATATCATTACTATCAAATTGGCTATAACCATTTCCCCACCCATGGGTGATCATGATACTGCCCTAATCCTCACCAAAAGATCTGCTTGGAGATTACCACCAACCCAGTCTGGGACTATAAGAGGTTGAAAAAATGCAATACTTAAAAAAAAACATTACTTCAAATAGTGTAAGTATCCATGTATAACAGTAACCGCTGAAAAATAGTTCGCAAGCTCGGAGGACATAAATTGAAAATGACGCCTCATCACGGCAAAAATTTAGTGAAAACAGTGTTCACACATTTCTTCACCTACATTGAAGCCCCCACAATATTTTCTTAGCCATGAAATAGCTGTCAGAATTCTGTATAGGTAACCATACTGATCACATTATCAAGAAAAAGATTAAAACTGACAAAACGACAGCGTGTGTCTTGATACGTAAACAACTCTACTGTAAAGACCCCCCTACACACACTCACTCCATCCAGGATTAGATTACAACGTCGACAAATAGTTACGGATAAACAAAAAAGTGACCGTCAAAATTCTGTTTGTTTTAACAACAAGCCTAAGTCACGATATTCTATCAAATCAGGAGCTAGTTCATTTTTACCCTGGAATCAAGAACTCGTTTTCCGGGTCGCAAGAGTCCTTCGCCCGCTGGTGTAAATTACTGCTACTAGTTTTGGCATCCAGGGTAGTTCACTTTTAGTGCATTTTTAATTTTGATCTGAAACCATAGCCTCCGTAGCAGGCTTATAGAACCGGGGGTTGGGTGGTCTTGGGCTGTTTTCTGATTAGTCCAGTTTAAAAAACGGGGGTAATTCAACGAGGCCGGCCGGCTATGTTGTCTATATGCAATCAGAAAATACCACATAAAAGCTCCCAAAGACCCTGAAGACCCCCCAAACCCCCGGTTTTTGGCATGCTATGGAGGTAACTGAAACACCTGCTCGGCGGTGCCAAATCATGCAAGAAGTTACATACACCCAGGACATTGTGATAGAACGTGTTCCGATGCACTTTGATCATTGACCCGCGGTCATCGAACTCTGAATTCGAACTCTGAATTCAAAGGTTCTTCTAAAATGTGAAACAAACTTAAAGGTTCGATTTTTGGCCTAAAATGCAACTTTTTGCACCCATTTGTTTGCCAATAAAATCATTTTTGACGTCTATGTTGGGAAAAAAGACCAAGGTTCGGTGTGTTAAATACCAATCTACTAGCATGCTAAATTTCATTTTCGTTCAGGCTCTAATTACGAAAATATTGATGTTTTGTCCGTGTTTCCTATCACTTTTATTCCCTACCAACCTCTGCTTGGAGATTGGAATCTAAAAGTGCTTGCAATGCCTGGGTAGCCAGTGCTGTTCCTAATTAGAGGCAGGATGCATGAGATACCAAATGCAGATAACCACATGTGGTGTGCTTAATGGACCATGGTGTTATATGTTAGACGGCCGTTCAGAATATGTGCAGTGTTTTTCACAGTTGTCAGGCTGCATCATCAGGCTGTTAGGTTTCAGTTGTTAGAAATCTAACAGAGAATCTAACAGTGCAAGGATCCCTGAGATAACCACATGTAGATAACCACATGTGGTGTGCTTAATAGTGTTATATGTTAGACGCCAGTTGAAAATGCATCTCATGTTTTCCTCAGCCTGCTGGCTGTTAGGTTTGTTAGAAATCTAACAAGAGAATCTAACAGTAGGATCCCTGAGATAACCACATTTGGTCAGTGCTTTTAATGGTGTTAGATGTTAGACAAGAGTTCAAGATGCATGTCATTTTATCCTCAGTGTGTGCCTTCAGTTGGGAAGACATAGGCTGACATTTGTGCCACCTGTCTACATTTCCTGGAATTGCAATTACAAACATGTAACAAACCTAACAACAGTGAGCCAAGCCAACACCAGCTAGCTATATAGGCAGATGACTGTTTTAGACCTTATCAAATTAGGTGATGTTATTAGATGTCGGACACCTGCGGTAGGAGTTGCAGGGCCATGATACCATGGCCTCACCCCTTATGTTGTGTGATTGAGATGGCCACACCCCTTCGTGTAGTTAACATTTTTTTTTTCAATTCCCAGGGGAAAGCCTAGTGCTATGATCAATTACGATATTTTGCATTTTACTTGAGATAAGGTCAATATTCACCTGAATTGATTTTATGATCAAGGGATATATAAAGCATGCCCTTCTACAGCAGTCTGATTAATTCCCTAGGTGATTACTTACTCTTAATGATCCACCTAGATTGTCTTTCTATAGGATGTTAACTATCCTTCAATTTGTGTAGGTTGTTATCCCTGATCCACCTAATCCCTTTTTGCAGCCTTTTAGATTTTTGTTAGGTTCTGAAATGCCCCATGCTCTACTGGGTCCAATATCTTGCCACTACTGGGATGCGTGTCTCTTATCAACACGGGATGTCCGCTTAACGTCCCAGTTTAAGGGACACAGACCTTCGCTAACAACAGGTAGCGTTGCCAAGTATACGTGCCATCCCGTACACAATATGGAAATAGTGAAGTACGGTATAAAGATGGCGTGAGCGAGCGCGCGATAGCATTAGCCCCTGGTAAATAATTACTGGAGGAAAGGGGGCGGATGTGTCGGTGGGAAGGTGGCTTTTAGCAAATAAAGCCATGCACGTAACAGCTTGCTTCATTTCCAACATGTAATCACCAGACGTGGTGACGGCACACTAAAGTTTTATCAACTTATATTAATGCCGACACCAACACATGGGACGACTACATGACAGGACAATACTCATTTTCACCTGAGCAAAGTGAGAAAAGTCGTGTACAGTGTCTTGCCAAGGGCACAAGATTCCTCTAGGTTCCGCGTCGCGCACTCTGCCGCTACGCCACACGACCCCACCTAGAATGTAAGAAATGTGAAGGTTGAGTGTGGGATTGTCCACAAAGATATGGACAATTGCTAGCAAATATAGATTTATCTGTGTTCTTGAATACATATAATACAGCCTGTGCAATGTGAGTTATTTCTTAGCGATTGTTTGGTCGGAAGGTGGCTTTAAACAAATAACACCTTACGTAACACCTTACGTCGTTTTTTGGTGAGAAATATGAAGGTTGAATGCAAGATTGTCTACAAAGATGGCTCACCGACTGTTAACAAATATAAATTTATCTCTGTTCTTGTGTACATATTATACAGCCGGTGTACGAGCCTCAGCTAGTGCTAGGGACGGTTTTTCTAGGCTAGTTAAAGTTTCTGACATGCCTGAGCATTCATTCATTCATTCATTCATTCATTCATTCATTCATTCATTCATTCATTCATTCATTCATTCATTCATTCATTCATTCATTGTTTAAGCCCTCCCTGGTTATTTTGCCTGCCGGGAACAAGTAACTATGCTGGAGGAACTGATTTCTTTTCATTTCAAACTATACTTTTAACATCACAAAGAAACAAAAGGAAGCCAAACGTCTGTATTAGAGTAGTTTTAGACCTTATGTAGATTAGTATCGGTAGTCCTGTTTGTACTACAAGCATGTAATCTTTACACCTTTTTATCTGTCCACCTGTACTGAGCCCGATAGGGCATGAATGTACAGTAAAGGTTAGCTGTAAAAATATTATCAGAGCCTGTTGCAACCGGTGCAATAGCACAATTGGTAGAGTGCTCGCTTTGTAACCGGGAGGTCGAGAGTTCAAACCCCAGCCGGGTCATACCAAAGACTTTAGCACTCAGCACATATGAGAAAGAGTGTGGGAAGGTCAAACACAGCACTACCAGCGGACTAGCCCCCTGCTGTAGTGCATTGCACAAATGTGTCGCCCAAGGGCCACAGAAATGGATATGAAATATTTAAGATATGGGCACCACCCTAAGCTAAGCTTTGGATAAGGGCACTGCAGACCTTTCTGTAGGAATATCCTGTATGTAACATACTGAAATGCACACTGTTTCCTCGTAGATATGTAACATGGCCGTTCTACACGTTCAAGAGACTCGGCATCCCTGGCCCTTCGCCTGTGCTGCTTTTTGGAAACATCCTCAGCTACAGTGAGGTCGGTACCTTAGAATTTGAATTGGTCAACTGGTACAATCGTTCTACGGCGTAACAAACGAATAAGCACATAGATAACGTACGTAAATATAGCCGTGACACTTAGGAGTCTTTTTCATGCTCAACTAGTTTTGAAGTTCTATCGTTGACTAATTCAGTGAGCTCATTTTATTGTCGCTGAACAATAGTGCTGGATGTCACATGAAACATCTGGAAGTAATCTCCGTAATTTATCCAGTGGTAGATTTTTATTATTATTTTCTTTAAATTATGTCTACCTGGATGCCTATCATTCTTCGACGTAAAGGTAAAGATGGTTTAGTAAGTCTAGTCCAATTGTTTAGTTTGTTCAGAATCAATTATCCTTACTTATCCTTAAACTATTTCCATTCCAGGGATCTCACGTCTTCGACTGCAAATGTTATAGGAAGTACGGCAAAGTGTATGGGTAAGTGCTCTTTAAATACAGATAGAGTTATCACAAAAGTAGTGGTGTAAATTAGAGGTTGAGAAATTCAAATGAAGATCGACTGTGGAATGGCTAATAGGCTCCAACTTCAACACTTACCTTCGGGTCATTTTGTGAGTCCGTTGTTACTTGAACAGTAGAATCACAGTAAGTTAAGTGAGCATTAGGGGTAATGGTGTAACCACAGACTGACAAGAAGCTCGAATTGGTCTTCCCGCAGTTTGAGAGGGAATGGGGTTGAATTGGAGATCAAAATGGTCTCCTCATAGCCTTGGAGCAAGGCGGTTTTGAACCTAGCTCCTTGCCTGGAGGAACAAAAAAAAAACACAACAACTGAAATTATTTTACGTAGGTGTGGAATCTTCAGCAATTTCTTTTTATTCTTTAATTCGCAGGTTCTTTGAGGGCCGTGAGCCAATGCTGATGGTGGGTGATTTGGAACTCATCAATGAGATCACAGTCAAGCAGTTTAACAACTTCAGCAACCGAAGGGTGAGCAATATGCGGAAAATGTCTTTCAGCATTTTACTCCTGGTCGTCCATTGTGAAAAATGTTAGTGTTTAGAAGTCCATGGTATGGCGGTTCCAGTGGGGAAGGGATGAATTCCACCAAGTCTCTAATCTCAAAGCAGAAAAGGAAAGAGAAGGTCTGTAGCCAACGGACCAGCTCTTGGACTGCAGTTACAGTGTTACTAAGCAAAAAAGAAGGAAGAAATTATTGTCAGCTTTTTCACATGGCAGACACCCAGGCTCAGACACCATAATCATAGATGAACTTTAATGCTTATGTTGGCTGTTTTTTTTTTTCGATTCTTTCACAGGATCTAGGATCTCTCTTGGAAGCGTGGGCGGGCAGTCTTTTCGTGATCGAAGACACGGACTGGAAGCGGGTTCGGGGCACCGTCTCTCCCACCTTCAGCTCAAGCAAACTCAAACAGGTACGTTCCCAACTTTGATAGTGAACAATTTAATCGGGTTTGTGAATGAATGAATACTAAAGCCATTTTGAACAGCATTAACAGTAACATATAGCTTCAGGGCACAGTGATCCAACCACTATTGCCCTGATGAAGATTTAAAAATAGAAAATGAAGCTGAAGATGACATACTACAAGTAACTTGGCTCATGTGTTCATGCAGATGACCATGCTTGTGGAAAAATGCGCCGATGGTCTGGTTTCCATCCTTATGGAGAAGCAAGAAAAGAGTAGCATGTTCGACCTGAAAGAGTGAGTATCCAGAGAGCAGCAAGTTTCTAAACTTAACTAGATCAGAGAGTCCGAAATCTAATTATCTCGAGGTCTCAGCAAGACCTACCTACCTACCATCTATCAAGACGATCCACATAAATATTGACACGCGGACACACACACACGAACGGTTGATAGCAACTAGATTCAATTTGTTTATCTAAACATATGGGCTACACCAGGCCTGCGAAGCTGGTGTGTTTCGCCGAAGGGCCGTTATACCGGCTGTACAGATGCAGAAGCTGGTGTGTTACGCCAAAGGGCGGTCATACCGTCTATACAGATACAGATACATATCTGGAAGGATAAGCTTTCCTCTATGTGTCAGGCCAACAGTCATCCCGGATTATTAGTTTGAATCTAAATCCGATAAACCTTTCCTTGTAGGGTTACCTCCGCGTATGCCCTGGACGTGATCTCCAGCACGGCTTTCGGTGTGGAGGCCGACTCTCTCCATAACCCGGACCATCCTTTTGCCGTCCACGCCAAGGCAATCTTCAACATCAACATACTAAAGGGACTTTTCTATGTCATCCGTGAGTGTCACACTAACCCTGTATCCTTCCATAAATTTATTTTTATCTGTTACGACTTTCGAAGTTCTTCATATGTTACTGCTGTTGCATACCTTTATTTATCAACGACAGAAACTACACTCGGCCTGTCCACGGTACTCCTACATACTCTCTTAGTTCATAAGACTCCATGCTGCAGCAGATAGAAAGTCCGTTAGTTTTGAAATTTGTACTCTGTGTATGCTTTGCTGTCTTCCAAATCATACTCTTAAACCGTGGATAATATTACAATTATGAATCCGTAAGTCATACAAATCCACTTTTGGTCGCTTTCATGTTGTAAGGGTCTAACTGGTGTATTTTTCTAATATTCCCTGCTACAGTGCCGCCTCCATTCAACTATGTATTTAAGAAGGGTGGATTCTCCCTCTTTCCAAAGTTCGCCACCAAATTTTTCCAGCGCACCATCCGGAAGGTCATCGAGATGAGGCAGAGCAACCCTGACGAAGCGGTAAGTCTCCACTTTTATAAATGGAAACATTCTGAGTTAATAAGTACCACCTACATATCATTCCATACAATCGTACTTCTAGTAACCATGCCAGATGCCATCGTGAGCACAGAAGGACCTCATTTCTATATTTGCAACTATTCCCCAGCTATCACTCTTATGTATGTTTTTTTGCACCATGTACGTGCATAGATTTAATGGAACTGTCAATGATTTAAATTGTATCTTTTCTGTCTGACTCTTCCATCATAACCTCGGTGAAACGCGGCCTGCAGACAGATCTGAACTTCTTATGAATAAACAAAGTTTCCAACAAACTAAATTTAATACACTCTGAATATGCATGTAACGTTAAGTATTTAATGTTAAGTTGCTTTTCTAACACGATCAAACATGAGAATTTATGTGCCTTCTAGAAACGCGTGGACCTCCTTCAGCTACTTCTCAACGCTCACAATAAGTCTCTAGACGAGAAGACAGGCGAAGGAATTGTTAAGGAAGGCAAGTATAGCAGTTCTTTTTACTTTTCTTTTAAAAAAAAACGGTGCAGAATTCTGTGCAGGATTGTGCATATTTACCGACGCTACAGTTGCCTTAGTATGTTTCATCATCCTAAAGGATCAACATATCTTTATCCCGAAAAAGATATTTTTTTTTTAAGTTGGGAACATTATCCACTGCCTTGCTTCACCCAATGTCTCCCTGCATGTCTGTTGAATGTACTGTCATGTCTTTTGCTTTGTGGCAGAACAAACTAACTAATCGCTAGAATAATATCCACGGTGATCCAAGCATATATCTTTGGTGGGTGAAAAGACAGTATTGACAAATTGACCAGGCAGTATCCATTTGTCCAGCACCCACTGTTTGGCAAATGGATACAGCCTGGCCAATTTGATACTGCCATTCCATCCACTCAAAAGATCTGCTTGGAGATTAAGGAATCTGCACATGTCCAGGTCTGTCCATGACTGAGGTGATTGGGAACTCCATGGTCTTCTGGCTGGCCGCTTACGACACGACAGCTAACACCATCGCTCTCACAGCCTACAACCTCGCCTTCAACCAGGAGGCTCAGGACAGGGTCATGGAGGAGGTCGACACAGTCGTGCAGAATCGGGTGAGTTTCTCTTGGATCTATTAAATGAAGGAGTTAAACTAGTGCGCACGGCGAATGTTCAAGCTATGAGAAACTTGCAGCTGGCATCCGCCATCTTTCATCAGCTCATGGGGTGATGACAGAGACCTAGGATCTCGTTGGTTTTTGTTGAAAAAGCCACGGCTTTTTCAACCTGATTAGGGGTCTGCGTAAAGATTTAATAGTAAGTGCAGGGGTAAAATGCAAGATGCTATATGTTACAGATAGGAACAAGGAACCAATACGCAGGCCAAAAGTTTACATGCCTCCTGTAAGCTTGTCATCTTAGAACACTTGTAAAGGAATTCCCATAATGCTTAACAGTACATACCTACATATTTGAAGATCGCGTAAAGTACATCAGAATACAACATTGTCCTCACACAGGGAGAGCTGGATTACGAAGCAGTGAACGAAATGCGGTACCTGGACATGTGCGTGAAGGAGACCCTGAGGATCTATCCTGGTGCAAAACGGTCAGTCCTTTTTGTTTGAAGGATGTGTATCGTGCATACGTGCTTTTAAAAGCATGTGACTTGTTTATTGTCTAGTTTTCATGAAGATACAAGATTGTAGCATAAGCGACCAGATCGTCTTTTTTTATATTCTGAAACATGTAATCACAAGACGTGGTGACGGCACAATCAAGTTTTTTCAACTTATATTAATGCCGCCACCAACACAGGTACAGTACAATACTCATTTACACCTGAGCGAAGTGAGGAAAGTCGTGTAAAGTGCCTTTCCCAAGGGAACAGGTCGTCTTTTGAAGGAACATTGAGCCCTTGGGCCCGTGTATTTGGGAGGCCCATGTGTCAAACCCCTTCATGTTAAATACCACCACACTCTCATCGAGAATAATATGAGTGACACAGATGGCAACACACCAGCTTCTGTATCTTTATAGCCGTTAGAGCCGCTCTTCGGCGTAACACACCAGCTTGTCGGGCACGCGGTGCGGTGGCAGCTGGCTACATCACACCGAAGGACTCTTTACACCTAATCTTTGCACGTCTAACTCTGTGGTCAACTACATGTATACAGGTTTGATCATTTCTGTAAGAAGGACACACTCATCGAGAAGTGTAGGGGTGACACTACATGTGTGCTTGGCCAGATTGGTGGCATTAGAGGCTATGCTTCTCTCTAGTCACTGGATGGCCAAAAATGTTTTACGTATGTTTGTGTTCGCCTTTAGGTTTGATCGTGTGTGTAAGAAGGACACGGATGTGAAGGGTCTGCACATCCCTGCGGGAACCATCGTGAACATCCCCGCCTACGCCATCCACCACGACCCGGAGCTCTGGCCGGAACCGGAGAAGTTCAAGCCCGAGAGGTACCCCATACATTGTACTGGATTAAAGTCTGCTTCAATGCTTTGATGAATGGTTTATTTGACATTTCACTCACATATATCACACTTGCAGTCGTAAGACTGAATTATGGTGATAATACATACATTATCATAGACTTATACAATATATTACTAAAGGTTTAAAGTTATAATTACACAACAAATTTATCTATCCCATCAGTATGTTTTGTAATCAAGACGAATGCACTGCACTCTTGACCAGGCATTGTAACTACTGGCTTCTTGATACACCTTTGATAATGTTATTGTCCTGTTGCAATTTCAATAAGTCAAAGCCTAGCCTTAATTGACTGCATTCTTCGGGGCTTAATGAAGTCTATAACTCCTTGCCATTTGGTAGCATTGTGGCAAGGATGCGGTCCCAAACGTGACTGGATTCTGTTGCTCCTTGTCACAAAGCTGCAAGGACTGGAAGTGCCACGTTTGGGACCGCATCAATACTGCCCCCATTGTAGCTGTGTACCTGAGTGCTCCGGTCGTTAAGTTGCCTCTTTCGTACATACAAAAACATCATTTTTAACGTATCTTCGGTTTTTCTCAACACAGGTTCTCTAAAGAGGCGCAGGAGTCACGTGACCCGTACGCATTCATGCCGTTCGGTTCCGGTCCCAGGAGTTGTCCGGGCATGCGCCTCGCGATGTTGGAAATCAAACTGGCGCTGGCCAGAGCTCTGGACAAGTTCCGCTTCGTCACCTGTGAGAAGACTGAGGTAAAAATTATTTTTTTGTCTTCTTCATTGTCTAGTCTTTTTGGGGGGGAGTATTGAGTCCTCAGACCCGTGTATTAAGGAGGCCCATGCGTCAAACATCTTCATGTTAAAGAGACCATGTTGGGAATCAAACTGGCCCTGGCCAGAACTCTGGAGGAGAAGTTCCGCTTCGTCACATGTGAGAAGACTGAGGTAACTGTCACTGACCTGTCGCTGTCGCTTACTTTAATCACAGATCTCATTTGAAAAACAATTGAAGTGCAATACAAGTAAAACATAGCCTACGATGTAGCATAAAGTGGTTTGTCTAGAATGTAGAGAATGTGATGTTATGTTGATTTTGTCATTAACCAAGTGTTAATGACAAAATCCACATAACATAATGTATCTGTATCTGTATAGCCGGTATAACCGCCTTTCGGCGTAACACACCAGCTTCGCAGGCACGCGGCGCGGCGGCAGCTGGCTATATTACACCGATCGACTTGTTACACCTAACCCTTGAACTTCTAGCTCTAGACATTGTTTAAAGCTATCATGTAATGACAATGTGGTACAAAAAAACAGTGGTTTCTATCTTTCTACTTCTCTGACATTATCCTTCTCTCTCTCTCTTTCTTGATGGCCACGCCATAACCAGTTCCACCCCCCTCTCTCTCTGGGCGTCTCTCCACCCCTCTCTCTACATTTAACCACTCAGGCTTGTCAGGCATACCTGTTTTTTTTTTCATTTTCATCTTTTCATTTTCATATTTGCCGGGGCTCGAAGATGTTATGTGAGCCCCGGCTACACCCCCATATAGCCCCTGATGGGGCACTTTAGGGGGGGGGGGGAGGCTTGGTCTAAGGCGGGCAGGCCTCCAGCCTGGCCCGGAAGGACTCAACGGTGGGAGCCATAACTACCGGGCCAGGCAAGGCGTTCCATTGGGGGATTGTGCGAGGGAAGAAGGAATATTTGTAGGCGTCTGTTCGTGCATGTATAGGTTGATATTTATACTGGTGGCTCCCCCGGGTACGCCCTTAGAGATTGTTTTGTAGATGATTATTCTAGCTCATGAACTACTCATACTGAACCTACGTCTTTGTTCGTTCCAGTCTCCCCTCCGCCTGGAGAACAACAACGGGAACCAGGTGAGGGGCGGCGTGTGGCTGAAGGTGGAGGCTCGCACCAACGTTCCACGGCACCGGATGTCGTCAGCCTAACCAGTTTAGTGGGGCAGATAACTGAAATAATCTTTCAGATTGTGATACAAGCACCAAACTTAGTACAAAGACTCATGAAACATTACTCTTTTGCAAATTGTGCACCGGCAAAAACGCCTCTGCAGTTCCAACGCAAGCTGCTAGAGTCAACAAATTAACGTCGCTTCTTTCTTTTTACCACATACCAACAGCTTTTTACCACATAAAAATCTGTAGCATGTTTAGAACAGGAGATACAACGCCCGAAAGGTCGGTTGCAGTACCAAGAAGCGCCGCTAGGGGACGCCAAAAGTCAAATCAAGTGGCCCGCGTACTTTTTTCAAAAGAGTAATGTCTCATGAGTACTTGTACTAAGTTTGGTGCTTGTATCGCAATTTGAAAGATTCCTCCAAAATTTGATGTTATCTGCTCCATTAGTTGGTGACTTACACTCTCTAACACAAATTTGATTTGCTTGACCCTCGCTTTCATAATTGGAATATAAGTTCGTATGCAGAATGTGGGACTATTATGCACTGGCTAAAGAAGAAATCAAACCACATAATACCAAGCGTAGTAGTAGAAGCATAGGTTTTCCAGACAGGAGTTGTCTGTTATTGTATTGTACGGTATAGCATATTTAACTCTGTAAAAGCAATTACCCTTCGGACATGATTTTGCAAATAAAGACAGTTATTATTATGATACCCAATATAACAATAATAAATATCTATAAAACTTGTTGAGCAATATGTCAAATCTTTAGTTGCCTGGTCTTATGAATGTAATGATGTGGAATGTCGATGAAGTTTACACATTTGATTATGAGATACACAATAAAACTGTTATTCAAGATTTTGAAAACTGTCAAACATTTCAAGTAGCATCCAGTACTTTTCGCCAGTGACCTATGGAAACTGTAGTTAAACAGGTATTTATCCAAGCACTTTGAATCGATATGTAGATTAGGTGAAGACAAGTTTTAGACAGTCCTTTGGAAATGTGAAATATCATTGTTTTATCGAAATAAACTCATATTGAGTCCTGTATTGTTTTGCTTTGTTCTTTGAGACATACGTTGGGTCTCTATTTCAACCTATTCCTGAAAGACGTATTAAGATTCTGTTTCATCTCATGTTTGATCTGAAATAAAATAAATACATAGATAGATGTAGATAGATGGCCTTTATTGTACATGTACATTCAAGACCGTTCGGCCTAAGCACAGACATACACATACAAAAACAGTAGATATTAAATGTATTGACAGGACTTTTTATACTCATTGAAAATTGTGGTTCTAGAACTAATACATAGTTTGGCAATCTCTAGGTGATGTAACTCAACGTAGTATCAAATAGTACATAGACAATATCATTTTAAAGGGTAGAAAGGGTAGCCATTAGATTTCAAAGGAAAATTGCTTAGTGCAACCGCTTCCGCAAGGAATTATAAAGACTTCCGGCCCCTTGTAGCAGCATTGCGGGCCTCCACCCTCAGCCAGACGCCCCCCTCGACGTGGTTCCCGTCGTTGTTCGCCAGACGAAGGGGAGCCTAGAAAGAAACAACCTCCTTGTATTATTAGTGGAGCAGATAACATCAAATTTTGGAGGAATCTTTAAAATTGTGATACAAGCAACAAACTTCGTACAAATACTCATGAGACATTACTCTTTTTAAAAAGTGCGCGGGCCACTTGATTTGACTTTTGGCGTCCCTTAGCGGCGCTTTTTGGTACTGCAACCGACCTTTAAACCCATTAAAACTTTAAACCCATTTCAGACTGAAGGGGCTTTAAATTTTGAGGCCCAACTTTGATCTCATATGACGTCATAATTACACCAAAGTTATTAAAATTTAATTCTATTACTACACCATTCCCTGAAAACTTGGTAGACATACGATGAGTGCATAAAAACATATAAACACGGAAATAAGGTAATGTATAAGAACGCCAGTGTATCCATTACGATCGAAAGCCGGCTGGGGTCCGCGCGGACCCCAAAAGAAAATCAGATATAATTTTTTATACATGGCCTTCTGGTAAGTCCGGTTGCCCCAACCCTATTCCTACCTTAAGGCGGTCCTTAAAACTTCAAATACGTTTAAATCCCGAACCATACATGATAAATGGAAAGTGTTTGCTGATCTTTAACGTGGACAAATGGTGTGAGGCAGATGTTTTGTACGCGTACGATTTCGTGCCACGAACAAGCTTTCTGTTTATGTGCAGGTACGAATTCCTGTTATACTATAATACATTTATGATAAATGTTATTTAGTTAATACACACACCATCATTTGATAAGGGTGACGGTATTAGTTGAACC
>NW_017803976.1:2708577-2721782 GCF_001625305.1 Branchiostoma belcheri
GGGGGGCTAAAAGTGCCCGCGCCAACTTTGATGTCACCTAGCGTCTGAACGGCTAACCGTAGAACGGCCAAACTTGGTGACTTTTCCTAGAATATTGTTGACAAAAATTCTCTATCATTGGATTAAGATAATAATTTTTTTCTTGTTTTGCCATGGCAACGGGATTCTGGCAGTCATTTTTTCTAAATTTAGTACTTTCTATTCTAAAATTTTCTAATTTTCAACAACAGAATTTTACTTATTACTTATGGTTTTTAATATTAATAACATCCCATATAATTTTATGTAAATTTTGTCACTAAATATGCATAATTTATGCTTATTTGATGATGTCATTGGCCAAAATCCAAGATGGCGGACCATATCATTAGAACAGGTATATACAGGTTATTTTCATTTTAAAAAATTTCATCAATACTTCCATTTCTTTTTCCAAAAAAGGTTTAAATGAAGGTCTTTAGTATGATTAAAATGTATTTTTGTCTTTATAATGAAAAAAAAAAACTATTGTTGAAAATTCAAGATTGATGATCCATGATGGCGGATATCTTAAATATGCATGACGTCATTTTATGACGTCACCGGTGTTGCTATGGGCAACATAAGACTTAGTACACCCTACTGTTCTGTCATAAACACTTTTGGTACACTTATGTTGAATACCATTTAGTTTTCAGGGAAAACCTATCTTGACGGTTTGGGCCAATAAAATCACATTAACGACGTCATAATGACGTCATATTACGTCATAACGACATAAAAATTGCAGATATGATAAATTTTTACACCATCCTCTAAAAAATTTGGTAGTCATACGACATACCGTTCGCGAGTTCTGAGGGGGGGGGGTCAAAAGAGCCTCCCCCGGGCCCCCCCGTGCCAAAAAAAGCCCGGTCTACGTAGAGTTATATATGAACATTCTGTTTTCTGCTATGCTATGCTATGGCAATCACTCGATATCTTTATTTGCAATCAGATACAGATTCATGTACAGATACATATGCATGCACTGATACAGATTCATGTACAGATATACAGGTACAGATTTTCCGAGTAGGATGACCGTGTCAGTCCCTACACCTGAGTGAGGGTTACAGTTGACACGGCGGCCTTCGCGTGGATGTTTAAGGTGGATAACAGGTTGCGAATCTGAGACCCACACACTTGGGCATCCGTCTTCCCCAGCGGATCCATCGAGGGAGACGTGCTGGTTCCGGTTCGGGTGCTTGCAGCGAGCTGCCGGATGACTTGGTTACGGTCAAGGTCCGCCTTGACTACGCCAGCCAGCCTGGCGCTGCTCTCGTCCGCCAGCTGAAGCCAACTGCCGTTGGAGACTCGACCATCTAGTTGAGGGGGGATACGTGTAAAGCGCCTTTCCCAAGGGCACAACGTCGGTGCGCATGTTC
Organism: Branchiostoma belcheri; assembly: GCF_001625305.1. Taxonomy (NCBI): domain Eukaryota; kingdom Metazoa; phylum Chordata; class Leptocardii; order Amphioxiformes; family Branchiostomatidae; genus Branchiostoma; species Branchiostoma belcheri. The sequence continues at coordinate 2,709,984 of NW_017803976.1, forward strand.
GGACATGCCCCTGTGTTCCGACCCGGAATCGAACCCGGGGCTCCTTGCTTGAGCGTCGAACGCTCTGTCCACTACGCCACACGACGCCACTTCTGTTTTCTATGTATCTGGTATTCTACTTAATATTTTTGGACCTATACTGGTAGTCTTCTTCTGAGCCTTCCTGGGCATCTTGGAGACGAGTTGGCAGTCGCCCGTCAAGTCGTCTTTATATACTGTGCGTTGCACGTGCGGAGCACCTGGTATGGTACACGTGTGTTCTGCCTGGTCATTGAGCAGGTCAACTGGGAAGTGAGCAGTAAGCACGGATGACGCAAGCACCGTGCGTGGCACTGACGTGCTTCGTGCGCTGTCTGTACAGCAATTGCACGTGAGGATAGTGAAGTTAGACTCACGGAGTCCGTACGTTGCACGCTGATGGGCTGTACGGGGCACGCGCGTCGCACGTACTCGCACGCACGGGTGGTAAATCCGCAGACCGCACGTAGAAAAAGTTTTACATGCACTTAAAGTTCTACGGCGTGTCTGCGTGCTCCCAAATCCGTAGGATTCCGTACGGAGGTGGTACTCACCACGCACGGATGCCCTACGTTTGCCCACGTTTTTGCACATAGACAGCACGCAGAAGCACGTACGGCGGGTTGTGACCGTCGCTTAACCTACCTTACCCTCCCCAATTATACTCTCCCCTCCCCTCCCATCTCTTTTGCTTTCATATTGTTTCCTTATGCCCGCTTTGCTATTACACGCAATTAAAAACATCCCAGCTGCCAGTTACATATCGGATTGTGGCGCCTTTGATGTCAGAAACATCCTGATAAGATGTTTACACGTCCCTAATGTGCCTTACATCACACAGAGTGCAAACTTAAGAGTCATTCCAATGATAACAGTTAGCTAAGGCCAAAGGTTTTTTCAGGCAAACAAACGGGTTGCTAATAGATAACTTAGTTACCTTTAGACATGGAGTGTTAGCAGCCTTTGTTATTACCTTCGCCAATAAGGTTATGTTTTCAGGGGCGTTCGTGCGTCTGTATGTGTGTGTGTGTGTGTGTTTGTTTGTTTGTTTGTGCGTGTTTCTGAACACGGTAACTTGAGAAGGCCTTGATGGATTGTCTTGATATTTAATAAGTGGGTAGGTCTTGATATGACCTCAAAACGATTAGATTTTTGACCACCTGGCGGCCTGTAATAGTACTGCAGCAGAACTTCCTGCACTGCTGAACTAATGAACTTCCTAAACAAACGCTGCTCGGATCATTTACATCCACTTAGTACTTTCTGTGAGAGGACTGCGCGTGTCTTACAGATAACAATCACCCACGCAGAAGATGCAGAAGACGTAACATATTACTAGTCCCGGTGGACTGTAGGTCACCGGAGGGGTACCTCATGGCTCGGTCACGGCGTCTTTATGTCAGCGGGGCCCCGGTAGAATTTAAGTCAGAGTTAAATTATTCTCAAGTTCCGGACGGGCCAAAAAACAAATAGCCCGGTAGCCGCGGGGTGTCCCACGGGGCCACGTAAGGGTCACGCCCGAAAGTGCACAAAAAGGTCGGGAACTACCTACCAGGGCCCCTTTTTCCAATCAGGTAACATGTTTTTTTATAGTGACTGGATAGACAAGTACACAAAGTTAGACAACACGAAAGAGTTCTTGCTAGTAGCAATTTTAATGCGCGTGTTTGTTTATTTTGACAACTATTTCAAGATCTCCATTCAATCAGTTCTTTCGACGAAATTGTTCTGGTGGTGTCGTACCATCTAAGCATTAAAATGTTAAAGGAACTAATCATACAATAACCTTTCATTCTAACCTCATTATACCATTTTTGCGACATGTTAATTTTAATGATCAATGTCATACTTTTCCATGCTCAAAATGATATCAAACTACCGTCAAAGTTATCAGTTAAATGATTGTGGCATTGAAAGTTTTGTTAATTCCGGGAAATGTGCCGTGCGGATTAATTTTAAGCCTCTGCCTAGCGAAATCGAGTGCATACTTTTCCTCCAAATATGCCGAAGATTTGGTTTATTGACGACCATTTTGTCTAAGGAACGCAGGAGTAGATCCCAGGTCCGTCGGTACCGCTCTCACACTTTAGTCCCACCGGGCAGGAAGAGGCAGAGCAGACGAAGGCAGTTTGGTCCATCCCTTGACGAGTATCTGTAACTGAATAACGAGGTAACATGGTTTTGTAAATGAACGTACTTTATTACTATCGTATGCAAAGCCACGGTAGAAGTCTTAACAGATGTCTCCGTCGACAACGACGGACAACCAAGATGCAAAGCCACAACTAAGTGTAAGAACAGAATAAACTCAGCATTTTTTACATTTTTGACCACTACTAGGCGTAAGGGTAGGTAACACTACAGACGTATGATTATGCCAAAAGATGGCGGAGGATGTTTTTATTACCTGGTATGCTACAGTGCAAGCCGCCTCCATCATCCTCAGTACAAGTCCAGTCAAACGGACACGGGTTAGGGTCACACAGGTCAATGTCTGAAATGAGAATCACATCGTGATATGATACCTTCAAGTTGATATATGGAGGGAAAAGAGTTATCTGAATTGAAAAAAAATCTCTATTGCATATCCATGTTCAATATGGCGAATAGAAATCGTTGCATATATTAGTTTTACAATGTACATTATATCTAACAGAAATATATAAATCTAACCGTGTTCACAGTTGTTTCCATCATAGCCGATAACACATTGGCAGGTGTATGAGTTGTCACCATCCAAACAAGTCCCGCCATTCAAACAGGGCGAAGATGCACACTCGTCAATGTCTGTGTACAATGATAGGATAAAAGGAAAAGAACACCGTTGTAAAAGTATATTCAGGGATCAAAACACCACCTGTATATGCACATTAATGCAAGTAAAATTGCAGATGTGCAGGTATTTTTTATGTCTATCTGTACCTACTTGTCCATGTAGTGGGTATATGCAGGTTAGTACTTGGCAGGAACTCTGCAGGGTTTTTTATGCTTAAACTGCACTGGTACATGTACTGGGTATATGTAGGTTAGTGCAGGTAAAATTGCAAGTATTTCTGATATCTACCTGCACCTAACCTGCACTGGTCCATGTACTGGGTATATGCAGGTTAGTGCAGGTAAAATTACAGCTGTGCAGGTATTTAGCTAGGGGGGAGGGCAGAATTTACAGCATTAAACCCGTATGTCAACAGCTACATGCTACCCAAACATCACATTCACAGATCATCCTGCACCAACAATATTTTTTAAAATCCTTACTGCAGTACCAAGGTCAATCACTAGGAACCCAAAGTCGACTAACACAATCTTCTATACTCCACCTTTCTACCTGCCAAATATCATTGCATTCCGTCCAAAAAAATCTTGAGATATAAACCAAAACATCATCCAGACTGAAAATAAGACACACCATTTTATGGAGTGTAAAAAAAGTTTGATCTGAACCATGTGATGATGTTTTTAGTGCTATATTCTTACCAAAGTATAATATCAATACAGTATCACTAACTTGTTTCGCATCGGTCCCCAGTGTATCCTGGTTGGCAGTTACACATCTTGAAAGTTTCACCAAAGCAGGAAGTGCATGTGCCGCCGTTCTGACAGACGTCTTGTTGACAGTCGGCTATATCTGAAAAACAGATCAGTGTGATTAAAGATCCCGTCACACATTCAGAACCTTCCTCGAACACTAAGCCGACCTAGGTTGGCGGGAGATCTGAAGTGTTATATCGAGATTTTTACCACACCTTCTTTCATAGGAATCAAGTCGTAATTGTATTAAATTTGAATCAAATCATGGCTGAACCTCCCATTCGCATTCGAGTGTTTTAAACATTTTAAATACTCTCCTGATGCAGCCAAACATTAGACAACCTCGCCGAACAACAGCCAACCTTTTCTCCAATAGAGCCTTTTTACTGATACTATTTTTACTGATACTGTTTATTCACATTGATTGACAGCCATATGCATTGTTGGCTGAATTGCACAAGTGATTACATGTTTAAAAACTTGAAAGAGATACATATTAAAAAGCACAACATTGACGATTAAAATTAAATAGATGTAAAATTTTGTAGGTCGGTCCATTAAAACAGAGGCGGACTACAATTTACGAATCTTAGTTACTGAGGCTTATTGCCTGAAACAGAAAAGATTTCCTCAGTCTTTCAGTTTCAACCTACTCCTAACAATGGCCGGGAGAGCTCGGAAGTGTTAGACAGTGTCCTGCTACATGTATGTGTGACAGGAACTTTTTGTGTGACAGTGTCTTTTCAGCACACTCGTACAAAAAAGAAATCACTATGGTGAATTAAGGGTATTTGTATAACCAGCCTTGTATTTTAGCTTGCAATTTGTTATAACTACACAACTAAAACAGTTCTTCTTTGCGTATGTAAGAGGCTCATGCTATCTTACTAGAAGCAAAACTCCTTCATAATAAAGAATTTCCTACATATAATATGCAAATAAGACATTCGTGACTAACCACTCTGACAGACGAATGGATGTTGCTCCGAGCAGCGCCCAACGTAGAACTTGTAGTTGGCGGTACTGTTCATGTACACACAGAAGGTCGGAGGCTGGTCAGGGGCCCAGAGCTGTGGGTCTAAACAAAAAGGAAACTTTCTATATTTCTACATTCGTACAATGTACATTCTAAAAGTCTTTTGGACTATAACTGTATCCTAATGCTGACATCCCAGCGGTTGAAATAGCGGCAACGTTAGATGTTGAATATGGTCATTTTACTAGCCAAATGACGTACTGCATATGAACTATAAATGGGAGCTTGCCCGCAAGGTAGATATAGACTTGATATAAATTCATACAAATGCAGTAACTTTCTTCAAACTATATGATAGCTGAAGAGAGGTTGAACGACTCCTATTATAATAGTATAAATATTGCATTTCTTTCGCTATCTTTTACAGAAATTATTGTTTTTTTTAACAAACTTAATGTCATGCCGTATGCACACTTGATGGTTTTGATATTTTAAAGACTTAGTGGCTACAAAGAAGTGGCAAGTTTTACAATTAAACCATTACTAAACAAGCCATTACTATTATATTCTTAAATTACATACGACGGATCAATTTCATCCCAATTGATCTGAAATAATTTAACGTACTTTGCACCGGTTCCTAGTCGTCGTAAAGGAAGGGAGATACCGGCGCTTTGACGCCGATCCAATGGCTGACTTCATTGCCGTGTCGGATGATGTGACCTGCCACGGCGGTTTGTGTGTCGGTGTCCTTAATGAGAGCTAGACCGCCTCCCATTGCTGCGCAGTCTTGACCAGAGTTGTGGTGATCTTTTTCAGAACTTGACAACTGATAGCAAAGTGGACCGTATTTTTCTGCAAGGTACAATTGTTGATTTTGCTTAATCTCCAAGCAGATCCCTATCGGTGGCAAAAGACAGTATCTATTAGCCATAGGAGTTTAGCTCGCCACCGACGGTTAATGGATACTGTCTTTTGCCACCGATAGGGATCTGCTTGGAGATTAGATTTTGCTCACGTAAAGTGCAGCTAGAATCTTTTACCAAAACAGTAATTTCGACCGACTGGTAATTATTGAATAGCTCATTTTCTCCGCCTAGACTATTCACTGTAACTGAGAAGATTAGGTCCTTATCAAACGAAAAATGTCCATAGTACATGCAACCACACACTGATACATTTTTTTTAAATAATTCTTACCTCAAAATATGATTTTGCTTACAGCAAGAAAGGTGTGTCTTCCATTTTATTGTAATTTTTCATGTGGCATGTATTTCCTTGAATGCATTTGCGTACAAAAGGTGAAATACTTATTATACGTATAATGAAATTGTCGTAGTCATTTTCATTTAAAGTAATTTGTAGGATTATCGCCAACAAAATCCTCCTAGAAAACCAGGAAAAATGACGCTGTGTGGCACTACGCTACCGAAGCACTCATATACCAATCAGGAAATTTGTTTACGCCCTGCCATCGATCACATCGGTATTATCCTAGGGCCACGTAGGCTTCATAAATCTTAAAATATCCGTACAGATTGATACAGAACCCATTACGTTTGGTTTAGACGTCGCAGCGGGACGATTTTAGCAGTAATTTTTTAAGTTTGTATTATATGATTACAAAGCTTGTCAGGTGTTCGGACTGAAAAGTCCAGGACTTGTTGGGCGTCGGCGTTATTTTTTTTTTTTTCTGTGAGCGACACGAGTAATATGTGGCCGCGAGGGACGATTTGCTGCCGAGGAAGTTTTTGCCGCAGAGAGAAGGATTCGGAGCGCGAAAAAAGTGCAGGAAAGACGTGACCACGCTGTCCGTAAGACAGCGCAAAGAATCAATCATAAATGTATGGACACTCTCGCAAGATTTTAGACATACAATTTAGATTGAAAATGTGAAAAAAAAGTTGCTTTTGGTTGAGGTTTAGGCCCTTGTTGAGGTTATACAAATTTAGAGAAAGAAAAAAAAACATATTTATATATATAATGTATATTTCAATATTTATATACAAGCATACTTCTTTCGACATTAACGAAATGAAACAAATTATATAAACCTGACGAAAGCATGTGTTTTAAGAACTCTGGTTTATTATGTTTTTATTATAATATCACAACAAATTAAATCCACATACCAACAGATCTGCTAGAAGTCTGGTCAGGACCTGCTGCGTTTCGTGTATCTTAAAAAAAGATTTAAAAAAAATATTCAAGTTGTGTAGCGAAGAAATCCGTTCAACAGTTGTGGACCTGTTATCAGTTATAAGGTATCGTTTTTTTTTCTCGAGAAAAGGTGTTTGCTCCTGTCATTTACTACCTTAGACAAAAATTGAATTGTCGTTGATTCTTATCTAATATTAATTTATCTGTGCATCTGTACTCATCGATACTAAGGCCGTCGGTGTGTGTTTAAAAAAAGAGTTCCTAAGTGTTACAAATATTGCCCCAAAAGACAAAAAAAAATACCAAGTATTGCACACACGCATGCAGTATGCCATGCTGCAATCAGCAGTTGGATGAAGGAAATACACGTAATATGGACCTCCAATATCCGTGCATTTCTTAACCTTGATCAGCATTTAACTGAGCAACAGTCGCGCGTATGTTTGGCTTAAAAATCGTCGCTGTCACATTGTGCTAGGCTTGCGCTTGGGAATACATCTAAGATAATGAAGTCCCTATGACATGGCAAGCAGTTGGAGCAAGGCCATTGTATCCACCTAAAAATGAATAGTTTGGCCAATTTTTATGTTTGACCTGTCGTAATATTTTTTAGCAAAGTAATGGTGCGGACTGGCAGAATAAAATAGAAATTTAAACAGAAATTCTGTGAAAGATCCAACTCAAATACTACCACGATAGCCATAAATTGACACTACCGTCTGGTTAACATAAAGAACCCCTTTGTAACTAGACGGGGGTAGGCCAAAGCTCGCTCGACACCCGGGCGCATGCGGCTCGAGTTACGGTGGACGATTTATCGATGCTCGCGCGATCTATAGACCATTCAACCAAAATGTACAACAACATAATGATTATCATTATATCAAAATCTTTTTTCTACACGTGTACGTGTACCCGAAAAAAAACTTATAAGATATATTGTTGTAAAACTTTGCCTCTATACTTCTGTCTAAAATAGTACGAAGCTTCCAGTAAACAAGTTTATTAGCCATTCAATGGCATCAAAGTAGACAGAGGTAAAAGGAGCCATGCAATATAGACTTCAACTAATGAGAAATATCTCTCTATCACATGACATTCTTGTGAGCACCCTAAGAAACAAGTCAACCTCATTCCAGAATGAACAAGTCTTTAGTGTAAAAGTCAATTTATAATACAATCCTCTAAAATAAGGCCACACACCTCCTAAAGGAACAACAATAAAGGGTTTAAACCAGTTGGGTTAAAAATCTAGCTATTTGGCCTTAAATATAGTTAAAACCTTATCATTTTTTCAATTGTGTTTTTTTTATTTATCAACAAATGTTGATTTAACAAAAGAACAAAAAGGGCTATTCTATCTATTTTTATCCTTTCTCGTAAACATAGCGTTAACAATCAGTGGAGACGCTGCTCCTGCAAACTTTGCATGTACGCCCGAATCTCGGTCGACTCTCGGCCGTACAGGGACGAGCTACGAGCGAGCTTGAAACGAGCTCTGCGACCTCAAAAATCGCCGGCGACTAGTCGCTGATGTTAAGAACACGTTTCGCGTGTCAGCGAGCTTCGGCTGACTCCAAACAATCGCCGGCGATGTCGTTTAGAGCTCGCCGACTAGTCGGCCGATCGATTTACGCGCAAAGCTACAGCCCCATAAGTAATACACAGAAGACAAAGACAAATTAACACAAAATAAGAGAAAATCTGTTACCTCCGGTGTCACCAGTCCGGGGCATGATGCCAATTGTCTGTTTTCTGTACAGCAAAACACGTCCTACACCAGGCACGGGTTTGTCGACTGACGCGAAGCCTGACTGACGCCCACGCAGCGACTGAAACCAGCTTTACGTAACCTGCTACAATTGTTGTGCAAAGTTTGATTGATCGTGACAACCAGCACGGAAGAAATGCATATTTTTTACTAACTAGTCTAAGAAACTTGAAAACTAAGGTATGAAAGCTAAGCAAATGCAAGGCAATCGGCGCCACATTTTGAAGTAATCGAAAACATAATTATTTTTTTCTTCAAAGTTAAAAGATATGCCCAATACTCAAGCATTGCTTTGATAAATATTATTGCAAGTCTGTGAAAAAAATATTGTGCTTTGAAACGATGAGACAATTTTCATGTAAACACCTAATGATCCTATGTCTTGATGCTCAAAGCACCATGGCGAAATCAGTACACAAACGCAATCATGGACTTTCAAAAGCACAGATTACAAGCTTACTGTTTGCCTATGTCTGCAGTCGTATAAATGAAAAAAAAAGTATTTTCTTATTGCACGTAGGAAAGCAAACTTACATTTGGTGGGAGGGGGTGAAACACAAGGAATAATAATTATAGTTAAAAAAATATTCTCATATCAGATCCACCAGACAGGGCACATCGGACAACCTTTCGTAGACTGAACTGCCAAAGAGAGAATATCAAGAAAACCAGGGCTCAGTCATAAAATCTTGCAATGATCCATGACTGCAACACTGCAGTTGCATTTGTATGTTACTGATTCTATTTCTGTATATCCGTGAAACGTTTCATCAGGTTGTTAAGACACAGAGTAAAGACACAACCAAGTCTTTTATTCAGCCAACATTTCGGTGACCGTCTGTAACCTTCTCAGGGAACATTGCATTGCAGCACAGGTGTCGCTGTTATAAATGCATTCCCAAACGTACAATATTTACATATTTAGATGTACAATATTTACATATCTATATGTATAGGCGGTAGTACCTTCCTTCGGTTAACACACCAGCTTTGCAGGCACGCGGCGCGGAGGCATCTAGCTATATCGCTTGTTTTGACATTATATTGTAAACTCTTTCCAGTCAAACCTGTACAAGTGAACATCTCTACATTATGACCACCTGACCATATCTATAAATGTATATATATATATATATTTTTTATATAATGTGCTTTATAAAATACCCACTGACTGTACAATGGCTCAATCAGTGGGCAATCAGTGGCTCACAGCTGCCAAGTTCTCAATTGCAATATATATATATATGGACAGAACACTATATAGGACTGATACAGGAGATATACATGACAAAAGCATGTAAATATACTCATTGGTTCATACTTTATTTTAATTTTAAGCAAAATTTCTATGTATTTTCCCCTCTGTATATACGCTAAATTGAAGGGTCTCCCAAGGAAGGAATAAAGATTAAAAAAAGAAGAATGAATGGATATCTAGTGAATGAATGAACGGGAAGTCCTTTCTTGGGTGGTAGTCCGTTAAAACCATACACCGTCAACACAAAGACATGATAGTGTATTAGGTCTTGGACAAATCTTTACCACCACATATGCGAGGGGTTTTCATCCGGTACAGAGATGAAGCGACTAGATCCACCAGACAGAGCACATCGGACAACCTTATCATACCTAGGCCCCAACTGTTAGTGTATAGGCGGCCACTGAGGTACTCGTCGTGATTTTTGGTAACTAGGTAGCTTAACTGGCTGGTATAGCTATATGTATTATTAGTTGCTGTGAACGTTTTCCGGTACAATCTGTCCCCCCCCCAAAAAAAATCCGCATGTTTCATGTCCATTTTAGCAAGAAAAGAGAATGACCTTTGCGCCATGGCCCCAACACTTACTGTTGTTGTTGTTGTTGTTGTGACTTCAAGGTTCACTGCATTTGGTATCAACAAGCCGCCATTTTCTCTACGGACCGCCACTGTTTGGATTTTCTACGTGCCATTTTCAAAGGCTTTTAGACTTGAAGGTAGCAGAACACAGTTTTCGCCCTATGGGGATTTCTATGGTTAAGGACTGCAAGGTGACTCATTTCGACGCGAAAAAAAATATAGTAGGGTGCACTTCAGGAGTACGAAAAACGAATATGTTTCAGATGAAGGCATAACCTACAAAATATCTAAAAACAAAAAAAAATCCGGCGTATTGTCCTTTGACGCTCTCTTTGACATCGCCCTCTACCGAGTTCAATTAGACTGCAGCGGGATCACCCGGAAGGCCAGTTGCGTAATGTGGCGTATTTATACACAAACGGGAAAAACTACACAATCCAAATCATACGGGCTGACAGCCGACATGGTTTTATACCTCACACCACAATTGACACCTGGCTGTCTCTAGCACAAAACCTGCTACAAAACCTCTTTGTTTGTACGCACTCTTTTCCATACACGGGTCATAGACCCGGGGGTCGCCCATTAATACTGTGTTCTGCGGTTGTATCATTCATGGGTCCTGGGAACGTGCCACTATCTCGGGCAGTTGTTTATGGGTCCATGGGAGTCAACTGAGCTTCCAAAACCCCGCCAGAATACAGAAGGGAGAACCAACGGAGTATTCTCACGTTGGTGAAGGAAGTTGGAGATCACAAACCGACATCATACCTTAACGAGTCACATGTACAAAGAAAGACCTTACACAAGCAATAGCGACATCTAGCAATCTACGATCAAACTGCACCTAGAAGGAAAGAAAAATTAGAGGATTCTATATCATTCAACTTCAACTTTTTTTCACTCGTGAGCCAGAACCGAATAAATGATCCAATCACTGGTTTATTGCAGAAGCCGATGGAGTCCTGCGGATCTCTGAAAACCTGATTTATCCTGCCTGGAACGCTGTTGCAAATATTAACAACAGACTAGTGACTAGGGGGAAGCTCATGGATTAGATAGACTCACGTTCTTTATGCTTACATCTGATCGTGACAAATTAGTTCAAAACCGAACTTATTTTTTTATTTTTATTTTTTTACTTTTTTAACTCAGAAGCACAATGATGAATACAAAGAAAAGGACATGGACTAAGTTCCTGCGAACGCAAATTAGGTACTAGTTATATTCTCGCTGCCACTTTTACACTTTGTTTATAACATACATCTGTCTGTCTTCGTTCCATTTCTCGCCCCCCCCCTTCCCCATTAATCCCCCCTCCTACCTTACTGCTCCCCCCTCCCCATTGATTAATGGAGTGGGCAAGAACAATGAAAACATAAAAAAGAAACTTCATTAATAAAGTGAAAAATGCAACAGCCCGGAAAACATGGACTTTCTTCCAACGATCTTAGGCATTAATTATAACAGTGACTTATACTCATGTCCTGAAAGACATCCTGTACA
>NW_017803976.1:2721802-2723881 GCF_001625305.1 Branchiostoma belcheri
GTTAAGACACAGAGTAAAGACACAACCAAGTCTTTTATTCAGCCAACATTTCGGTGAACGTCTGTAACCTTCTCAGGGAACATTGCATTGCAGCACAGGTGTCGCTGTTCTAAATGCATTCCCAAACTTACAATATTTACATATGTAGATGTACAATATTTACATATCTATATGTATAGGCGGTAGTACCTTCCTTCGGTTAACACACCAGCTTTGCAGGCACGCGGCGCGGAGGCATCTAGCTACATCGCTTGTTTTGACATTATATTGTAAACACTTTCCAGTCAAACCTGTACAAGTGACCATCTCTACATAATGACCACCTGACCATATATATAAATATATATATATATTTTTTTAATATAATGTGCTTTATATAATACCCACTGATTGTACAATGGCTCAATCAGTGGGCAATCAGTGGCTCACAGCTGCCAAATTCTCAATTGCAATGAATATATATATATATATATATATATATGGACAGAACACTATATTGGACTGATACAGGAGATATACATGAACAAAAGCATGTAAATATACTCATTGGTTCATACTTTATTTTAATTTAAAGCAAAATTTCTATGTATTTTTCCCCTCTGTATATACGCTAAATTGAAGGCTCTCCCAAGGAAGATTACAAAAAGAAGAATGAATGGATATCTAGTGAATGAATGAACGGGAAGTCCTTTCTTGGGTGGTAGTCCGTTAAAACCATACACCGTCAACACAAAGACATGATAGTGTATAAGGTCTTGGACAAATCTTTACCACCACATATGCGAGGGGTTTTCATCCGGTACAGAGATGAAGCGACTAGATCCACCAAACAGAGCACATCGGACAACCTTATCATACCTAGGCCCCAACTGTTAGTGTATAGGCGGCCACTGAGGTACTCGTCGTGATTTTTGGTAACTAGGTAGCTTAACTGGCAGGTTTAGCTATATGTATTATTAGTTGCTGTTAACGTTTTCCGGCACAATCTGTCCCCCCCCCCCAAAAAAAACCCGCATGTTTCATGTCCTTTTTAGCAAGTACAGAGAATGACCCTTGCACCATGGCCCCAACACTTGTGTTACTGTTGTTGTTGTTGTTGTTGTTGTGACTTCAAGATTCACTGCATTTGGTATCAACAAGCCGCCATTTTCTCTCCGGACCGCCACTGTTTGGATTTTCTACGCGCCATTTTCAAAGGCTTCTAGACTTGAAGGTAGCAGAACACAGTTTTCGCACCTGGCTGCCTCTAGCACAAAACCTGCTACCCAGTTTTCAAGAAGTTTGTACGCACTCTTTTCTATACACACAGTTTTCGCCCTATTGGGATTTCTATGGTTAAGGACTGCAAGGTGACTCACTTCGACGCGACAAAAAAAATATAGTAGGGTGCACTTCAGGAGTACAAAAAAACAATATGTTTCAGATGAAGGCATAACCTACAAAATATCTAAAAACAAAAAAAAAAATCCTGTCGGCGTATTGTCTTTTGACGCTCTCTCTGATATCACCCTCTACCGAGTTCAATTAGACTGCAGCCGGATCACCCGGAAGGCCAGTTGCGTAATGTGGCGTATGTATACACAAACGGGAAAAACTACACAATTCAAATCATACGGTCTGACAGCCGACATGGTTCTATACCTCACACCACAATTGAAACATGGCTGTCTCTAGCACAAAACCTGCTACAAAACCTCTGTCATTCTCTGTACAAGTGACAACAAGCAAAAGTAGGAAAGTACTAGGTGTCCTGCGCAAGGTTATGGGCAAACTGGGTAGGCAAGCGCTGGAGACAGCATACTTTGCCCTAGTACGACCTAAGTTGGAGTACGCTGCAGCGCTCCTGGGAGACCTAAACAACACAGCAAGCAAGATGCTGGAACAGGTTCAATACCATGCCTGTTGTCTCGTCACAGGGGCGATGAAGGGTACACCTTACTCAAACCTACTGCAGGAGTTAGAATGGGATACTTTATCCTCTAGACGACAATACAACTCACTCACCATCATGTACAGGATGACGAAAGGTCTCGTACCTCCACATCTACAGTCGCTCACTCCACCAACAAGGGGCTCCCA
>NW_017803976.1:2725368-2731609 GCF_001625305.1 Branchiostoma belcheri
CTTACATCTGATCGTGACTAAATTAGTTCAAAACCGTAACTTTATTTTTTATTTTATTTTTTTACTTTTTTAACTCAGAAGCACAATGATGAATACAAAGAAAAGGACATGGACTAAGTTCCTGCGAACGCAAATTAGGTACTAGTTATATTCTCGCTGCCACTTTTACACTTTGTTTATAACATACATCTGTCTGTCTTCGTTCCATTTCTGCCCCCCTTCCCCATTAATCCCCCCTCCTACCTTACTGCTCCCCCTCCCCATTTATTAATGGAGTGGGCAAGAACAATGAAAACATAAAAAAGAAACTTCATTAATAAAGTGAAAAATGCAACAGCCCGGAAAACATGGACTTTCTTCCAACGATCTTAGGCATTAATTATAACAGTGACTTATACTCATATCCTGAAAGACATCCTGTACATCTATTTCTTTTTTAGATCACTCACTCACTCAATCACTCTCACTCACTCACTCACTCAGCTCCGCATGCCCCATTTGAGATCAGAAAAAAATCATGCAGGTTCGAAAAACCAAGAACTTGTGTGTGAATGAGTAGGTGTTGCCTCAGTGTACAAATTAAAAAAAATCACATTCCTGAGAAAATTGAAACACCAGCAGTGCATAGTTTATTTTCACCCATCACCAAAGCCTTACATCCTTCATATAGAGGACATTACATTATAGGTTTATAGCAGTTTACTGTATGCAATCCAGGACCATGGAAAAATGTAGTTTTTCAGATTTCCAGACTGACCCTAGCGTTTTTTTGGGTTGACTATCTGCATCTGCATTTCAAATCGTCTGAAATGCTATGACAGCCCTGATCATGATGTATTTCAGCTTGACTTTGTTTAACTTCAGCCAGAATCTAAAATGAAAAAAAAAAGATTCCTACCAACTGACCCTAATTGTTTTAGGACTTGAATGGAAACATCACATTTCCCCCTAGGCCTCATCACTAATGGTTTGTACACCTAATTGTGTTCCATGATTATAGTTCTAGTCTCTGTTGTTCACGTACATGTACAACAGCACTGCAATGTGACACAAAATGGCCACACATTGGCCAAGATAAGTTTTAAAATAATTTTTAAAAATTATTCTTCCAACATGATGTTATTCCTTGTCAATTTGCCCTTGACTTCTATATTACAGTTATTGATCTGCTGTACAGAAAATCACCTTTCAGTAAATATTAATTTTTAAACTTTTCTCAAACACATTTCCTTTCTGGAAGAAAAATATTCAGCTCAGAAGGTAATAAATAATATTATCACTCAGCAATTGTATAAAATACAACATACGCAACTTCTTCTTCTGGGTAACTTTGGCAACAATAGTTCTCAGGGACTAATAAATTCTACAGAAGACTATATAGTTTACATATTGACTGAGGTACGTACATGTACAGTCTTGTATACTAAGGAATCCATGGCTACAGCATTACAGTTGTGCAAGTATGTTACTGGAATTCTATAACAAAAGAGACACCACATAAAGAGCATTATTTTAATATATTAAATCAGAAGCACCCAGCATCAAAATAGCTATTTTTTCAACTCAGTTGTATTTCAGGTATCGTCACTTGTATCTAAAACTCATATTGAACAGTTTGCTTCAAAACAACTATATCTGAACACTTTTCCAATTATCTGAACATAGATGTCTGCCTAACTGCTATATTCAACTTGACTCATTCTGGTGTATGTTTATAACAGAAAAAGCCGCTACAATAGATAGCGTTACTTGTCAGCGTTACAGACATGTAGGATTGATGGTTTTCTGGATAACTGGGTGTGATCAGATTTAGTGGAGCGGATTCGATTATCGTGGCCTGATTTTCATAGACACAGACTTTAGGGAGCGATGGCCTCTCCAGTGGACCCACACCACACCTTGCGCGGCTGGGCAGGAGATCCCACAGTTGCCGAGGTAGCGGCCGTTGAGGCAGGAGTAGCCGCAGTGCCTAAACCACCAGCCGCCCTGTCCCCACCACTGAGAACAGTGGCTAATGCCGACATCATTGTCCCTGTCCACAGTGGAGAACTTCTGCCCGTTGAGGGTATGGCTTCCAATCATGGAGTCTCCGGCGGTGCCTGAATACCCGGAAACGGTCAGCCGGTACCCGTCCGACTCACCGGCCACCCTGGATGGGAACAGTAAATCACACAATATTACTAATTAGTTATGGGCAGCAATTGATTCTGATTCTGGTCTGTTTGTAAAGCGAATGAGAGTTCAGAGATCTTATACCTCCATGAAGTACTTAGAGCTTGTGAAAATGTTGCTGTGTTATTTTGTCTTACTAATGATAGAAATGTTGTTATTAGCATATTCTTAATTAAGGTCTATCAAATACGTTATAATAACATATCATGTATAAAGTGTATAAATGTATAAATCATGTATGCGTGAAAGTCCCATCCTTTGGCAGGATGCCACCTAAAAATTTAATCACTAATTATGCAAATAACCTGAACATTTACATAAGCTAATGTCTAATGATGGTCACCTTTAACTAACTTAGACATAACTAACAGCAGCAGAGTTTTTAGGATTGACATTTTTTTTCTTGTGTCAGTCTTACGTATTTCCATGTGAATTCCTAACAACGATGCTTTGCTTAGATAAATTTCTAATCGGAAGGAAGAATACCAACCTAAATGCATCGTATTCGACGTAACGTGTCTGATTTTCCCAGTCCATCATGTCAACCCGCAGTTTATAGTCCTTCTGGGCAGTCAGGAGGTGGATGTTCTCGTTCCCAAGCCAGTATTCCCCGTTCTTGTTCCCAAACCCCTGTTTGTACTCCTCCCAGGTCCGGTTGAAGGGAACCGACCCGTCCATTCTGCGCTGGATGACAGTCCATCCGCCTTCTGTGGAAAAAAACAACCATCTTTACTTTCTAGGCTATGTCCCTATGAAAGTAGTTTTTCCGTGATGACAGTACAGAACGTCCTCGTACTGTGGTGAAAATCCGTTGGAATAGACCAACCCATTAAGGTCTCCGGGCGGCTAATTTCAACCCTCTAAACTATCCAAAAGTGGCATAAATTGCGGCGATTATATCTGTAGCATGTGTTTCTGACCATTAGAATATCATCGGTTTATTTCAATAACCATTGCCACATACATAGCAGCCAAAACATTTGCTGAATTGCGTAGGGACAATCACACTTTCGGATCGAGACGTGATTAAAACATATAAAACTAGAAAGGCCGGCATTTGCTTTGGAGCAAATTTAGGATGGCTTTACCACATTTTACGACACGGCAGGAAAAGATGGAGAACACAAGGAAAACAACGTTTTACATCAATATAACTATAGTATGAAGTGACATATAACTATGAATACAACAGTTGGATAGCTACTAGTATCCCCTACATTATTGATTAGTATTTTTTGCATAATGCAAACTGTTGATAAAAAAGCATTTATGCCACACAGTCCAATACTGGAGCAGGAAAGGTTGACATAATACCAAAACACTTGCAGTACCTACTTTTAATATGGTATGCAGCTGTTCATGGAGATAACTCAATCAAATTCCAACAGCCAATCAGCAAGAGGATTAGAGGAAAGCTGCATGCCTATTGGTTCTTGCTCTACATGCCAGACTGATGACTCATGGATAGTCATCCCCAACTATATCATAAATTGTGACCTAAAAACGGTCAAAAAGTCCCACATTATACAAGTTTAAGGGAAAGTATGACAAAAATTACAATTGATTGTTGTTGGTAGATATAAAGCATACCCATTATCCAACTTTCAGATGATTTGAGTGTAATACCAGGTCTCCAGAACCCAAAATGTACAGATTTTGTCAAAAAATAGGCAAACAACCTATTCTACACAATTTTTAAGTAGTGTATGTCAAAAGCGGGAATGACATTTTTTGGTCATTCGGATTTACTATTAGGGCACGGGAGCCAAAAACGTACATTTTTTTGTCCGAAAATAGCAAAAAAAGCCACCTTTTACACATTTTTAAAGTAGTGTATGTCAAAAGCATCAATTGCGTTCTTTGTAGAAGGTAATAAATAATAGAACTAGAAAGGCCGACATTTGCTTGGGAGCAAATACAGCATATTTCAGTCCATCTCCCTCCCACGCAAAAGTGGACTATTCCAAACTTACCCCAGTGCAAAACTGGCAAAGGTTCTCCACGGTGGTCAGATTGGGCCTGAAAAGTCCCAGACTTTCATCGAATCGGAACTGCGTTTCATCGAATTCGATCCTGTGTTCTTGTGAGTTAACTCCCGGTCATCGAACGTTTCCCTGGTAACGCGAAGTGGCCGCACCCTTTTTTTACCCGTCACGCTTTGCGCACATTCAAAATGGCGAACTTCTACAGCAGGAGTTTTAATGCATCCACCCAGACCGACTGTAGCCTTTTTGGCGCACGAAACATGCAGATCAGACCTGGATCATCAGAGAGAGATCCCAGCAATGCCAACAACTTCTGGGCACTGGCACAGGCAGCAGTGCAGCACCACGTCGACCCCATCTGGCGGGGAATGCTGGCGGTCACTCGCCCTACCGAGTTGCCTGACCTTGGCATGGGGGTGGGCACCGCCAGCATGAGCGCGGACATTGAGGCCGCCATGGGCTTCAACCTTACCCTGGTCGGGCCACTTGTGGACCATTACATCATGCAGCTCGGCCAGGGTATGTCCCGGCGGCTTCGTCCGCGCTTCCACACAGGACTGGCCGTGTTTAGCATCAATGTACCCCCTACCCTGTGGAGACACCTGGAGGCGCTGCTCACAGGGTATGGGGGTACTGCGACACGGCAGTACTGCGTCAGCAGAGCCGGACTGCGGAGTGTGAGGGTGACCATCCCGGACATCACCACAGCACAGCGGATCTGGTCACCTGCCCGAAGAGACGGCACCAACTACCTGTGCCGCCGCCACTTTCAGAGGGCGAGACACATCGGGCAGGATGGCCAGGTAATTTCATTCTACATGTACTAGGGCTCGAAATACTGGGTGCATGTGCACCTTAGTGGAGCTGTACACCCATTTTTTTCGGTGGGAGCACCAGTGCACCCAAATATTTTAGATTTGCAGGTTTATGTATGTCAAGATGTGAAATGTACTGTACATAGTAGTATATATATATATTAAGTAGCATATTCTTAAAATCCAATTGCCAGAAACATACCATAGTTAGTTTTGCTGACATTCTACTTATTTCATTTTACATGGTGCAGCCCTAAAAAAATTTGTGCACCCAATTTTAAGGTTTTTTAAGTTTTTAGGTCGAGCCCTGTCTAACTGGTCTCTGGTTTGCCGTATTCTATTGTACATTATATAGTTTCCTAAAATATAGTAATGATACAAGTTGTGCCACAATTTCATCATTAAGTCTCATAACCAACCTTTGCTGACTAGTTAACAGCACTCCTTAGCAGAAAAAAATGCTCAACTACCACGTTTAGAAATCATCTTTTCATGCACTACTTGCCCCTTCAATGTACACAAAGTTCACAAATTTGTAAATCAAATGTATATCATTTAGATGGAGATAATGGGTGGAAGTGTTTGAACAAGCAGATTTCTTTGCTAGTATATTAACCTAGCAGTGCTGTTATTTTTGTTCTCCAAAACAGACAAGAAGTAGTGAATATTGAATGTTTTTCAGATCCACTACACATCAACCTTCCAAGGGTACAGTGCTGTGGTGGTGTCCAGCCTAACACCAGTGGTGGTCACCTCTCACCTCCGCACCGGCATTACAACGTGTAGTTTCTTTCGCCAGAACTACACGGAGGGTGGCCTTGCAATCAACACCTCACTGCAGGCCACCCTCAACTCTGCTGACGCAGTACTGCATTAATACCTATCTAGATCGGGCTTTTAGGGGGGTTCCTTGTCAGTGTTAGAATACCCACCTGTAGTCTGCATTTTGCAGGCATTTTTGATATTGTAGAAGAAAAATTAACGTACAATTTTATCTTGAAAGTTCATCTGTGTTCTTCCTTGTCAAGGATTCCTCGACAAAGACTGGAGATGTAGTCAAAAATTTGGGTGAGCCCAATATTTTGTGTTGGAAATTGCAGTTCAAACTTAATTCATAATGACTGTGAGTCCAATTGTTTTGGGTAAAAATTTTGCAGACTTAAAAAAATAAGGCAACACGTTAAATGGTGTTGGCCTGAACATGTGGCCAGTTTTTCTCAGATGTGCTGCAGAAACAACATATATTGGTTCTAAACCCAGATAGTGCAG
>NW_017803976.1:2731629-2743931 GCF_001625305.1 Branchiostoma belcheri
ACACTTTCGGATCGAGACGTGATTTTAAAAAACATATAAAACTAGAATTTGCTTTGGAGCAAATTCAGGATGGCTTTACCACATTTTACGACACGGCAGGAAAAGATGGAGAACACAAGGAAAACAACGTTTTACATCGATATAACTATAGTATGAAGTGACATATAACTATGAATACAACAGTTTGATAGCTATCCCCTACATTATTGATTAGTATTTTTTTGCATAATGCAAACTGTTGATAAAAAAGCATTTATGCCACACAGTCCAATACTGGAGCAGGAAAGGTTGGCATAATACCAAAACACTTGCAGTACCTACTTTTAATATGGTATGCAGCTGTTCATGGAGATAACTCAATCAAATTCCAACAGCCAATCAGCAAGAGGATTAGAGGAAAGCTGCATGCCTATTGGTTCTTGCTCTACATGCCAGACTGATGACTCTTGGATAGTCATCCCCAACTATATCATAAATTGTGACCTTAAAACGGTCAAAAAGTCCCACATTATACAAGTTTAGGGGAAAGTATGACAAAAATTACAATTGATTGTTGTTGGTAGATATAAAGCATACCCATACCAACTCTCAGATGATTTGAGTGTAATACCAGGTCTCCAAAACCCAAAATGTACAGATTTTGTCAAAAAAATAGTCAAACAACCTATTCTACACAATTTTTAAGTAGTGTATGTCAAAAGCGGGAATGACATTTTTTGGTCATTCTGATTTACTATTAGGGCACGGGAGCCAAAAATGTACATTTTTTTGTCCGAAAATAGCAAAAAAGCCACCTTTTACACAGTTTTAAAGTAGTGTATGTCAAAAGCATCAATTGCGTTCTTTGTAGAAGGTAATAAATAATAGAACTAGAAAGGCCGACATTTGCTTGGGAGCAAATACAGCATATTTCAGTCCATCTCCCTCTCACGCAAAAGTGGACTATTCCAAACTTACCCTAGTGCAAAACTGGCAAATGTTCTCAAATAAATGAATGAAATAGTAGCTATATGAGAACAAAGATGCAACAACAAGTACTTTGAATCTCGAAAGCTTTACTAATCTTATTAAAGGTATGCAAAAACTAACAATGATGAGATTTGATACATTTTTATGGTCTTAGGCACATAAAATTGAATGTGTGGGTCATTACGCACCACTTAGGTGGAATGTGACCTCAGGTAACCCGCAATGGAACACGTGTTCCATGGATGGAAACGGCCATTCTTCAGATAGAACATGGAACGGGTACAGCACTTTTGGCCCTTTTTTTGCTGAAAATGGCCATTGAAGTCCCCCAAATGAGTCATTTAGAAGTGGTGTATGCCAAATACATGACTGTTATTCTGTAGACACATGTTCAAGGTACCCTTATACCGAATGTCATATCATTTGGTTGTAATACCAGGGCTCAGGATCCAAAATCCATTTTTTGTCGAAAAATGCCCCAAAAAACCTTCATAAAAATTTTTTAAAGGCATGTTGCAAAAAAATGAAAAAAAAAAAAAAACGTCGGGGGGTATTTGCCCACTCTACCTCCATGCCAAATTTCAGGTCATTTGGCTGAATGATGGCGGAGTTGAATCCCTTTGACTGTTTGGCAGGAGGAGGAGAAGGAGGAGGAGAAGGAGAAACATGAGCGAACACAATATATTCCATCCATACTAATATAAATAGAAAATAGCCAAAAAGCCCTATTTTTCACACTTTTAAAGTGGTGTATGTCTTAAGCTTGAATGAGGTTTAATTTGTAGACATATGTCTAAGGTATCCCCGTGCCAAAGGTCATTTGGTTTTATTATCAGGGCTCCAGATCCCAAAATGCATATTTTTATGCATGAAAATGGCCAAACAAAAAACAAACAAAAAAAAAATTTCCAAAAACCGAAAAAAGACAAACGCCTCGGGTATTTGGCTACTCTACCTTCATGCCAAATCTCATGTCAATTGGCCCCAAAATGAAGAAATTGAATCCATTTAACGAAATGGCAGGAGAAGAAGGAGAGGAATTGGAGGAGAAGAAGAAGAAGAAACATCAGAATAAACATGACTTCACCACATATAGTGGTGATCTCTATGTGCCTGGAAACAATGCCTACCTGCTGTATCCATGTCACAGTAGACCATTACACCGGACAGGGGTGGGCCAAGTGTGTAGACTCCACTAGTCGTGTGTCCGGCGGCTTTATATGCAGCGCAGTCTGCCTCTGGGAAACGGTAAGTAGCAGGGGACAGAGTCACGATGCAATGATTGATACTCATACAATAGGACAATATTGGTAACTCATCGCAACATGGTCGTTTATGACAAAACTATCAAATTCCGTAAACGTGGAAACACAAAGTAACGGGCGCAGAAAGAAAGGAACAAAAAACAGGTCGCAAGTATACCGGACTAGAATGACTTGGACTGCGTCAAAATTTTTGCATGATGTAAAGTAATTAAATTTGACCGGTAACACTTGTATATGACTGCCATCTGTCTATGAAATGCGGTGATGTGTTTAGGCACAATGGTAGAAACGCTACAATGTATGACTGTGTCGCTGTGTAGCATTAGACACATTAGAACCGCGGGAACCCCGGTCCCCAAAACTCACCTACAGGAGGATCAATCGAGGCTGCTGGGGTTGTGACCTGCGGAGGAGCAGTCGGGGCTGCTGGGGTTGTGACCTGCGGAGGACCATCACTCGCGGGGGGTCCTGACAGACATCCCAAGTCTGTTGGTTTGATAAACATGTATTCATTTATTCTTTAAAGATTTGAATTTATTTGCAGATAAGAGCATTCCTAGTCAAACACTTGACAGACCGGCCAACTTTATTTACCTGAACGTTTTCCAAGAATGAGTACAGTCTTGGCCTCGGAGTTTCTCTTTGATCTGCGGTGCATCTCCGCCCTTTTCCAAAAGGTGGCGCTGTCATCACGTCGCCAATCGTCAGTTGAGCTTGCTGGGCCCTATAAGGCAAATATCGTCCCTTTACAGTTAACAAGCACAGTCCCAAGCTTTGCCATACTGTAGTATGACAAAACACAAAAACATAAAACTACTTTACTCAAAATAAATACTTATTTGTTTCTGGTATGATAACACAATCACATAAAGTTACTTTACTCACGATCAACATTTACTTGTTTCTAATTCAAGGCTCTACAACCCTGAACTTCGACGCCGTTAAAAGTGAAAAAAAATGGATCTGGATTGACCGCCGATCGGGATCGAATCATGGAAATGAAGTCAATCCAGATCAGTGTTTGCAGTCTGAACGCTCCAATCGGGATGGATTTTTCCGATCCCGATCCAAAAGTTATCCACCTCGAGGAGGTAGTGGCCCCGTTTCCACTAGGGAAATTGAGCAGCTTAAAATTAGACTGCTTGAAAATAAGCCGGCTTGCTTCTGGTCCGTTTGCGTTCACACAGGGAAATCCACGGCGGCTCGATCCCCTGCTTGCGTTCCCACACGCGCGTGCCGTAACTGGCTTGAGCCGATTAAACTGCAGTTATCTTTGCTGAAGTAAAGTTATAATGTTTTATGACAGGTTTCAAGATAGAATTTTGATGTATACTGTAAACATGTCAACATAATTGATGGAAGTTCTCTGGAAGACTGAACGTTTCGTAATTATCAATTTGTAAAGTTGTTACATGGATCTTGTACCAATACATATGAACAGTTGTAAATTCTCATGAGCACAATAGCTATGCGAAGTATGGATAATCCAAATCAGTACTTTTTCCTGCATGACAACAAACAAAAAATAACAACAACGCTATGGGATTTTCCAGTTGACACAAGCAAAAAGCCCGTATGTTGACCCCGTGAACCCGGAAGTTGGACGGTCCTAAGCTGGTTCCGTCAAGACGCTAGCGTTCACACACGGAAATTTGCCGGTCAAGCCGGCTTATATCGAAGCTGCTTAAAAATAATCTACCTCAGGAGGTGGGTTAAGCGGGTTGTGGTGCGTTCCCACTAGGGAAAAATTGACGCCGAGCCGGCTTATTTTCAAGCAGTCTAATTTTAAGCTGCTCAATTTCCCTAGTGGGAACGGGGCCAGTGACTACGCGGATCTGGATCGCGTGGCGGATCTGGATCGCGTGGTGGATCTTGATCGGGCGTAAACGCGAGTGTGAACGCAAAATGGGTTGGGTTCGGGGTTCGCTGGTGTTAGACGATGTACCAAGAAAACCACAACCGATCGGGTCTTATAATATGCAGTGATAAGGACCCTATGTAATGCTATGGATACATTGCCAATCAAATATGAATAGAAAATACGCAGATACATATTAACTTCAACCTCCAGGCCCCAACGTTACACTAAAGTGGAATTGCGAGCCAGTGGAATCGAATGTTACAACCCGCAAAATATCAGCCTTCACGCTAAGGGAGCTAAACCCAGGCCACCTAAACATGTTCAAAGAGGTATTCTCTTTAGTTTCGCTAAGATTCCACGCTGTACAGACTTTCACGAATGGTGTTCATAAACTGCAGTATGGCTTAGAAAAAACTTTCGACTCTTAAATCTCTAGAGAAAAAAAAATAATAGTAGCAATCTACGAATTGATGATAGTTACCGTCAGAAAAAATGGACAAAACCATCCTTACCTTGTCCTCAGTCTCCTTCTCTTGCTTCATCTGCATTAGGTGCACCTGATCCTTCAGGTAGGCTTGTAGTTCTTCCCGCAGATCTGTCCGAATCGCCATTTGCTGAACCTTCAGATCTTCCTGTTGCTTAATGAGCGCCATTTGCTCTTCCCGCAGATCTGTCTGGATCGCCGACTGCTGATCCCGTACATCCCGTATCTCTTTCATGAGCGCCGTTTGCTGTTCCCGCATTGTTGCGATCTCCCGCACCATGAACAGCAAGGCAACAAAGCCTACCACAGACGGGAGTCCTGACAGCGCCGGCAGGATTCCATTGGTCCACCGGTTTCCATGGCGACCTTCCGGAACTGCCTCGCCGTTTGGGAACAGCTTCTTGGACGACATCTTCAAGAAACCTGGCGGAATATGAAGCAAATTAAAGCATGATTTCAATCAGATCCCCGTCCAATCAACCCTATCGATACTCAGATTACAATCGGCCAAATAAGATAAGATAATAGATTATTGCAGTTCGAAAATGAAATCACTCACTTGTGTTCTGCCATCACCAGAAGGAACCGAAAGGACATCCCTGGTTCCAAAATCTGGCCTTGAGAACACAGACGCAAACGGGGCTTATCCATGCCATAAGTCCAGCGTTGCGACTTGTGCTACAACTTTACGAAACGCCAGATTGGGACACACGGATGCATGGACAGGTTTGAACCTTTTTACTGTGACTTCAGTATCAGAGACACAGAAAAATTGTAATAATGCAAAAAGGGCCAACCTTGGTGTATTGAATCTGATCCAGACTCGCAACGAAGTTGTGTTTATGAGACACTGCTGTTAGACTGATACTGATTGTAGTAGTACCAAGACGCGGCGTCAACTCAAACACTGCTGGTTTTAAAAATGTAAGGCATGACCGTGGGATAGGTGAATATATGGTTTACGTCTCAATTAAGGACATGTAAGTGCCTTAACACACGTTGCCAATGATGAGATAAATGAGATAATCGAAACAAACATAAAAAGCAATTCAAAAGCACAATCACCCTGGTCAATGAGCATTTCAATTAGATAATCTTTCATTGAAAGAAAGCTTTTAAAATATTTAACACAACAGGTTCACGAAAGCATGTCAAAATAAATGCTAACTGCGCTAATCCTATATTTTCCCAAACAACTCTTCAGTTACCTATCAACAGTTTTGTACCCTCTCAGCAGCAACAAGAGGCAAATTATACTTGCCTAAGCGTCACTTCTTTAGTTACCATAACAAATAAATGAGGACTGATGGACTCTATTGAAATGCATGTTGCTGAGAATCCCATTAGTGCGGTAACCCGGTATTGCCCCTAAACCTCAGGCTGTTTACACTAGTCTTGTTCTCCGGCTGTGTGGAAACTTAATTATCCCGCTAAAACTGCGGGCTTTGTCTAAAAAGGGAACGAAAAACTCATTAGTACGCATACACAGTGGAGAATACCGATTGCGCACAGGATTAAATACATCAGATGCAGTGCTCAGGGCTTGGAAACATGATTTTTTGAAGTCAATATTTTAGTTACTTATCTAAGTAGTGAGTTTAAACCACACTATGTCCCATGTATATTGACCCTATCATGAAAGTTCATCTGTGTTGGCACTTTTGATCAAACACAAAATGTTTTCTCAACTAGAGCTTTCTGAGGAAGGCCAGAGTGACTGATCGAAACCTCTAGGTGAGAGGACTTTGTTGTGTTGATCAAATGTTTGAACTTTAAACACGTATATTGATCCCCATGGAAAAAATACCCGAAATTCTGAAAGCGGTTACTTGAAGGGTCCTGGGCTGATTTTTGAGGTACCGCCCAGAAAAAAAAAGACTCATCTTGGAAATTCTTTCTGTAGTTTAAAATACAAAAGGTCAGAAGTTCTGACCTAATTGTGCTAAAATAAATCGGTATGTGTCAATATCATAAACATTGCCTTTTTAGGAGTTTTCCAAGTTTTGCTGCAGCGAAATCGCATTGGATGCTTTGAGAATCGACATTCTACCGAGACCTTTCCAACTTAAAGTACTTTATCTGAAGATCAAGAAATAATTAGACTTACCAAAATGCTAGGTATGTACTACAATAGAAACAGGTTGATAAACGCACTATAAGTACATTTGTCTCATTTTACAACTATCATAAACAGCTAAAATAAGTCACCTGTATCAAGTAGATTTACATGTAGTACAGCGAAGGTCAGTGCAAAAAAAAAAAAAATAAAGGTTTCCACCCACTCCTGTAGCAGTGCCCAGACGCGGCGTCAGCTCAAACACTACTGGCTTTCCAAATGCAATGCACGACCGTGGGACAGGTGAATATATGATTTACATCTAAACTCAAGATCTATAAGTAACTTAACGTGTTGTCATCGAGAAAATGCCCCCGGAAACATATTGAAAACAATTTTGTAAAACAATCACTCTGCTCAAAAAGCCCTTAAAGTGGAAATCATTCGTTGAAAGAAATCCCTTTAATTTGCTTACACAACAGGTAAACCAAAGCCTGAGTTAATCCTATATTTTTCCAAGGCAACTCTTTAGTCAACTATCAACAGCATTTTGTAGTTTATTTTGCGGGCAACAGGGGGCAACAGGCGTCACTTTTTTAAGTACAATAACAAATAAATGAGGACTGATGGACTCTATTAAAATGTGTATTGCTGAGAATCATTTTGGCAACTGAACTAAACTGAAGTGCTGTAACCTGGCAAGGTCGCTAAACTTCAGGCTACTTTACATTTGCTCTCCGGCTGTGTAGAAACTTTATTATCACGCTAAAACTGCGGGCTTTGTCTAACAAAAACAATGAAGAATACATGTCCATATTGGAGAACACCGAGAGCGCACATAATTAAAATCAAAAACTCCACATTATACTTTGCCAACTTAAAGTAATTTTTATTATATGAAGATCGAGACATAATTATTGTTACAAATGCTAGGTATATACTACAGTAGAAACAGGTAAGTAAAAGAAGGGCACTTTTCTCAAATTTCTCAAATTTCAACCGTCATAAACAGCTAAAAACAAGCCAGCATATATCAAGTACACTTAGGCCACACTGACTTAATTTTATGGATGATATCCGCGCGCGCATTAATTTTCGCCTGTCGCCCTCAAAAAAAAAGATCACGTCCACTGTGGCTCTGGTCTGGCTCTAGGCCTGGGAAGTCCATGGTAGTCAACGACAATACGGAGCCGAGCCCCCAGGCTATCGAATTCGAAGATTCGCGACTCAAGAACTCAGTATACATAACCGATTTATAAATGCCACAAAAAGCCAGCATGTCGTATACGTTGCTAAGTACTGCCGCAAATTCACAATATCAGCTTTGTACTCCTGTGGTTTAGTAGCATTTTTATTTTTGGCCGGAATGTTTTTTTATTCGCCCGCGCGCACTAGTTTGGGGGTCTTCAGAGGATGTCATCCATAAAATTAAATCGGTGTGGCCTTAGTACAGTAAAGGTTACGGCAAGAAGTATGAAAAACAAGTTAAGGTTTCCACTCACCGCTGTAGTAGTGCCCAGACGCGGTGTCAGCTCAAACACTGGTAGTTTGCAAATGTCATGCAGGACCGTTGGACTGGTGAATATATGGTTTACATCTAAATTAAGGACCTGTGAGTAGCTTAACATGTTTTTAGTTAGAAAAGTGCCCCCGAAAACATAACAATAACAATTCTGTAACACAATCACTCCGCTCAATAAGCCTTAAAGTGGAAAATCTTTCTTTGAAAGAAATCATTCTAATTCGTTTACACAACAGGTAAACCAATGTCTACGTTAATCCTATATTGTTCCAAGGCAACTCTTTAGTCAACTATAAATAGCATTTGTAGTCATTGGCAACAGGTGGCAAATTAAAGCTAATAAAGCGTCACTTTTTTTAAGTTACCATAACAAATAAATGAGGACTGATTGCCTCTATTGAAATGCATGTTGATGGGAATCCCATTAGTGCGGTAACCTGGCAATGTTCCTAAACTTCAGGCTGGTTTACACTTGTTCTACGACTGTGTGTAAATTTTATTATTCCGCTAAAACTACGGGCTTTGTTTAAAAAAAGAACGAAGAACTCATATGCCCAACGTGGGGAATATCGGGGGTGCACAGGATTAAAGGCATCCAAGTCAGTTCTAGGGAATGGAAACCCGATTTTTCAAAGTCAATATTCTAGTCACCTATCTGCATATTGAGTTGAAACCACACTATACCAATGTATGTTTACCCTCATAGAGAAACATACCGAGAATTCTGGCGGAAATGTTTTACTGGAAGGGCCCTGGGCTAATTTTTAGGGTACTACCCAGAAAATGAAGGAATTATCTAGGGGCTTGTTTCTGCGGTTTGAAATACTCAAAGTCTGAAATGCTGACTCACATGTGCTAATGTGAATCAGTATGTGTCAATATCACAAAGATTGCCTTATTCAGAATTTTTCCAGTTTTGCTGCTCTGAAATCACACTGGAACACGACATTTTAGTGAGACTTTGACAACTTAAAGTACTTAATGAAGATCGAGAAATAATTATACTTACGAAATGCTACGTATGTACTACAATTGAAACACAGACTCAAATGTGAGGAGCCTAATTTAACAACAGACCCAGCGCTAACGGCTACTCCTCAGCTATTTTCCACCACCTACATCACAACCTGGGTCAATCTTTCAAACTTTTTTCAACCCCACCCTCAACAGGGAGGGGGCTACGGGTAGACCTCTCAGGCACTTCGGATTTGGCACTCCCAGACCCAAGGACAGACAACACTTAAGCTCCTGTTCTGCAACAACAGGAGTTCTTTTACTAATTTTCATTATCTTGTTTTGACTTGTCTAAACTTTGTTTCCTTTTGGACTTCAAAAAATTGTCTTCACTTATTTGCATATCAATCAATAGTTCGTGCTTATAAACCTGCATTTCTCCTCTGATCTCTCAATCATTGACGAAAGCTAGTGGATACTAGCTGAAACGTCTGACAGTTTCCAAAATCATATCCAGTTGCTTGAGTAACTGGGTTTTTTTTGCCGTATTTCGTTACCTGGATGTCTAACTTTCACCGACGGGGTGATCGGTGTCGATGAAAGAATAATTTGATGTCAACAAGGCGCTGGTAACATTGGCGGGCGGACGTGGTGAGATATTAGTTGTTGCAAATGTTTGAAATTAGATACAATCGAACGCAGCTTTTGTGAGTAGTAAAGTGGTGCATGCTTAAGTATTGGACATCGCCGGGACCAAGGACATTCTATCACCGTGTGATGAAAGCTTCTTGCCGGGACAGACCTCAACCTGCTCGGAAGCATTTATAGCACCGGGCCGTCACGCCGACGCTTAAGGTTTCGCGCCTCACAATGTAAACACTTCCGGGTTGAACGAGCCAAGGACATTATACAGGTCTTTGAACGAACGTAAAATTATGTGGAAAAATACCATAAATCCGCAAATAGATTAATATTTTCCCCCAAGGTTCTTTGAATTGTGCATATTGTCACTATATGTGGCTATGCAATCGTGGAAAACAGCGTTTCATGGCATGTTTTTAAACAAAGAAAAATTGTTTCCGTGCGTGCGGTTACGGAAGCATGGTATCTTCCTATATATGAAAATGTACTTCATAAATATATGCAAGATTAATGCAAATTGGGAAAAGAATTGAAGCTTGGAAGATTGTCCCAGGTTTTATATTCTGGTACCTCCTGTCCCTGAAATAGCCGAAAGTAACTTACTAGTAAATTGTGTGCCAAATGAATCTGTTGTACGTACATGAGGACATCTAGAATGACCTCATGATTAGCCCCAAAACAGTTGTATTTTAATTGTATAATACATTCAATAGAACTTGATAAATATAACATAAGAATACTATAACGATGCAAAATGTATTGCCATATCCTGATTTTGTGGGGTCGTGTGGCGTAGCGGCAGAGTGCGTTGTGCACTGTGTTGGTGGCGGCATTAATATAAACTTGAGTGTGCCGTCACCAAGTCTGGAGATTACTAAAAATATAGGATGGGCTAACTATTATATGCTATTACATAACTCTATTTATATCAGAGGCAATTGAATCTTCAAAAATAACTGCAACTTTAGTGCTACCCCTGATTATCAACATAACAATTGTGACAATCTGTACCTGCCAGGCAGCATGCCAGGTATAGAAGACCAATTTTCGGAAGGCTCATTTTGTCCTGTGTTTTCACACCAACTTGCCCAAACATATCAATGCCACAGCTTACAATGAACCTTGTGTGACATTTGTGGACGCCTTAGCAAAATACGTCAGCATATTCTCTGTCATGACCTGTTACTTGACACTTAATCATATCATGAAATCTGTAATCACTGTTTGCATAACTAATGGTATTGACCAAAGATGGCAGAGACATTTGTCATTGTCGGTAAAATTTAATAACTGGCAAGACCTCAGGAAAACAAGGTCAAATGATTAAGGTGCAGTCACCACATTGTTACCACATTGTGCCTCAACAGGGGGTGATGTGATTAGCGCGCATACGAATGCAAAGTAGCAGGAGGGGCAGTGTGGCATGGTGGGGGAGAACGTATGGCAATTATCGCCTTGTCTGTTGCATATTTACAACCATCTACTAGCACCTTGGCTCATTTAAATGTCATCATAATATTAAAATGAAGTCTTTCCTTGGGGAAAGTCAGCGCGTCTTAGGTACACTGAGTGATATTTACTGTAAAAAAAATTGTGTACAAAGATTTACCAAAGTATATTCATGCTTTTCACTCCCGACTTCCTAGAGTTCCATAATCGCATACAGTCGAAAAAAATAAAGGTAAATTTCCAGTTAATAATCTACTCTGAATAAAACATGTAAGAATTGTAGGGTTTCCTCGTTAATTATGCAAAGATGGAGGGGGCATTTGGGGCCGGCTCCAAAACCCGAAACGTTCAGTGGTAATGTCCGTAATGTAACCAGTAGTAGATTTTGAATTGTCTCTAATTGTTGTTTATCTGGATGCCTTGAATACATTCATCAACTTTATGTTTTTTTCCGTTAGGCCACGCCGACTAAATTTTATGGATGACATCCTCTAAAGACCTCCAAACTAGTGCGCGCGGGCGAATAAAAAGAATCCGGCCCAAAATAAAAATGTTATTAAACCTCAGGAATACAAAGCTAGTATTGTGAATTTCTGGCAGTATATAACGACGTATACGAAAAGCCGGCAACTGTTGGCTTTATGTGGTAATTTATGAATCGGTACTGTACGTACTATGTACTGTAGTTCTTGAGTTGGTAGCCTGGGTGACATCCTCCAGAGTTACCACCGGCTCCTAGGGCCAGGCCAGAACCTCGGAGGACGTGATCTTTTTTTTTTTTTAACAGGTGAAAATCTGTGCGCGCGTGGATGTCATCCATAAAATAATTTAGTGTGGCCTTATTATTATTGGTAGACTCTCTGAAAGGGAAATTGTTATCACTTACAAATACCTTTATTTATTTTTTTTTAATAAGGCCACACCGACTTACTTTTATGGATGACATTCTCCAAAGACCCCCAAACTAGTGCCAAAAATAGAAATGCTACTAAAAGCACAGCAATACAAAACTGGTATTGTGAGTGTGCGTATACAAGCCGGCACATGTGGCTTTTTGTGGAATTTATTAATCTGGACCGTACGTATGTACCGAGTTCTTC
>NW_017803976.1:2743951-2748315 GCF_001625305.1 Branchiostoma belcheri
GACGTGCATCATCCC
The DNA here is from genome assembly GCF_001625305.1 of Branchiostoma belcheri. Classification (NCBI taxonomy): domain Eukaryota; kingdom Metazoa; phylum Chordata; class Leptocardii; order Amphioxiformes; family Branchiostomatidae; genus Branchiostoma; species Branchiostoma belcheri. The sequence continues at coordinate 2,743,967 of NW_017803976.1, forward strand.
GGACATAATGCCACACCACATGCGAAATTACACAGAAATGCGACGTACGGAAGAATGCGTTTTGGCTGCGAACATCTTCCAAAAAACTTGGCATCTCTTAACCATGGGCAAAAACATCTGGAACCACTTATAAAACCACCCCGTATCTGCATGAACTTTTTCCCACTCCACTGCTATTCCAAACAACGCGTTTTCTGGACCATTCCAATTCGCCTCGTAATTGTAGGGGTGCGTCTGCGATATTACATTGACCGCGAAAGCCGGCAACGGCAAAAATACACATTCGTGCATCAACACGGGCATGCCCGCTAGACGGCGTATAAAATTGCGTGCCGATTACACAAAGAGAACCCGGTGTTTTGACTGCGAACATGAAAAATCAGCCGATTACAACACTCCGTCCGGAGGTCCTGACCTCCTTCACGGAGTAATAACTGGCAAGACCTCAGAAAAACAAGGTCAAATGATTAAGGCGCAGTCACCACATTGTTACCACATTGTGCCTCAACCGGGTGTGATTAGCGCGCATACGAATGCAAAGTAGCAGGAGGAGCAGTTTGGCATGGTGGGGGAGAACGTATGGCAATTATCGCCTTGCCTGTTGCATATTTACGACCATCTACTAGCACCTTGGCTCATTTAAATGTCATTATGATGTTAAAATGAAGTCTATCCTTGGGGAAAGTCAGTGCGTCTTAGGTACACTGGGTGAAATTTACTGTAAAAAAAAATTGTGTACAAAGATTTACTAAAGTATATTCATGCTTTTCACTCCCGACTTCCTAGAGTTCCATAATCGCATACAGTCGAAAAAATAAAGGTAAATTTCCAGTTAATAATCTACTCTGAATAAAACATGTAAGAATTGTAGGGTTTCCTCGTTAATTATGCAAAGATGGAGGGGGCATTTGGGGCCGCGGCCGGCTCCAAAACTCGAAACGTTCAGTGGTAATGTCCGTAATGTAACCAGTAGTAGATTTTGAATTGTCTCTAATTATTGTTTATCTGGATGCCTTGAATACATTCATCAACTTTATGTTTTTTTCCGTTAGGCCACGCCGACTAAATTTTATGGATGACATCCTCTAAAGACCTCCAAACTAGTGCGCGCGGGCGAATAAAAAGAATCCGGCCCAAAATAAAAATGGTATTAAACCTCGGGAATACGAAGCTAGTATTGTGAATTTCTGGCAGTATATAACGACGTATACGAAAAGCCGGCAACTGTTGGCTTTATGTGGAATTTATGAATCCGTACTGTACGTACTATGTACTGAGTTCTTGAGTTGGTAGCCTGGGTGACATCCTCCAGAGTTACCACCGGCTCCTAGGGCCAGGCCAGAACCTCGGAGGACGTGATTTTTTTTTAACAGGTGAAAATCTGTGCGCGCGTGAATGTCATCCATAAAATAATTTAGTGTGGCCTTATTACTATTGGTAGACTCTCTGAAAGGGAAATTGTTATCACTTACAAATACCTTTAATTTTTTTTAAACAAGGCCACACCGACTTACTTTTATGGATGACATTCTCCCAAGACCCCCAAACTAGTGCCAAAAATAGAAATGCTACTAAAGCACAGCAATACAAAACTGGTATTGTGAGTGTGCGTATACAAGCCGGCACATGTGGCTTTTTGTGGAATTTATTTATCTGGACCGTACGTATGTACCGAGTTCTTCAGTCGTGGGGCTTCGGTAGCCTGGGTGCCCGGCTCCGTATTGTCGCTAACTGCCGTGGCCTAGATCTTTTTTTTTTTTGAGAACAGGCGAAAATCAATGCGCGCGCGGATGTCATCCAAAAAATCAAGTCGGTGTGGCCTAACTACAACAAACAGCATTTCACAAGATACAGGTTACATCATTAAAGTCTTAGAAAATTAATCCATGATGTTGATGATGTTGAACGATCTTCACTGCGTCTGGTGGGACCACGTCTGCAGCAGGCCGAGGTACGCGGGGGGAGGGGGGCACCAGCAAGCAGGTCGTTTATGGTAGGGCACAGCACAGTAATAGGGCTTTCCTATGTTAATATATGGGAATGATGTCAAAACAACGTGGTCAAAATTCATATACCTGAGTTTTAGACCTTGAAGAACATACATTGGCAGGGTAGGCCAACCTCTCAAGTCGCCATTCCCAAAAAAATGAAAAAAATCCTACGCACCTTAACCATGTGAGAATTCTAGCCGAACATTGAAAAGTGACCCCTGACCTCTCTGGACAGCTGATGACCGCAGTTTTGCAGTTCGTGTATAAATGCGCCGTATTGCGCAACTGGCTTTCCGGGTGAGTCGGCTGCAGTTCAGGTCACGTCCGTAGGGGATGATTTCAAAGTGTACGTTACGAGCAGATACGCCGACAGGATTTTTTGGTTTCTAGATATTTTGTAGTTTGTACCTTCTTCTGAAACATATTCGATTTTCGTATTTGTGAAGTGCACCCTGCTATTATAATAATAATAATTTTTACCGCGTCGAAGTGAGTCATCTTGGGGTCCTTAACTATAGAAATCCCCATAGGGCGAAAACTGTGTTCTGCTACCTTATCCCTGACATTGATACGACGCCACCTTGCGTCTTTTTATTAAACTGTAAAGATTTCTAGTTTAACCGATTTGTTCTTGAATACGGTTTTCAGGAACGTTACGTTATTTGGCAGGGGAAGAAGAATAAAAAGAAACAAAAAAGCAGATAGAAAGCCCATTATTGAACTTGATCTTCGCCTGTTATGTCCCTATCCAAAACTACAATTAACAACCGGTCGCCTTTTTTTTCAAATCAATTAAGAGAATTTTACAGAAAACGATCTCGTGACAGGTCAATTTTACTTTGTTGAGCAAAGTACGCTTCTTCTATATCACGACTTTGAACTGAAGGAGAAAGGTAATACTGTTTATGCTGGTAGCATGGTGACGAACTGGAGTTGAACAATATAAGCGCGAGGGGGAAAATTATCATTTATGCCTATTAAAACTGTACCACCATTGTTAAACATTGTTCTATTTTACGATGGAAAACGTGCAACGATATATTTAACGATTTAATCATTCTACAATGTGGCAGAAATGAGAAGACACACGTGCTGTTGACGTCCATTATTTTCGGTGCTACCCCATTCTGTAATGGAATGTCCCGCCTTTGTTGATTGCACAGTGACGGTGGAACGGTCAGACACTGTCACGGTTGAAACTTCACGCTGCAGTTTTCAAGCTACACCCGGAAATAAACAATTGGGGTTTTGTTCTCCTTGTTCAGGACATTCTTGAGCCACAAACCGAGGGAAATCTTGGCCGTATCTTCGACCTTAACGTCTCAAGAGTTCAGGTGAGTCAGTGACCGCTCTGGTTGTTTTACAAGGAGTCTATTTGGGACGTTTGTTTGTAGACTCGTCAAGATTGGAATATGGTGGTCTTCTGAGAAGCCAGACTGTTTCAGCGACCCATATCTTCCTGTAAACGTGTATGGTTTAAGTACTGGATCCAGCTTTTTCACGGCGGTCTGTCACTACGGCATTCTTTCCCATTGCTATGCGCGTTCTAAAAGGTATCGGGTTACAAGACGCTATTTTCACCTGTTTTGGACTACCCGTAAAATATTTGAAAATACACAAATAATATTCATGGGTAAATTTCGTCAAATTAAAATGAAATTATCGTCTTAACATCCTTTAAATGTTAGCTTTTTATGTTAGATCAATGTTTTTTTAAATTTCGCTCAGAAAGACGATTCTTTTCGGGTTTCCGAGCACAAGTCATATCACGTTTTTAGGCAAACATCGTTCAAACCTGGCTACGTATATTACCCTAGACCCCCGATTTTTACATTTTTCGCAGACTAGGAATAAGACAAAAAATCGTGTTTTAGGGATTTTTTAATTTCTGATTTTAAGTCTAGTTTTTGTCGACATATTGGTGAAAAAATGGCATTTTTTGACATTTTTCTCACTCAATTACCCATAATTCAAAATTGAGGCCATTTTTAAAAAAATCCCTAAAACACGATTTTCGGGACAACCGTAACGGTCATTTTGAGCCGTAAATGGGGTATGTTTGACTCTCCATGTTTCCAGGTTTGAACGAGTTTTGGAGACATGTCATATCGCCAGAAAGTGTGCATTGTGTTATTCATACTGGTGTAAAGAATCATTACGGTATTCAAGGTCACTCAAGGATACGACAGTAGCTTCGCTACATGTTACATGTCCACCAAAAATAATAGCGGACATGTACTGTCCAGGAAACTGTTTGTATCTATAGAAAAGTGTTGTTTTTTATCTGTTGCAATGCACGGAGGTAGAAAGGCTTGTTTTGCCGCTTTATAGTAAATGACCGCAGGTGACCCCGAAATA
>NW_017803976.1:2748365-2752211 GCF_001625305.1 Branchiostoma belcheri
AAATAAGGCCACACCGACTTACTTTTATGGATGACATTCTCCCAAGACCCCCAAACTAGTGCCAAAAATAGAAATGCTACTAAAGCACAGCAATACAAAACTGGTATTGTGAGTGTGCGTATACAAGCCGGCACATGTGGCTTTTTGTGGAATTTATTAATCTGGACCGTACGTATGTACCGAGTTCGTGGGGCTTCGGTAGCCTGGGTGCCCGGCTCCGTATTGTCGCTAACTGCCGTGGCCTAGATCTTTTTTTTTATTTGAGAACAGGCGAAAATCAATGCGCGCGCGGATGTCATCCATAAAATTAACTCGGTGTGGCCTAACTACAACAAACAGCATTTCACAAGATACAGGTTACATCATTAAAGTCTTAAAACATGATTCCATGATGATGATGATGTTGAACGAGCTTCACTGCGTCTGGTGGGACCACGTCTGCAGTAGGCACAGGTACGCGGGGGGAGGGGGGGGCACCAGCAAGCAGGTCGTTTATGGTAGCAGAACACAGTATTAATGGGCGACCCCCGGGTCTGTGACGCGGGTATAGAAAGTAGTACAGCGAATATTCTTGAAGGCTGGGTAGAAAGCCTGATAAGAGCGTCAGCCAGATGTAAATTGTGCTGTGTAGTCTAGGAATGTATCGGGTTTGAGACTGTGTGATTTTAATTGTAAAGGTTTTGCAGTTCGTGTATAAATGCGCCGTATTGCGCAACTGACTTTCCGGGTGAGTCGGCTGCAGTTCAGGTCACGTCCGTAGGGGGTGATTTCAAAGTGTACGTTACGAGCAGATACGCCGACAGGATTTTTTGGTTTCTAGATATTTTGTAGTTTGTACCTTCTTCTGAAACATATTCGATTTTCGTATTTGTGAAGTGCACCCTGCTATCATAATAATAATAATTCTTACCGCGTCGAAGTGAGTCATCTTGGGGTCCTTAACTATAGAAATCCCCATAGGGTGAAAACTGTGTTCTGCTACCTTATGACATTGATACGACGCCACCGTGCGTCTTTTTATCAAACTGTAAAGATTTCTACTTTAACCGATTTGTTCTTGAATATGGTTTTCAGGAACGTTACGTTATTTGGCAGGAGAAGAAGAATAAAAAGAAACAAAAAAAGCCGCTAGAAAGCCCATTATTGAACTTGATCTTCGCCTGTTATGTTCCTATCCAAAACAACAATTAACAACCGGCCGCATTTTTTTTTCAAATTAATTAAGAGAATTTGACAAAAGAAGATCTCGTGACAGGGCCATTTTACTTTGTTGAGCAAAGTACTCTTCTTTCTATATCACGACTTTAAACTGAAGGAGAAAGGTAATACTGTTTATGCTGGTAGCATGCATGGTGACGAACTTGAGTGAAACAATATAAGCGCGAGGGGGTAAAATTATCATTTGTGCCCATTAAAACTATACCACCACTGTTAAAAATTGTTCTGTTTTACGATGGAAAACGTGCAACAATATATTTGACGATTTAATCATTCTACCATGTGGCAGAAATGAGAAGACGCGCGATTTTGACGTCCATTATTTTAATTGCTACCCCCTTCTGTAATGGAATGTCCCGCCTTTGTTTATTACCTTCGCCAAGAAGGTTATGTTTTCAGTAACGTTTGTTTGTCTGTTTGTGGACAGCATAACTCAAGAAGCTTAATATGGATTGTCATGAAACTTGGTATGTGGGTAGGTCTTGATGAGGCCTAGAAATGATTAGATTTTGGGCCCCCTGGCGGCTTTCGTTGGTACTGCAGCCAAACTTCCGGTTTTGATATCTTGCGATCTAGACATGCTAGGGTCACGAATTTTGATTGGTAGATAGCTCTTGGGGTAGAAAAGATGTGACCTGAGTTTAGACCCCCTAGCAGCTTGTTCTGGAACTGCAGGAGCGTTTCTTGAAAAATCTCCAAAGGTTGATAACTCAAGAACCGGTTGACGGATTGTCATGATTTTTAGTATTTAGGTAGCTGAAGTGATGCTTGACGTAATCAGATCACAATTATGCAAATCACGAGTTAATTTGCATAATTAATGAGGAAATTCTAGAAATCTGCTTCGTTCGATGATAGGGCCATGAAACACTTGTGACATGTAATTGAGAACTAGAAAAACATATGAGGATATAGATTATGTAAATGAAGACCTAATTTGCATAATGAATTTCATAGTTGTAATTGAACATCAATGAAGATAATTTATTCACATTATGACCTCATTGCATAATTTATGAGGAAGTGCTAGAATTGCCTATTTTGTTAATTAAGATAAGGCTGTCATTGGGTGGACAATATGATCAACTGATGTAATCCATGCAAATGACGCTCTTATTTGCGAAATCAATTATTAAAATTAACATCATTAAGGGTTAACATCATTTGGCGAAGGTATGGAATCGTGGAACTCTTGTTGCACATTGAACCGTGGAAACTTTACGCTGCAGTTTTCAAGCTACACACGGAAGTAAACTATTCGGACTTTTGTTCTCGTCGTTCAAGACATTCTTGAGCTACAAACTGAGGTAAATCTTGGCCGTATCTTCGACCCTAACGTCTCAAGAGTTCAGGTGAGTCACAGACCGCTCTGTAGTTTTATAAGGAGTCTATTTGGAACGTTTGCTTGTAGACTTGTCAAGATTCGAACATGGTGGTCTTCTGAGAAGCCAGACAGTCTCGGCGACCCATGTCTTCCTGTAAACGTTTATGTACGGTTTAAGTACTGTTTCCTCTCAGCTTTTTGTGCCAGGTAAGTCCTACAGAGATCCCAAAACCTCTCCCTATCGACATGTACAAGTCTTGAGGTACAGTGACTTCGTAAAATGCAGTTCTAGCTCGTACAAGGAAGTACTGGTGACATTTAGAAGTATCAAACTGTCATGAATAACAACGTACATTTTGTACAGTGCATTGGCACATTAACACACTGTTAGTTCACTGCGTCACTTTTTAATGTAACTTGTGTGTTACACAAGAGCGGAGGGAGATATATCTCTGTTCGTTGTCAAGCTTTTTGTGTGTGTGTGATTGTGTTGATGGGATTTAGTTTCTTGGGGGGGGGCAGTGATGAAGTAAACTGGATTATTTATTCATAGCGACAGGGAAGCAGGATACGGAAGGGCACACGTCACGAAGAAGTAAGAAGTCTTAAACAGCTGTACGAAAGAAACAACAAATAATTCAAAAGTAGAAGAACACGATAAGAAAGTCAGAAATGTAGTCTATATTACGAATTAACCCTGTATGGGTTGTACTGATAAGAGTACGTGGTTACCTCACGGGAAAGAAAGTCACACTTCCGTTACTGATAGTAATCTATAGTTCGGTCACAGTTTTAAGTGGAAACGACAAGGATATCCATGTTTAAAATGAACATTTGTTTTTCTCTGCTTTTTACTCCACCAACTTTTAAGATAAGTTACTGAAAACCAAGCCTAATAGATGCCAACAGTAACCAATACAATCTTGCATTCATCGTTGGCATGTAGATTAACGCTTTTTTTGCTGTTACAAAATGATGACAACTATTTCTGTTTGTTGTAGCACCATACGTGCCCGATAGATTGCCCAACCAACTGCCCCGAGCTTGTTTCATCTTGGAATGCGAAGACTTTAGCGGTATTTTTCCAACTCAGTCTCAGTGCAAGGAATGTAAATAACCCCAATCAATATGTAGCGGACTGTGGAGGTTTCTAACTTGACATAAGGCAGGCTGCAGTCTGTGACGGAAACTGTAGTTTAGTTTTCTGTAGGTAGGCTGATTATGACTAAATCACGTTTCTAGCAGTCCTCCCACAGTTCAGGCCCACATAGAGTGGGTTACATACAGGCCCTGGATTGTGAGAG
>NW_017803976.1:2752261-2754867 GCF_001625305.1 Branchiostoma belcheri
GACCCTGTCTCCCAGCCTGTCCACCACCTTCGCCGCCACGTCCTTCGCCGCGTCAGCTACGAAGGCGGGAACGGCTCGCTTCCCGCGGGAAACTGCGTCGCCTTGGTTACCGCCGGACGCTGGGAGGGAGGGAAGTACAGACGACGGGATCTCAGTTTCAGCGTCTCAGATAACCAGAAACTAGGGACATACGGGGTCCCTTATCTAGGTCAGTAACTAGGCATATACTGGGGGTCCTTTATCCGTCTTATAAAGCGTCAGGCCAGTAACTAGGGAGATACAGGGTGTCTCCAGGCCAATATTAGGCAGTAACACTACCAGGTGCATAAATGTGAAAATTATGTGAATTTCGTGCAAAATTTCAAGGAAATGTGAAAAAATGTGATGTAATGTGAATTTTTTTGAGGTTCAACAGCATCACATTTTATCACATAAGTTCACAGAAAATCATATAAAATAACATTTCTGAAGCGCGACACCTTTATGTGAAAAAATGTTATTATTTAGCGTCACATTTTTTCACATTTGCAGTGAACGGTCCAGAAAAATCACATTTTCAAATGTGAAAAGATGTTATCTAAATGTGATGTTGGATCTCCTCCCATTATGTGAAATTATGTGACTGCCTGTATGTTCTTTTTCCGCCGATGCCTATGTGATTTTTATGTGAAACGTACTCTCAGTGAAAAAGTGAAACAATGTTAACCTGAGTCACACCTGAGTCACATTTTTAAAAATGTGTCTTTATGTAAAAGTTATGTGAAATGGGTTTGACTACAAAATGTGAAAAGATGTGAAGACATCTGGCATTCCGCGAAATGTGAAATTTATGTGATGTTCACGAAAACGCAAAATGTGAAAAAATGTGACATCAAATTACATTTTTGACATGTGAAATAAATGTGAAATTAATGTGATTCGTGATTACACAAGACCGGGAATCATGTGAGTTGACAGAATATGTAAAAGGTAAGTGTACTTGTAGGTCTTCTCCATTGAATGGGCTAATCATTTGTGGGGCAAGCGCGCGAATGTGTATTGTAAACAATACAGGCCTATTACCTTATTGTATGATGTGATTATTATCTATCATTCTGTACTAATCAACGAACAAAAGGTGTGAACCCCCCCCCCCCACTCCCTCTCGCGTGCCACTCTTATGTTGCTAATTATCCATTTTACAAGTGAAAGCGCCGAATATCGCGACACATTGATAGTTTGGCCAAGGCCAGTCAAGGCGTTTGAAACACTATTTAAGTAAAGAATCACATGTTTGAAACCCTTTGGTCCAGTTTGTGAAGGCAGTCTATACAAAATATCGTGTAAGCATCATGAAATACATCAAGTTAATGCTTTAAACTTATACAGTATCTTGAAGAACCGAATTAATGAGTCCCCAAGTCACTCGTTAGGACAAGTAAACAAATAAACTCGCAAACTCGTGCCAGATATTTCTGTCCCCGACCCGTTATTAAGGGAATCCCTGGTATGCACCGAAAAAAGTACAAGATTAAAACTAGAATGGGGAGTTCAGCCTCCTTAATTTTTATTCACTAATTACAAGCAAGCGACACAAATCTGATGTCAAATAAGCTAGGACGTGTTCCATTTATTACGCCATAACAACAGAAGCGGGCATTCCCCGTGTTTTCCTAACATGGACATGCTAAATAAATAGATTGTCGCGTAAAAATAGTCCACAGTTACCCAGTATTATGGTCTTTCTCCGTTTGAAAAATGTTTTATCTGTCTCGAGTTGAACATATTCTATGACTTCTAAATGTTCAGGAACTCAGTACATACAGCGCCGTGTATATAGACACAGACCGTAGTGAACTTCGGGTAGGTTGTTGACTGAGAAGTTATGGGTTCCAGGCTGATAACGAAAGAATCGTTTAATCTAAAGGAAAACTAAAATAGTCCACAGTTACCCAGTATTATGGTCTTTCTCCGTTCGAAAATGTTTTATCTGTCTCGAGTTGAACATATTCTATGATCATGACTTCTAAATGTTCAGGAAGTCAGTACATACAGCGCCGTACATACGCCCCGTGCATATAGACACAGACCGTAGTAAACTTCAGGTAGGTTGTTGACTGAGAAGTTATGGGTTCCAGGTTGATAACGAAAGAATCGTTTAATCTAAAGGAAAACTAAAATAGTCCACAGTTACCCAGTATTATGGTCTTTCTCCGTTTGAAAAATGTTTTATCTGTCTCGAGTTGAACATATTCTATGACTTCTAAATGTTCAGGAAGTCAGTACATACAGCGCCGTACATATAGACACAGACCGTAGTGAACTTCGGGTAGGTGTTGACTGAGAAGTTATGGGTTCCAGGCTGATACGAAAGAATCGTTTAATCTAAAGGAAAACTAAAATAGTCCACAGTTACCCAGTATTATGGTCTTTCTCCGTTTGAAAAATGTTTTATCTGTCTCGAGTTAAACATATTCTATGACTTCTAAATGTACAGGAACTCAGTACATACAGCACCGTGCATATAGACACGGACCGTAGTGAACTTCGGGTATGTGAAAATATGTGAAAAATGTACAGTTGGTAGCAGAAAATCATTTTTGTAACATTCAAGGACATACAGGATT
>NW_017803976.1:2754887-2760729 GCF_001625305.1 Branchiostoma belcheri
CTGTGTGTGTGTGTGTGTGACTGTGTGTGTGTCACTGTGTGTGTGTGTGACTGTGTGTGTGTGACTGTGTGTGTGTGTCACTGTGTGTGTGTGACTGTGTGTGTGTGACTGTGTGTGTGTGTCACTGTGTGCGTGTGTGTGTTTGTGTGTGTGTGTGTGTGTATTTCTGTGTGTAGCTAGCAGCTTTAAAATTGTACAGCAAAAAGGGGAACATGCCACATGATTACATTCTTGTACACAAGAGTCAAAACGAAAGTTGTTTCCTCGTGATCAACCACAAGTTACTCGTCATTTTGTGTCTGAACACTAAACAATAGGGATCGTTCCAAAACCAAGATTGCCACATTCAGATATTTTGACTATTGTATGTTTTCTTTCAGCGCTGCCTCAGACAAAGGGAGGCCAGCGGCGTACGGACAGCAGAACTATGTATCACCTTCTCCTGTTCGCCTTTTTGTTTCATCCTATGATATGCCAGACCCGTAAGTTGTGTTATAATTCACACTTTTTATGTGTAATCACACCGTGGTAATAATTTACAAGCCGATTCACAAGTCGATATACCCAAAAAGAGCTATAAGATTCTATCAACATATTATGTAATAAAACTATTTATATTGTTACGTGCAATCCCTAGCTGACATGTTCCGTTTATCCAGACGGCCTGATGTGTTTTCAGTGATCACATAGTATTTTTTTTTCTTATATCAATCACGGGTCTTATCACAGTATCAAAGACATACTTTTGTTTTTTTTTTTTCATTCTTTCCACATTAAATTTTCCATTTATTTAGAATTGTTCTTTGTCTCATTTGTAAGACTCGTTCCAACCTTGAATTGCTATAATGATAAACAATAATAATAATGATGATAATAGTAAGATGGATAGTTGATAACGATGTCTGCTAATGCTATTGTTTCCAGCTGATTGCCTCGGCCTATTTACGAGGTACTTCAACAGACGTCTTCCTGGCAATGACGACCTGACACTTCGAGGTGTGTCTCTGAAAGAGTGTGCCAGAAGATGTGTTGAGGAACCCGCCTTCAAGTGTCGGTCCTTTGAATTGGACTTCACAACCACTGTCCAGACTTGCCATCTCAGTCGCAACGACAGGCATTCTACTGGAACAGGTTTAGTCTCGGCAACGGGGGTTTACTATTACGAAAAGAGAAGTAAGTCTAGATTTGGAAATTGACAACATGTACACATCTTGCTTTCTTTTTACCAACGAGTACTTTTGAGTTGATAGCGTATATGCTTTGGACCATATTAGGGACCCCTCTGAAATATGAAAGCTATAACTCTGGGGAAAATTTATGCAATAAAAAAATGATAGAATACTATGTTAGAGTAAAATACATTTCTCTTTGAAGAAAATAATTCAAATTCATAATACTGAATTTGAATGCGGGTGTTCAGAACCTATGTTACTAGAAACACTGCATAAACATGCTTCATAAAATAATCACAATATTCTCATATCTTCATATCTAGATACCGTTGTAGACGTTGCCATAATAAACCAGTACCCGCTGGTGCCGTACCCGGACGCAGGGCGTACCTCCTGGACTTGTCGCGCTAACGGCACCGTGCTGGGAACGCTCTCATACGACACGTACTTTTTCCGTCTGGAGTATGTGTACCGTTATGTTAACAACGGCAGGTTTACGACGAACAGACAATCGAACAAACCGGCAGGCGAGCCTTGGGTAAGGGTCGGTGTGCCAAAAACATTCAACGCAGATACACCAACTGCTGATCCAATAGGAGTATATTCCTGCGAAGGGGAGCAGGGAACAGGGAGATCCAGGGCATTTACCATCAAAATGTCAAAATCAGGTACGTTAATGCTTTCCGACTGTCATAAAGGACAATATAAAAACTAATGCATGTTATTTTCTTGTGGATTATTACGACAAAAATTATAACCGGACGGCATAGTTAGATTTTCTAAATGCATCTCTACTTTATTATTTAAGATTACAGACCTTGTGCATTTGTACTGAAACTGTGAAACTGTTTGTACTGCGCATTTGTACTGAAACTGTTAGGCATTTACCTAATAAAGTATGTTAGTACATTCACACATTTTTACTGATTTTTCCTCCGTGATGCTATTTTATCGTTTAATGTAGATAAGATAACAGTTATAATAGTAAAATCTCCCTTAACTTAATGCATTTCCGGTGGATTTTCAGCCCAGGTAAATCCATCGGCTCCAACATTCACGGCCAGCCTGGGAGACCCCGTCACACTGACGGTGTCAGGAAGCAGCGATGGAGTCGCCTGGGAGAAACGTAACGTATCAAACAGACTCGCAGAAGGGACTGACCTGACCGTTACACCACAGGCTACAGAGGATCACCAGGGAAGTTACGTGCTGTACAGACAGGCGGATGGATACAATGCCCTGGTGGGCGTTACGCGCCTTATCGTTAGAGGTGAGTAATGTAGAGGTCATCAAGGAAGGCATGGCTGCCTGTAATTTTACCACAAACATTTCGTGCGGTATAGATGTAATAGTTTTATCGTTTTCTTTTCGACATTATGTCAACAACTTGCTAATAAGTTTGAGCGTTTCAGGAAGAGAATGGCATAGAATGTTATTTCCGTAACAGGTTGTCCCAGGAACAAGTACGGACCCTTCTGTAGGTTCACCTGTCCTACGTGTCATCATGGCGGCTGGTGTGATGACGTCAGCGGGGACTGTGTGTGTCCGCCTGGGTTCATCGGAAAAAACTGTGAGATTGGTAAGACAAGGAAAAATACATTTTTGTGTCAAACAACATGTTAACATCACGTAAAATATTTATGGCTTTCCGTGCCATGTCGTAAAATGGATGCAATTTTGGGGCCAAATGACCTGACACTTGCATAAGGCGATGGGAGATTCCATTACTGCATGGAGGTATGGACTGCTGGAACACTTCACACTTTGGACAGGGGGGATTTAGAAACAATCCATTTCAGTGTGGGAGGGGGGGGGGGGGCAGGCCCATTTTTGGAACGGGGTGCGTGGTGAAGTCATCTGCTGCATTTGCTCTAAAGCAAATGTCGATCTTTCTAGTTTTGTTCTGTATTTCCATGTAGGTATCGTAATTATATTGTATTTTGTACTCTTTGGGTCAACAACATGTTATTCCTTGAAAATTCATTTAGGATGCCCCCGTATTAACTACGGTCAGTCCTGTCAGTGGGACTGTAACAATACCGACATCGACGGTTACAACGCCGACCCAGATTGCCGCCGGGTGATGTTGTGTCTCCCCGATCCTTACGGCTGTTCCTGTGTCCGGGGCTGGAAGGGACTGGACTGTCAAACACGTGAATACGCTTTATCTTTGGTAGACAGTATTTTAGAGTTCACATTTTAGCACTCAATATTCTATAAATTAAAAAAAAAAAAACTAGAAAGGCCAATATTTGCTTTGGAGCAAATACAGCGATGGGTTCACCACATTTTACGACATGGCAGGGAAAGAATGAGAAACACAAGGGAAAACAATGATTTACATTGATATAACTATAATATGAAGTAACATACAACTAAAACAACAGTTGGATAGCTATTCCCTACTTTATTGGTTAGGATTTTTAATTGCATAATGCAAACTGTTGATTTTCAAAATAAAATGAAAAAACGTTCATGCCCCGCATTCCAATGCTGGAGCAGAAAAGCTTGAAATACCTACCAAAACACTTGAATAAAGACATACTGTCAGTATGGAAATGCTCTGTGCAGGTGTTAATCAAGTTAAATCCCAACAGCCAATCAGCAAGAAATGCTCTGTGCATGTGGAAATGCTCTGTGCAGGTGTTAATCAAGTTAAGTCCCAACAGCCAATCAGCAAGAAGTATAGAGGAAAGCTGCATGCCTATTGGTTGATGCCCTGCATTCCATTGTGATGACTCATGCCCAGACGTGGTAAACACGGCACACTAACACAGTAATACATTTGCTATAACACAGCCAAAAAACTCAAATAAAACCATTCTAAAAGCCTGTATCACAAAAATTTAAAAAACGCCTAGGGGTATTCGCCCACTGTACCTCCATACCAAATTTCAGGACCTTAGGCCCTAAAATGAAGAAGCTGAATCCATTTAAAAATGGCAGGAGAAGAAGGAGGAGAAGGAGAAGGAGGAGAAGAAACATCAGAAAAAGCAATATGGGTTCACCACCACTTCGTGGTGTGGTGAACCCATAAAAAAACATTTAGCTGAAATGAGATTAATCCAATGCATGAGGCTGTATTTTTCATGTGAACATTAATACAATATTTGCTGTTTTAAATTTAAGATTTTTAAAAAAAGTTTTAGGTTGATAAGATGATTCCCAGGTATATGTTGGACTGGAAAATCCAGACGTTGGTAGCTGCCCGGATGTCCTAGCATGCAACCGTCCAACCAACCAACCAACCAACCAACCAACCAACCAACCAACCAACCAACCAACCAACCAACCAACTAACCAACCAACTAACCAACCAACCAACCAACTAACCAACCAACCAACCAACCAACCAACCAACCAAGCAAACAAGCAACCAACCAACTAACCAACCAACCAACCAACTAACCAAACAACTAACCAACTAACCAACCAACCAACCAACCAACCAACTAACCAACCAACTAACCAACCATCCAACCAACCAACCAAACAACCAACCAAACAAACAACCAACCAACCAACCAACCAACCAATCAAACAAACAAACAACCAACCAAGTAACCACCATGTGGGGTCGTGTGGCGTAACGGCAGAGTGCTCGACTCGGAACCAAGATTTTATAACGATTTAATATTTCAAACATTTATTTAAAAATGTTCCCTATATCCGTGCAGCATGTGCAGCAGGTGAATACGGAGCTGGTTGCACACAGCGGTGTGACTGTAAGAACGGCGGGACATGTGACCGGGTAAAGGGCTGTGCCTGTGTGGGCGACTGGAGTGGACCAACCTGCGAAGACAAAAGTAAGTGAGAGATATCTACATTAATTTCCCACTCTCACTCGTATTGTATTGTATAATTCAAAGGTCTCTAACTCTTTACAATTAATGCCAAAACTGTAGAATAGACATACGCAGTATTTGGGTCAGTTGTCTTATTACCCTCGCCAAGAAGGTTATGTTTTGAGGGGCGTTCGTGTATATGTGTGTGTGTGTGTCTGTGGACTTGAGAAGGCTTAAATGGATTGTCTTGATACTTGGTAGGTGGGTAGGTCTTGATGAGTCCTACGTGTGGTGTTTGAAAGTTCAGTGAAGGTGAACATCATTTAACATAATATATTCAAATCAGGACCTCACTTGCATAATTTATGAGGAAATGCTAGAATGGCATTGGTTTGATAGACTGTATTTTGGTTGAGAATATGGTTAATTGATATAATTCATGAAAATAAGGATCCTATTTGCACAATCAGGGGAATAATCTAAAAATTGCACCGTGCAAAATCCCCCGTTTCCGTGTGAGAAATTGCCGCACACTTTCCCGGATATCTTAGGTTTCCGGTAGAACCCGGGGGTTTCCGACCTGCACACGAAACGTGTGCAGTCCCGTACATGTCCAGTACACTCCCGGAAATGAACCACTTTTTGTGTGCAGGTCGTGTCCTGGACGTTATATGCCCGGACACGATCCCTGTACATCCCCGTACACGGCAGGAAATGGCCGTGCACCGCTCCGTGCGTTGCTGGAATATGCATAATTTAGCGGCAATTATCACCTAATTATTCTCCACACGGCAGCGGAAATCCGCCGTGTACGGGTCGGACATGCCGGTACTACACCCCCCCCCCCCAGGCCAAAACCCGCCCCGCTCTCGGGACCGGTTGCTC
>NW_017803976.1:2760779-2764125 GCF_001625305.1 Branchiostoma belcheri
GATCAGTAACTCACCTTTAGCCGCCGCAGTGCTGCAGACGGTCGCGCCCAACACGCACAGAACCAGCCTCCACATCCCTCCGGTTGTCCGGGGTTCGTAAGACGGTCGTCTGGGGTTCCTACGACGGTTGTTTGGAGTCCGTACGACGGTCGTCTGGGGTTCTTAAGTCGGTTGTCTGGGGTTCGTAAGACGAGACGGTTGTCGGGGGGCCGTACGACGGTTGTCGGGGGCCGTACGACGGTTGTCTGGGGTCGGTAAGACCGGGGGTTGCCTGGAGTCGGTCGGGAGGTCCGTAAGTTGTACGGCGGGTGTCCGTACGAAGTCTGGCGGAGTTTGCCCGGGTCTGTCTCTTATCGGCCAGCTCAGCCGTACTTCTCTCTGCCCTGATTGGTGCAAGGTGATGCAACGTGATACTTCTCTGTCCCCTGATTGGTGTGGGATCACCCATAACATATATTATGATGTCATGTAGCAGGAGATCCGGCCTGGCCTGAAGGTCGACGCCCGCACACAGTAAACGGAGTTTTGTGCTATTCAAGTAGAGAAAATGCATCACATCGTCGCTACCTAATGCTTAAAAACTGACAACTTTTCGAACAACTTCCCACACATGATCTAGTCTCCACCAGACTTCTTTGTAGGCTGAATAAATAGTAGCAATCGGCCTAAAAAGACTGCATTTGGCCAGGAGAATTGGCCGGCCATAGAGGGCCCAGTTTACCTCAAGGTCGATGCCCGCGCAGAGAAAGCGATTTTTTTAGTTATTCTTCCAACTTAACAATAAAAGAAACTTTAAAAGATATGTTTATATGTAGCTTGAACATATATGCCACAAAGAGCTTCTATCAAAGTATCATGTCTTCTTTGTGTAATGTTTGTAGAAGACATGGTGATTCTAGTGAATATTACAAAACAAGTGGACATAACTGTATTTGTTTAAGTCTGTTACGTGTGACATGTTCCCAACGTCAGATGTAATGTTTTAATTATTTACTGATCTAAATCAATACTGACTACGAATAAAATCTGCAGACATGATCGGGTCGACAAGGATAGGTAAACCTTTTTGCTAGCTTAAATTTTCTGTAACTTTGGTACATTTAGATGAATAACGTCCCTGAATTGCAAGTGGCCTTGTGTTGGTGTAATATCGATTTTCTGAATGTTTCCATAACGTGCAGACCGCCCAGTGTGTTGTTAGATCCTCCCGGGCAGTATAAACAACTTGTCCATCAGAAACTTTAACGTGCATAACGTGCAAAACGTGTGCCAGATGCTCCCGCGTAGTACAGTGTTAGATCGGCAAACTGTACTCTCTAGCGGACCAACTCCCCGGCATGTTATCTCTCAATTACGCCAATTTCTACTCTTCCCAGCCGATTCCCGAAGCCTGGTAGAGGTTGCCTGAGCCAGCAAGTGGCCTTGCGTTGGTGTAAAATTGATTTGCTGAATGTTTCCATAACGTGCAGACAGGCCAGTGTGTTGCCAGATCCTCCCGGGCAGTGTTTAAGTATTAAACAACTTGTCGATCAGCGGTGGGTATGAAGGACAGTCCTACCGGACCTAAATCAATCAGCCAGTTGCCGCCGCGCCGCGTGCCAGGAAGAATCGTGTGTTACGCCGAAAGGAAATATCCAATGCTATGAAGCCCGCGGACAATTGAATATTCGAATGCACCACTTTGGTTAGCAAAAAAGGATGCCAGTAGAACTACAAAAAGGCCGATGACAATGCCTAAAAAGACGTAAAAGATGTAGCCTACACCTCGACCTGGAGTGTAGTACAGACCTATCACTGCCGGGCAAATAGCACAACTTGTATGTTTTAATGCCGTTATATTTTTTTTTGTACCATGTACAGTGTAAAATCATTAGGACTTTAAATGATGTAAACTTTATTTCTTGTCTGATGACTATAATGAAAAGCGGCCTGCAGGCTGATCTTAGATAAAAGAATGGTTATAACTATCAGCCCGAAATGAGCGCTGAGGTGGCCTTGGTTAGTTTGGGCTGTGCGTGTTTCATACATGTTTTCATAACGTACGGGTGTTATGACAGGCCTTATAGATGGGTTAAAGTGTACATAAACCCCTGCCATTTTCCACCCGTACAATAAACATAGGGTAAGCCACCAACGTTGTGCTATTTGCCCGGCACTGATAGGTCTGTACTACTCTCCAAGCAGAGGTGTGAACTACATCTTTTGACGCCTTTTTAGGCATTGTCATCGGCCTTTTTGTAGTTCTACTGGCATTATTTTTTCTAACCAAAGTGGTGCATATTCAATTGTCCGCGGGCTTCATGGCATTGGATACAGCCTTTCGGCGAAACACATGATTCTCGCTGGCACGCGGCGCGGCGGCAACTGGCTGATTGATTTAGGTCCGGTAGGACTGTCCTTCATACCCACCGCTGATGGACAAGTTGTTTAATACGTAAACACTGCCCGGGAGGATCTGGCAACACACTGGCCTGTCTACACGTTATGGAAACATTCAGCAAATCAATTTTACACCAACGCAAGGCCACTTGCTGGCTCACACCGTGCAAAATCCCCCGTTTCCGTGTGAGAAATTGCCGCACACTTTCCCGGATATTTTAGGTTTCCGGTAGAACCCGGGGGAAACGTGTGCAGTCCCGTACATGTCCAGTACACCCCCCGGAAATGAACCACTTTTTGTGTGCAGGCCGTGTACTGGACGTTATATGCCCGGACACGATCCCTGTACATCCCCGTACACGGCAGGAAATGGCCGTGCACCGCTCCGTGCGTTGCTGGAATATGCATAATTTATCGGCAATTATCACCTAATTATTCTCCACACGGCAGCGGAAATTCGCCGTGTACGGGTCCGGACCACGCCCGGTACTACCCCCCCCCCCCCCACCTCCCCGGCCACAACCCACCCCGCTCTCGGGACCGGTTGCTCCCGTTCCCGGGACCCGTTGCTCCCATTCCCGGGGCCCTGCTGTTCCCGTTCTCGGGACCCCACTGCACCCACTTCGGGGACCCCCCTTCCCGCTCCCGGGGCTTCGCTGCCCGGCTCCCGAGAAATCGCTTCCCCCGCTCCCGGGACACATTTCGATGTTTTAGGAACACATTTCATTCATAAAAAAAAAGTAATACATGTTTATACTTCATTCATCGTTTTATTGGTATAAACAGGATCGCCATTTACAGATTGACAACAATAACGCTCTATGTATAGTGTATACACGTTATGCACTATGCTAACACTATACAATAATGTAACCTGGTACTTTACAAATATGTGTAGCCGAAACATAGAAACAATAGCTTTTTCCCGAACTAGCCTTCCAGGGACTAGACTTTAAAATCGTTGGAC
>NW_017803976.1:2764175-2764723 GCF_001625305.1 Branchiostoma belcheri
GTCAAAAGCCTTGTCGGCTTTCGTATGCAAAGATATACATTTGCATAGACTCACCCTCTTTCTGTGTGACTGCAGTCGCTTTTCTTTCTTTCTTTTCTGAGCTCTCCGACAGCCTGGCGATAAAGTTTCTTCAAATCGTCTCAAAGTATCCCAAATCCGCGCCTGAAAAAAATACATATGTTCTGAGCAACATACAAACTATATCGATGTACTTCTAAGTAGAAATAATAAACTATGTTATCAATCAGTAAAAAAAATAGTGTACACTTCTTGCCAAAATAAATATTTCTGCCGTAGGCACAACTTAGCCAAGGTTTTTAAACAGCATGTTTAAGATATATGTAACGATAGTGCCGTATATATAATAGTATCCTTGTTTTAGCTTACCCTTCCTCCTGTCGGTTTCCTGGTTCGTTGCGGTGCTGTCGGCAAATTGTCGGCCCGTGTAGAGTCATTTCTTCCGTTGGGAAAAGTAACAGAACGGAATGTTTGACGCCATTTTAGTTCAGGAACATACTAGTAATCTTTGCAAGCCGAGACAAACGTGT
>NW_017803976.1:2764743-2770560 GCF_001625305.1 Branchiostoma belcheri
CCTGGGTCGTCGGAGCCTGCCGGGCGCTTTAACACAGCACCCTCGCCTTTAGATCTGAGCCTGGGTGTGCAGTCTGCCTGTTTGCCTCCAGCCTGGCCTGCAGGACATGGAAAAACGAAAATCTAAGTCAAAAGTCGAAGGCATTTTTGAATTTCATTTGAAGTTACGTGTACATGTACTAGACGTTTTATAAACAAGCCTGGCAAAGATGCGGACGTCTGTATGGACACATTTCGAGGAGAAGTCATTTATCATTTTTTAACGAATGTTTTGAACGTCAGACAGCAACAATTTTGTCCAGATGAAAAGGCTCCATTCATCAAGCATCAACGTCTACTTGTTTCTTTTCATTGTAATCATGGGAACAATACAAACACAACATTTCCCTCGGTAATGAAAACAATTCAAATTGTCAAGAGCCTTGTCGGCTTTCGTATGTCAGTCATATAATCACGTGATCGCGTTCAATACTACAACGATCTTGTTTTTATATTATAGGTTTTAAGTTAAATCGCCTGTGCAGTCTGAACACTTGGGTGATAGGATGTTTCTGATTGTGTGAATGTATTTATTTCAAGGCAGACAAATGATCTTCAAAATTCTAATTCGTCATGATTACATGGCTTTATTCGTTCTAGAATTACACAACTTGTCGCTCACTGAGTGAAATAAAGCCGCACTTTAACTCCAACATAACCTTACTCTTTGTAAATGTATCCAAAATCCACAATCAATGTCATGAGGGTTGACTTGTTTTGCTGGATTTCAGTATTTTACCAGGCGTGGGGACGCTGTGAGTTCTCCCTTTGTTTACACAAAGGTTATTCACATAAATGGACGCCATGTCAGACACAATCGGCCGAACTACAATGTAAAGCTTGCATATTATTACCTATACATGTACCTAAAATCATAACAAACTGATCAGGTCACGTTAGTTCAAACCCCTTTAGTCAAGCGTTTGATTACATCATGGTAATGAACCTCACGGATAAACTATTATTTCCAAAATAAAAAATTCAGATTTAGACCGGAGTGTAGATTTAGGTCATGTTGACCGAGTAGGTCATATAACCCCAGCGTCGGGGCGCCCTAAGCTCAAATGTGCTTTGTCGTATGGACGCCGACGACATCACGATAAATCAAGCCAAGGATGCATAGGTTCAAATGTTGTATTAACAATCCTTGATCATTCTAATTTGCTTAGATTAAAGTACTGGCAACTTTGGTTCAAGTAATTATCACCTGAAACATGAATACACGCAGTACCTAATTAGCCCTTATTGATAGCCGCTCCCCAACACACGCCAAGTGTGCGGGGCGTAAATTTCCGTGCACGTGCACGGCGAGCACGAATCCGGGAGTGTAAGGAAATATCCGGGGCCGTACATGCGGAGCCCGGAAATCCATGGACGCGACCAGGACACGGCGAATTTCACGGGCGTGTGCGGGACTGGAAACTCTTGGAAACGTGGTTTTTCATACAGTGTGACAGGACAATAACACAAACAAAAAAAGTAATGGACTTACCTGTAATACTGTGTTCTGTTTTGTGGCCATAGGTTGTTGGTGTTGCTGTCATTTTATAGGCAGTGTCAAATGTTGTGAATTATAACCAACATGTATCATTCTGGTGGCTCATCATCTGTCATTAATAATTTCTTCCTACTATCTTTTGTGCATTAGGGTGTTGTTGAAGCTGCTACAGCAAGAAACGAGAAGAGGATGAAGGAGCTGGAAAAACTCAAAACAAAGGATGCAAAGGACAGGAGAATAGCTTTGAAGGTGGATTTAACTTCCTTATTATACTTGGCTTTGCCAAATCTCCCTTCATCTGTCCCAAATTGATTATATTACATTGTGTGTTGACCAGGAAATAATTATTGGCCAATTTGTCTCTTGATTGATATGTGTCCAATGCTGTCACTCTTTCAATCGCCAGGTATCAGGAAGGATGATCTCCACCTTGTCTTGTCTGTGACAATTCCCAGGGCTGTGTCCAGAGTCAATCTCTATGATACTACTTTATTTTTATATTCCACAGGTTGCACGAGCTGTACAGCAAGAGGAACGCAAGAAGTGGAATAAGAACAGACCAGTGCAACACAGCTATGGAGAAGCGGAAGGGGAAGTTGACAGCGAGAGTGACAACGAAGACGAGGATGAGGACGAAGCCGACCGAGAGGAAGAAGAGGCCAAGGCCGCCCTGGACGGAACAGCAATGCCACGTGAGGAAAGCGCAACTGTTATTTCAATATCGAGAAAGTCTTGTGTTTGTGGAGGTACAGACCACATGAGACGCTCAAGCAAAAAATGTCCACAAAATCCCAAGATGCAAAAAGACTAGGAAGAAAATGATGTTTGTATTTGCAAAGAGTTGTTGGTTGTGATACCATTTTTTGCTTCAATTTGTGGAAATAAGTTATCAGTATTGCATGGTTATGTCAACCTTATGTAATTTCAATGCGCCATAGTTGTATACCTACATGATTGCCAAAAGAGAAGGGATAATCAGCACAGTAGGGGAAACCTACATTTTTTCAGTATAGCAGTGGAACCTCAGGGTATCAGTGCAGTATCGTAAAATCCTTAATGGTATATGTATTGTAATTTGGCATTATGTTTTCTCTAGATTACCGTGTGCTTTATTTATTTATGTAACGTTATATAGATGCAGAAATGTACTTTTTATAATGAACCAACGTGTACTTCAGGGGAGAGAACTGCTTTCATGAAACTTCTGTGTTGTGTATGGTATGTGAAAGAAGAAAGGGTGGTTTACCCCATTGATAGTTCCGGTTGCAGAAAAATGTCTGGGGTACAACAATGATTACAATGTAATCTGGTTTGTGTATATATTTCTGTATACTGGGCTGAAGGCAGGACACTCACCATTATTTACCCTTCTGAATCAGTGTATGCTCATATCCCATCCCTTACTTTTTCTCTCTCTTGTAACTTTACACATTCCTGTACACATTCCCCACCTGTAAATTCTATGTACTCTCCAAGCAGAGGTTGGTGGGGTAAATTGAGATGATTATCGTATGCCCCGTTTCGTACACGAACATCCACGCCGATCGTGTAGAGTATATTCTATGCTGGGGACCACAAAAGTGCCACTGTTTTTACTAGGATTCTTTTCCCCTCATAAGTAAAACTCGAATGTTTAGAATTTTTTTAGGAATTGTAGAATATATTCGATTGTACTCTCTGGCTCCATTATCGTCGACCTGTTTTGTGTTCGGCTATCCAACAACTGTGTGCATAGCATTTAGATAGGAATGTAGGCTTGTCACTTTTGAACAACGGTCAATTTTACTCATTCCATTGCCTTTACACCTTTCCTACCTGTAGAGTGTAAAATCTATGTAAGGGACCACGAAGTGCAAATGTTCATTTTAGGATTCTTTTCCCCTTATAACTGATATAAGTATCACTTGAATTCCTAGAAAACCTGTGCTCTCTGGTTTAATTATTTTTTTACCCATATTGTGTATGGCTCTACAACACAAGGTGTTTTCCATATGTACATAATATTTAGATAGGAATCTGGGCTTTTCACCTTTTTCACGGTGGATAATTGATGGTGCAGTGTTTTTGTAATATTATCTCTATGTGACATGATGTATGTATTTGGATGTTTTCTATGTTGCAATATTGTACAGAAAGAGGTGCCAGACAACATAACGGTTCATTTTCATGACTTTATTTCATGTTTCCTTTTCTTTTCTTTTCCACTCTTCTCCTTTTCTTTTCCACTCTCCATGGGGTCGCACTCGGCCTGGCGCCCTCACGCCTTGTCCTCGAAGAGGTCGTCGGCGTCAATGTTCTTGGTGGGCCGGTTGTTGGAGTTGATCGGCCCGGTGCTCTCCTCCCCACCTGGGTAGCAATCACGCACGGCCCCCCGGACCTCCTGGCTGTAGATGTAATATGTGCCCGGGGGAGCACGGTGGAGTCCCTGTATGCAAATTAGAATAATTAGTTTATGTCCATGATCCTACATTATTCAGTCATATGCATGTGAAATACTTACTATTTCTTGATGCTGTTATTAGTAAGGTAATTTGTTAAGAAATGTACTTTCTGATTTTCATCACATATTGCAATTGTGTCTTGCTCCTTTCCTTCAAAACAAATTCCTATTTCTACCATTGTCACTAAACAGAAATTTCTTGCCCAAAGGAAGTTTGCAATTTTTCTACTAAAATTTCAATGACACAAAAATTATGATTTTACGGTTACACTTACAAAAGTCAGCAGGCCGCTGAGCGAGTGGTACGCGAGGTTACGCCGCTCCTTGTTTGTTACCCCGCCCTTCCGATACTGGATAAATGCGGACGCCACTCTTTCACTCATTCTGTTGTAGCTGCAGCAAAAGGGAAAAACAAAGCCATAAACACACAAGCCAGAGACATCGCACACACATGTCAATAGAGCAAATCATGAATAACAAAGACGGATCATGGAGCGATCCCTTTGATAAAAATATTTGATGAATATGACGGCAGATCCGTTGATAAGGGTGCACACATTGGAAACCAAAAATTTCCACAAGCTGATTTGTCAAAGTAAGTTAGTATTGCTTTCTTAAGAAAATTAGTCAAAATTACCCCTTGCTGGTTCCGAGCTGGCGCAGCCTCTCCACAGCGGCCAGCTCCTTGGCCCTCTCCTCGGGCGTCGGGGTTCGCGGCACGGCCGCCGGTTTCCTCTGTGCTATACGAGGTAAGTTTCAAAAATTGTCACTAACTAAATGTCGTTGGCGATTATTTACGTCCAAACACGCAGTAAATCGTTCATGGATGACGCTGAGATTTCAAGTAGACGCGATTCAAGACACCAGTTATAGTCTGTTTTTTTTTTTCAGATGTAATTACGTTTTGCTACTTTCCCCCAAAACAAATTTTGAAAGTATGAAAGCCGACATTGTATACATGAGTGTAGCTGTGCAGGAAACCTGTCACCCCGCGACGAATCAAAATATTCTATTTTTTCCATGCGTTCTGTCAGGACGTGTCATCAGATTTCATACGGCTTTGTCCAGGGCTTTTGTCAACAAAAATCAGAAGTTCTTATCTTCCGAAGTGGCTATCACAGTATAGTTACCGGGATCTGGACCGAGCACTAGTGTTTGGGTAATGTTTAGCTTGATATAGAGGTAGCTTACCTTTGGCCTTTGGCATTTTGGAGCTCGATGGTAAAACAAAAGCGTCGAAACTAGGATATCTGCTGTCAAAACAATCGGCTCACCGCTGTCAAAACTTTCGGCAAAAGACAGGCCAGCAAGGAAATGTATGCATGACGTAAGCAAGACGTACTCTGATTGGCTGCGGGATTATAGATCTCCCGCCAAGTCCCCAGCTGGCCCGCGCGGCGCGGAGCGGATGCGGCGTGGACGACGCAGTGGGCGGAGTACGCTGTGCAATTGAGTGCCAGCACCCCTCCGGAACCCAGCGCGGGCGTCGGAAAAAGTCAATTTTCGATTGAATATAGCGGAAAAATACTTGTATGTGACGGAGAATCTATTGTACGTCAGTAAAATAGAGTGTCATCGCTATCATATCTGATAATTACTTTTTAGCTGTCGGATAGTTCATTTTTGGCCTCAGCCACCGTTTTTCTAATTAACAAGATAAGAATCCTTAAATGGTTGTTCATGATTTTTAGCTGGCAAGTTGAGAATACGAAGGTCAAGTTCGGAAATGGGCCTCGTGGGAGGTTCCCATGTCATTTAATTTGACCTTTGTGTTGTTCGTTATTGTTGTTAGCAGGATAATTCGAGAATCTGCAAATGGATGTTCACGATTTTTTTGCGAG
>NW_017803976.1:2770610-2777074 GCF_001625305.1 Branchiostoma belcheri
TTTATTCGTTCTAGAATTACACAACTTGTCGCTCACTGAGTGAAATAAAGCCGCACTTTAACTCCAACATAACCTTACTCTTTGTAAATGTATCCAAAATCCACAATCAATGTCATGAGGGTTGACTTGTTTTGCTGGATTTCAGTATTTTACCAAGCGTGGGGACGCTGTGAGTTCTCCCTTTGTTTACACAAAGGCTATTCACATAAATGGACGCCATGTCAGACACATCACAATACACATCGACCGAACTACAATGTGAAGCTTGCATATTATTACCTATACATGTACCTAAAAATTATAGCAAACTGATCAGGTCACGTTAGTTCAAACCCCTTTAGTCAAGCGTTTGATTACATCATGGTAATGAACCTCACGGATAAACTATTATTTCCAAAATAAAAAAATTCAGATTTAGACTGGAGTGTAGATTTAGGTCATTTTGACCGAGTAGGTTATATAACCCCAGCGTCGGGGCGCCCTACGCTCAAATGTGCTTTGTCGTATGGACGACATGACGATAAATCAAGCCAAGGACGCATAGGTTCAAATGTTGTATTAACAATCCTTGATCATTCTATATCTAATTTGCTTAGATTAAAGTACTGGCAACTTTGGTTCAAGTAATTATCACTTGAAACATGAATACACGCAGTACCTATATATAGCTAATTACCCCTTATTGTTAGCCGCTTCCCAACACACGCCAAGTGTGCGAGGCGTAAATGTCCGTGCACATGCACGGCGAGCACGAATCCGGGAGTGTAAGGAAATATCCGGGGCCGTACATGCGGAGCCCGGAAATCCATGGACGCGACCAGGACACGGCGAATTTCACGGGCGTGTGCGGGACTGGAAACTCTTGGAAACGTGGTTTTTCATACAGTGTTGTCAGTCATAAAGATTAACATCAATTTGTGAAGGTATAAGATCGGGGAACTCTAGTTTAGAAATAATATCAAAGAAGCTCGATCGCAGTTCTCCTTGTGTTTCATGAAAAGACACTTCTCGATTTTAATTTCTCAGGTTTAAAAATTATTAAAATGCATTTCTGTAGATCTTTTGGTTTGTATCATTTGTATCAATGAAATCTAAAGGTTCACTGTAAGTCATCATCAGGTCGGACGAATTGCCAGGACCAAGTCCACTCTTTCTCGCCAAGCCGCTCTGTCCGCCATTAACTGCCCCAGGTGTTCGGCCCTCACCCCAGCATCTTCAGCAAGTTGGGCAATAAAGGTACGATAGGGTCCCCCGCACTGGAGTGTCCATGGGTTGGTGCCCAGAGTAACAGCTCACTGGCGAGCTCGTCTTTGTGTCTGTAGCAGTGTCCAGCAAATCTGGGCCTCCTCTCACTAAGTAATACTAAGTAATAGTAAGTATCATCATGTATCTCAAATTATCTTTTATTGTTTCTACTCACATTGCAGAGTTCAGACTCGTGATTGACCCACCAGCCCTACATATCACACGCGCCACTTCTGATGCTGAAGTGACGGTTACATGATCCTGTCACCCCTGGGGAGAGGATGACTGTCCTGAACTGACCGTTCAACAGACGAGTGGTGATCGGCCGCTGCAATCCCGGTCACTTCCAGACCAAGCCAACAGCCGCTGGAAGACTCTCAGGTTTACTCCAGAGCAGAAGCTGGGATGGCTAGGCTTCCGGTGTACCGGTGGCTCTACGTACCAGGAACGCACAGCGTTTTACATTACAGGTAAGAGTACTCCGTCCTATCAGGCGTTGTTATTGAGGAAAATCAAGGGCCTGGCGTTTGTCATGGGTTAACTTGGTAATTTATCAGAAAAACCATCTAACAGTAAAAAAAGGCAAATCATATCTCAAAACATTGTGAGAAGAGGGAACAAACTAACTATTGTTGCCAGTGGATTTAATACGAATGATAATCAATGTAGAAGTTATGAAAGTTTCTGACGGATATGCATTTTTCTTATTTGCCTCAAACGAAAAAAGGCAGAAAGGAGAAAAAGTGAAATGAATTATGACTTATACAGAGAGATATAGAGAGATTAGTTCATTAGAACAACCCTTATGTCGTGTTTTGTTTTTCAGGAATGTCCCCAAGTGTGACCGGATTCAGCACCATACCCAGCAGTACTAACGCGGGGTCTATCGAGTTGAACGCGGGAACAGACGTGACGTTTGTGTGTGAGACTGCCGGAGACCCGCTCCCACAGACCAGCGATGTCGCCCTCACGTTTAGTGGCCGAAATCCAGGTCTGCCAACACAGATGCCTACTGCTGGCGGAAACACAATTCATAGCAGATTGCTACGCAACGTTTCCGTAACTGATGCGGGACAGTACGGCTGTATGGTCAGTACAGTAGCGGGGCAGGACAACAGGATGGTGACAGTAGATGTAAAAGGTTAGTATATCGCTACATCCATTAATGTGTAAGAAGAAGCCATCTGTATTCACCACTGACAAAATGTTGAAATGACTATATATAGGACTCCCAATAGATTAATGACGTACAAGCTATGTTTGGGCGTCTTTGGCAAATAATTCTGTTGGCCAGACTGTACGTTTTAAGTGCGGTCATTTTTTGTCTAATCAGTAAAGAATTTTAGTGCAATTAATTAACTTTAGCTCTTTTCAGCTTTAAATTAGTGTGGCTATGTCAGAAGATGTTCAGAATGTCTTCCAAGATTGACTATTTTGTCCATATTCAGATTTTTTTTGTTCTACTTCCAGTACCACCGACCACAACAGTTCCCCCTCCCGTCCGTGCGACGAGCACAACAGAACTGGCTGTGGACATCCAACTCAGCAAACTCGCTTGGACGGGAAATGGGGAGATCATCGCTAAGGACATTCAGTACAAACTGTCCAATGGGTCGTCGTGGGAAACCTTGTCGAATAACGAGGAGGGAGAGGTTAGGATAAGGAACCTGTCGCCCAACACGACCTACAACGTACGGCTGGTTCTGAGTCGACCGGGGGAGGGAGGGAGAGGGAGACCTGGGCCTATCGCAACTGTATCAACACCAGAAACCGTGGCAGGTAAGAGAGGTGTGTTTGATGTCAGTTCATAAGGATTGACAGTTAGTAGAATATTCATCAATGAGCGACTGTTTAGAAAGGTAGCAAACACGTACCCCCAAATTTTCGACGTCCACTGTACGTCTTGATCGGTGACTATGAGAGGACAGCAAGTGAAACACAGACATGCCAGGATCAACCTCATTGTCCAGTAGGTAAGCAAAGCGATCACAACTGTAAGTGCATTTACAGAGTTTTAGATATAGCTATAAACAAGTCACTCAATACTCGTGCTGGTAATTTGTCCAGTTTGACTTAGTTTTCTGTTTTGTTCGTGCATTTGTAGGCCCGTCAACTGGCGTGGTAGCCGGCGCAGCTGGGGGTGTATCTGCTGTAGTATTCGTAATAATAGTGGTCGCCGTTATTTTCTTCATTCAAAGGTAATTATTAACTTTGTTCATATGTATAAATGTATCTATTCAATTGTGTTGGTCTGTTTAAGCATACACTATTGGTCTATTTCAGCATGTATTTAGCTTCAACTATTACAGAATGTGGCCTGATTTTGGTAGTTGTTGTTGTTTACAGGCGACGAAAGCAACGGCCTCCCCGCCATGTCCGTGAGAATATTTCAGATGTGGAAGGGTTTTCTGATACACCGCTCGTTTCAGGTAAGAAAGTAACTATGTTTTCTATGATATCCCTAGACATAAGTATCACCATCACTCAATTACAGTTATTGCAATATGACAAATTAAGTGGATCTGTTACCCATTTTAGACCAAACCAGCTTGAGATTGCAAGAAGTCACAAGAACTGCTGATGTGGCTGATGGGGACCCAACTTCAACTAGGCACCACGGTGAACATCATGGCTCCAAACCGACTATCATGGAGAACTACAGGGTAAGATGTATTATGGTGGTCCTGGAATGTTGAACCATTTTCCATACATAATCACAATGAAAATCAGGTCATAACCTCCAAGCAAGGTACTTTTTCCTGTACATTTTCCCTTGCACTTACCTTGACACTGCAATCGTTGTTCATAATATAAGATGTCAAAGTAAATAGCAAAGTTCTTTGATCACAACCATTTATTTTTCACAAGTCGACGTTTCGATGACCGTCTGTCATCTTCATCAGGGCAATTCTGACTGGTTTACTGTGCAATGACGCTAGATGTTACTTGGTGCACAGTGCACTATACTAAAGGTGTTACATGGTTCACAGTGCAATGTTACATGGTTCACATTGCACTTAAGCTAGTTTTTACTGTTAACAATGCATTTCCGAATGCAGTGCAATTGTAACAAACATACACATTTAGTGCGCTATGCACCAAGTAACATCTAGCGTCAGTGCACAGTAAACCAGTCAAAATTACCCTGATGAAGATGACAGACGGTCATCGAAACATCGGCTCGTGAAAAATAAATGGTTTGGATCAAAGAACTTTGCTATTCACTTTGACATCTTATATTATGAACAACGAACAAAAAACTTTTCTATTCATTCGTTTACCAACCTGATGAAATTATTTACGGAAGATGTCAAAGTGTTTATGTGCTTTATGCCTCCTTCCACAACAGCCCCTCCCGCTGAAGATTATGGCAATCAGCGACCGCGAGTTGACTTGGGACGACATCTCTCTGACCTCCAAGCTGCTTGGAACAGGCAACTTTGGGGAGGTCCGGAAGGGAACAGTCAACCTGGATGGTGAAAGGGTGCCATCGGCAATCAAAGTACTGAAACGTAAGGAAAGATGCCCCAGCTCCGTCACGATACCTGCACGAAATACTTTCATAATATATTGATCCTGATATATATGATAAATAATACTATGTTAGCTAAAATCCTTTATGCATCATAAGATTTGAAGGGCTACTAAAAGCATTCGTGTCATAATTGAAATCACTTTTTTTCTTTCTTTTAAGGTGGCGCGGATGAAGCTGACAGGCAAGACTTTCAACAAGAAGTGGACATCATGCGCCATGTTGGCTACCATCCTTATATCATTAACCTCTTGGGAACCTGTGACCACCAAGGTGAGCCATTTGGCAGAGTACATGCTGCAAGAGGCGGGTACATTTTTGGAATACTGAAAAAACTTGTGATTCTTGCACATCTAAGCAGGTGTGATCAGTTCTTTAGTTTTATATTATTAAGCTAAGTCCATAGAAATGTGCTATTTTGCATTTCAATATGCTACTTATAAGCACAGGTGAATTAAGGCATTTGAGTATACAATTTAGTAACACTATTCGACTTGATATATCAATTTGGATAAAATTGTAATCTATATCATTTGATGTGAAATTGTACAAAATACAAGCATATTCATCTTCAGGTCAGCAGTATATGGCTCTAGAAATGGCCGGAAATGGCGATCTAAAGAAGTACCTGAGAACATCTCGGATCCTGGAAACGACAAGTCCAGCCGACGGCAGCATCCGTCAGACTGTCGACACCGTGTCCACCCTGTCACCGGTCCAGCTCCTCCGTATCGCCTGTGACGTGGCGACGGGGATGGAACACCTGTCTTCTAAAGACGTACGTTAATATATTAGTAGGGTTGTGGTTTAGAGATTTATAGTCTTTGGATAGCATCAAACATAGCACGAGTCATGTGTACATTTCTTCATCTTCGTAAATTGTGCTTTTTTCTGCTTGATAGGTGATCCACCGTGACCTGGCGGCCAGGAATGTTCTCCTTACAGACAGTCTTATCGCCAAGGTTGCTGACTTCGGCCTGTCACGTGGGGAGGGCATCTATGAACAAACGTCTCAAGTAAGTATATACAACAATATAGTAACTAAAACGTTAATTAAAACCCTTCAGCATAATATAAGTAATCAATAGCAAGTGATTAAAAACTTGCCTTGCATAATCAAAAACTTGCCTTTCGCAGCATCAAAGACATCATTCAAATGTTGTAGATAACAACTGTTTTATGTGTTACAGAGAGCTGTTCCTTTCCGATCCACTGCGTTAGAGGCGCTGAGCAGGAGGATATACACAACACAGAGTGACGTGTAGGTTTGAACTGTTGATTAAATTATTTCACAAAGGTAGAATCGACAACATCTATGACCCACCACAAATTTGACCCTTCGGAGTTTTTCTTTCATAAATATCTTGTTCAAGGAAATTACCAATGATGACTTCATTTTAACTTTGGCTGAAACTTTTTGCTTTCCTCCGATATGTACTGCAGGTGGTCTTTCGGAATTCTACTCTGGGAGATTGTGACTTTGGGTGAGTGTGAAGGATTAACTGACTGTGCCAGCGTATACTTTGCTGGTGTCACCCCATGTTTGACCTTGCATTGTTAATTATACATGTAGTATGAAATACTAGCCTCTACCAGGCACCGCGGATCGCTGGAAAAATAGTAGAAATTTGCCGAAATAAAGGGATAGTATACCAGAGAAGATCCAGGGCCATAGACAAATTGGAGC
>NW_017803976.1:2777094-2783502 GCF_001625305.1 Branchiostoma belcheri
TTCTCTGGTATACTATCCCTTTATTTCGGCAAATTTCTACTATTTTTCCAGCGATCCGCGGTGCCTGGTAGAGGCTATGAAATACATGATGATGAGGACTACGATGGTGTTAACTCTTGTAGGAGGAACTCCGTATAGCGGAATGAAATCAGGACTCCTGTTGAGAAGACTACGCGAAGGATACAGGATGCCAAAGCCAAGGAACTGTGATGAAAACTTGTACGTTTTGCATTGACCTTATATATACGTGTGTCCAATAGCTGCACCCTTCAATTTATCACTCTGTAAAAGCACTATACTATAACCATCTCTACTAATAGTTTCCTTGTTCAGATTGATACATTATGTTTCTAATGGTTTAATATGACTTATGAACAAAAATAAAATACTAGTAAAGCTGTAAGGCTTTCTATCTAGCAAAATTACAGTCAACGAAACAAAGAATCATAACGAAAAGACATTAATAACATAATTTCATACAAGTGCCGACATATTGTTCCTAACCAGGTACCAGATGATGCTGCAGTGCTGGCAGCGCCGTCCTGAGGACAGACCGACCTTCTCTGACCTGGTGGAACAGCTCAAGGGCATGATGGAGGACAAGAGCGTGAGTATACAATTCTATTGGTTAAACATCCGTGTCTAAACTGTATTTAGGGTCATCACCGAAGGAAAACTTATTGTTTTTGCTCAGTTTCTTCCTCTTCTTCCATTTAAAACAAATGAGGTAAATGCCCAGGGCTAGATGCCTGTCACCATGGTCACGGTTGTTAGGCCACATAATGTTGAAAGTGCCATGCAGAACTGAGTTCAGGAGGGGCTGCATGGTCACCATATATATATGTGAATGCGTTTGGTTTAGAACTATATATATGACAGTGATTGGTTTAGAATAAACAAAGCAATAGTTGGTTAAGCTGGACCGTGTGAAGGTAAACATGATGCGTTTGCTTTGCAAATGTTAGCTTTCTACTGATCATTGTGATCTGTGATATTCTACAATTTTTAACATTGCATGCATGGGATATATGCAACAATGCACATGGCTAATACACATGTACGCATTAAGATGTCAGATTGTAAAACTTAAGTAAAAATTTCTGGAATTTTACCGGATAACTAAAGCATTCAATTGTTACCAGTAGTTTGAATTGGCGAGATTTTCATGTGAGCTTTACGTCTTGTTTCAGAGCTACGTCAACATTGAGAACGATGACGACTTCGAGTATGAGGTTATTGACTCTGATGACAATGATGACATGGATGATGATGATGCCTTCTCAGGATAGGAAGAACAGGTTGACTTCTGTCTACATGTCAATGTGTCTGTGTCGTTAAAGTGTGTTTTGTCAGCTACAGTATTTTTTTTGTTTCTGTGAAGTCACTTTTAATACAGTTGATTATGGTTGGTTACACTTTGTAATCAACAACGTTTACCATGTTCAAATTACTATACTAGAACTTATTCAAAGAAGTCGCAAATATTTTCCCAAGTTTTTAATACCTCAACCAACAACAAAATACTATATTATTGCTAAAGTCTCCCAACCCATTTATTTTTCAAAGAGTCGGACAATTTATCTCACATAGCCTCCTGATAAGATGTAAAAACCCCTAATAGCATGGCAAGAATAGTTTAATAGAATAGACTAGATTAGAATAGCAGTTACCTTGTTCCTCTTACCTGTTCATATATTGCATATCTACTGTTTATCCTGTATGTATACCAACGTTATTAGATTTAAGTAGAGATAGTAGGTTTGATAAGTATATCGTACACATAGAACTTCATATTAGCAAATAGTCATCACATTTTTCTTGTCATGTATGTTTGCAATTAACTCTCGGGCATGAATTTGCAATAAACAACTTCATTATAATTCCATAGCACATCATGAGTATTGATGTTTAAATCATTCAAGTAAAACTGCTTATGTTTCATTGTTACAAATGCACATATGCTTGTAAAATGTTCTGATGCTACATGCATGCCTTGCAAGGCTTCGTGCTGTCTGTATGGGAATGGGTTCCAGTGGATTCTTTTACTTGCGTGTTAACTGTATACTTACTACAATAACACTTGGATTGAGTTAATCTGTCATTGAGTTAATTGTTCATTTGTAATTATGTTTCGTCAACGTAATTAATAATCACATTTACATGACTACATATCAGTGTGGGTGTGGTTTAGTACTGTTATTACTTGGTCAGCTGTACAGTCACTGTTTTGCATCCGTGACTTTTTTTACACATACGTAATATACTATTAGATCTTATTGGCTGTCCATCGTCAAGCGATGATGGTTATTGATAATGGTTTAAATCAATTGCGTTTACCTTCGGTTTTACCTTCGGATTCATAATGTCATTTTTAAATCCGTCGCCCAGCTTTAGTACTTATGTTTACATCATGCAAGTAAAATGGCGATAATCCAATGAGCCAAATAACACTTGTATATAGACCAATATTTTTCAAATTTTCTTATATTACATGTTTGCCTTAATAGGTATCGTGCTGTCTATATGATGTGAAGGGGATGGTTTATAAATGCCCGTTTCATTTTAACAATATCTACTTACATAACAAATATCAATTTGAGTTTTCAATTTTCAACAATACGTTCTTTCCTGTGCCTTATTCTGTCTGATTATAAATCGACTCTCTGAA
This sequence comes from Branchiostoma belcheri, assembly GCF_001625305.1. Classification (NCBI taxonomy): domain Eukaryota; kingdom Metazoa; phylum Chordata; class Leptocardii; order Amphioxiformes; family Branchiostomatidae; genus Branchiostoma; species Branchiostoma belcheri. The sequence goes on from NW_017803976.1 coordinate 2,779,763, forward strand.
GTGCTTACCGATATCTAAAATGAACATAATCTGTTTAGTACGCTTTAAGAGATCGATTAGCGCAAAGCATGGTTCTAGTCACAGACGTATGTGGCATAGTAGTTATATATCACGCTTTATCTAGTACCCGAATTATCAATAGAAGGAAGCGTGTTATTTTACTCAGTTTAAAACGCAAAATAAAGAGGAGGACTATATACAATTTACTCAACACCTTTAAGTTCCATGTTGTACAATCGCCTGATTAAGCTAAATATGAAGGTGGGCGAACTTTTTTTAGATAATACGCCACTATCCTATCTATTATCTGTTCTTGTACCATCTAGAAACATCTATATTTATGTAACAGTTTTAACTTTTAACATGTCACTTGAGTAACGTTATAGTTTAGTCCGATGTGCTCGGCTTTTGTGACAAAGAAATAAAAGACCAAGGTCATGCCGTCCTAAACTCTGGGCTGCTTGTTATGATTGCGTTTTATATATCAGAGTCACTTTTTGAAATGCCATCTCGAAATACGCGGGTAAAACAGGTTAAAAATGTGCATTTTTGCTGATACACGGTGGTCAAATTTGGGTCCCGATCTCCCAACCTGCTGTAGAACCTGAACCATGTTCGATCTGACGTAATTCGAACAGAACGTTGTTCGAAATGTGGTCACCTGCGGTCATTTACAGTAAACCTGGGTCTTCTGGCCCCTCTTTACACGTGTACCTCCTAACATAAAAAAATACACATTTTAAAAAATATATAATAATTTCCTGGACAGTACATGTCTGCAAGCATTTAATTGGGCAAAGAACATGAATCCAAGCAACTGCCGTCATTGTGGGTGACCTTCAAGATCGCAATACTTGTACCCGCCAGCATAAATAAACACTCCTCATAGTTATACCGTATGACATGCGTGCAAACTCGTTTAAGATTGGAAGCATGGAGTATCGCATTATCTCATTGACCGCTCAAAATGACCGTAATGGGTTTGTCCTGAATCATGTTTGAGAGATTTAAAAAAAAATGACCTTGATTTTGATGTATGAGCAATTGAGTGTGAAAATGTCATTTTTTTACCTTTATGTTGACAAAAAAGAATTTAATTAAAATCGGAAATTGAAAAAAAAAAACCTTAGACACGAGTATTGATCTTATTCCTAGTCGTCAAAAAATGTAAAAATCGGGGATTTTGGGTGCCTAAAAACGTGACCCGGAATGACTCGGACTGGTGCCCAGAATCCCGAAAAAAACTTATCTTGGGAGCGAAATTAAAAAAAAAATCAGTAATTTAACGTAATAAACTAGCATTGAAACTATGTTAAGACGATACTTTCATTTTATTTTGACGGAATTTACCCTTTAATGCTATTTGTTTATTTTCATATGTTTTAGAGGCAGTCCAAAACAGGCCATAGTTATACCGTCCTGTAACACGATACTTTTTGGATACCCCTAGCAATAAGTACTAGCAATGGGAAAGAATACCGTAGTAACAGACCACAGTGTATCTAAATGTAGACCTTATTTGCATAATCTACGAGGAAATGCCATAATGGCAAGCATATATACCCTTGTGAGCCGTCAGGTTAGTAGTGGTGAAGGTATGAGGATGTGGAACAACCTGCAAGTTTTTTTTTTTATTTTTATTTTTATTTTTTTTTATTTGCAAATTCAACAAGGACAATACAAGACAAGGTGGTGAGGTACTCTAGCTATACCTAATTTTAGCCTCACCACCAAACATCTTACTTTTAAGTAAGATGTCACGGGTAATAAAGGTAAGATGTATTACACGGGTAATCAGGCCTACTATTTCACCTTTGACCTACTTGCGTTGACCTCTGACCTCACGAAGCCACAGAAGAACAAAGAAAGCTGTCACCCGAGTCCCGGCTTACGTGAAAAAAAAATACGCCATAGGAAGCAGGTAAGGCTAAGAGGTAAGGGGTGATGAAGTCTGATGTCCAGGGCAATAGTTTGAGTTCTTTCTGTAAGAGAAGGACCGCGTGTAGGGCTATAATTTACAGAATTTTTCAGGATGTGAATATGTATATGAATATGGAGGGTAAAAATGAAGGAGAAGGGGGGGCGGCATTCCCGTGCACACTATACGGCATCCAATAGGTTTCTAGCGGGACTAATAAAAGGGCTGCTGAAAGGTCACCGACTATCGCGGCTATATATTAGCCAATGACGGCCGACGACTCGGCTATTAGCACCTTGTTTCGTGTAAATGCTATATGAACTCAAACCAAGTTGGCTTCATTGCGTTATCAAATAAAATGTTATCTGCCTAGTCGTGATTGTATTAAAAACTGTTTTATTGTGCAGTTTTTTAAAAAACAGCCAGCAGGATTATGAAGATATCCGTTCTCAATACACATGCTGTAAACTAAAGTAATGGAAGTCCTACGAAAATTCTCTTTGTAATGTATATCCGACGAACAATGCGTGTGAAATATGTTTTCGCCCATCGTGTTCCAACGGATCATTTGCTACTCTGCAAGTGAAAGAACTATTTCGTGGGCCTTGATAAATTATTCATAAATCTACTGGATGGTATTCAGTGGCAGCGGGGCGAACCTCATGGGACACATTATTATTCACTGTACTTTACTACGTCATGGTGTATCAGGCAGTGTCTTTTTCTGGAGTAATATAGAAGTATAGGACGTTTAACCATGCTGTTAAGAAAGGCAAAAGGCAAGAGTTAAACAAGAGTTCCATGATCTCATACCTTCGCCAAATGACGTTAACCCTTCCGGTGGACGAATTTTATGTTTTTACTTATTGATTTTGAAAATATGAGCCTCTTTGCATTGATTATATCATTTGATCCTATTCTCCACCCAATGACAGCCTTATCTTAACCAAAAAAGGCTATTCTAGCACCTCCTTAAATAGTATGCAAATGAGGTCATGATTTGAATAATTCGTGACCCTAGTATGCTGCAGCACCATCAAAAGCCGCCAGGAGGTCCAAAATCTAATCATTTCTAAGTCTCATCAAGACCTACCCACCTACTATGTTTCATGACAATGCATGTAAAGCTTCTTTAGTAATGCTGTTCACAAACAGACAAACACTACCAAAAACATTACCATCTTGGCGAAGGTAATAAATTTAGAAAACACCTATAATAGGTATGCGAAAACAGCGCTAGCGAGGTAAAGCTTAGTAGCTAAAGGCGTAACCAACTGGCTAGTCCAATGGGTTCTACGCCCCCAACGCACAAGTCTGTGAAGGAGACTAAGTGTTATATAGCGAACCAGGGGTCGTGGGGGAGGTGTTTGCAGTAATCCGTATTGTTTGTAAATTAGAAATTAGATTGTCCTTACTGTTTAATATATACATTTTTGTGTCATTTTGAAATAGAAGTAATACATAATCTTTGATCTTCTTAGCTCGGTAAAGTGATCAGAGTGAGTGATTATAATTATATTTCACACTAAATTTCTAAATTGTAGCAAATTTATTCTTATGTGAAAAAGGCAACATATCCTTCCATCACGAAAAAGTTAGGTTTCTAGTTGTAATTCATTAGGTTGAAGTTGTATAGCTAGTGGGAACTGGACAAGCTGTAGACCTAATTTGATCATTTATAGTTTTTTTAATGATTGCTTTTTTCATTTTTATTAGGCTCAACATGGCATCAGCAGGACACGGGTCTCCCACCGAGGTTGGTAACTCATATGAAGGGTATCCCATTGGGGTTTCTCAGGTCAACTGTGACAGCAAAACAAGC
>NW_017803976.1:2783522-2785355 GCF_001625305.1 Branchiostoma belcheri
ATGGTGTATCAGGCAGTGTCTTTTTCTAGAGGACGGAGTGATATAGAAATATAGAAGGTTTAACCATGCTGTTAAGAAAGGCAAAAGGCTAGAGTTAAACAAGAGTTCCATGATCTCATACCTTTGCCAAATGACGTTTACCCTTCCGGTGGACGCATTGTACGTTTTTACTCATTGGTTTTGAAAATATGAGCATCATTTGCATGGATTATATCAGCTGATCCTATTCTCCACCCAATGACAGCCTTATCTTAACCAAAAAATGCTATTCTAGCACCTCCTTAAATATTATGCAAATGAAGTCGTAATTTGAATAATTCGTGACCCTAGTATGTCCAGGTCATGAGACATCAAAACCAGAAGTTCTGCTGCAGCACCATCAAAGGCCACCAGGGGGTTCAAAATCTAATCATTTCTAAGTCTCATCAAGACCTACCCACCTACTAAGTTTCATGACAATACATGTAAAGCCTCTTGAGTAATGTTGTACACAAACAGACAGACAAACACTACCGAAAACATTACCATCTTGGCGAAGGTAATAAATTTAGAAAACACCTAGAATAGGTAAGGCGTAACCAACTGGCTAGTCCAATGGGTTCTACGCCGCCAACGCACAAGTCTGTGATGGAGACTTAGTGTTATATAGCGAATGTAGTCGTGGGAGAGGTGTTTGCAGTAATCCGTATTGTTTGTAGATTAGAAATTAGATTGTCCTTATTGTTTAACCCTCAAACACCCGAACGGGGTCCGTTTGGACCCCAGACGTATACTTTTATGTGCTATTTGAATTTTTTTTATTTAAAAAAAAATCCTCCCGTGACTTTGTCAGTAAACCTCTTTTACAAGTTTTCCTAATTTTTTTGTAAATTTGTAAAAACAACAACGGAAGTCTGATGTAAGACCGTCTGGGGTCCAAACGGACCCCAGCCATGTATTCGCACTTTCCTACACACGAAATTGTTCAGATGTCCTCAATATGTCTTCAAGAAAGCATTTAATATTATGCAGTTTGCCAAGTAATCTCAATTTTAGGAATTATTCCATTAGGTTTTCAGAGGTTTGACAATTTGACAACCATATGAGGTCAAAGGTCAACCACATGTTCATGCCTGCAGGCCTTATCCAATTTTTGCATAAATTATGATAATGAGCTGGAATTTTTAAACACTTAATTATGCCAAAATAAACGTCTTAATATGTTTAACAAATATATGTGCAAAGATCACTGAAAGGATGCAAAAAGGAATATGAATTTGAAAGAAACCAAATGTGGTCCGTTTGGACCCCATTCGGGCATTAACGTCACAAAAAAAAAATTGGGTGTTTGAGGGTTAATATATACATTTTGGTGTCGTTTTCAAAAAAAATAATAATAATAATGTAATAAAAAGGTTTTGATCTTCTTAGCTCGGTAAAGTGAGTGAGTGATTATAAGATTTCACACTAAATTTCTAAATTTGTACTAATATGAAAAAGGCAACATAACCTTCCATCACGAAACATTTAGGTTTCTAGTTATAATTCATTAGGTTGAAATTGTATAGCTAGTGGGAACTGGACAAAGTGTAGACCTAATTTGATCATTTATAGTTTTTTTTAATGATTGCTTTCTTCATTTTCATTAGGCCCAACATGGCATCAGCAGGACACGGGTCTCCCACCGAGGTTGGTAACTCATATGAAGGGTCTCCCATTGGGGTTTCTCAGGTCAACTGTGACAGCAAAACAAGCACAGCAGCAGGTCAGATAAATGCACGGAATTTCGACTTGTATGGATACAGGACAGCTCAAAAGTCTGACTTATCCAGACATATGAGATCCCATACAGGT
>NW_017803976.1:2785375-2790921 GCF_001625305.1 Branchiostoma belcheri
CTTCATTGCGTTATCAAATAAAATGTTATCTGCCTAGTCGTGATTGTATTAAAACTGTTTTATTGTGCAGTTTTTTTAAAAACAGCCAGCAGGATTATGAAGATATCCGTTCTCAATACACATGCTGTAAACTAAAGTAATGGAAGTCCTACGAAAATTCTCTTTGTAATGTATAACCGTTTTGTATCGACGAACAATGGGTGTGAAATATGTTTTCGCCCATCGTGTGCCAACGGATCATTTGCTACTCTGCAAGTGAAAGAACCATTTCGTGGGCCTTGATAAATTATTCATAAATCGGTCATAAATCTGTCTAATCGGTCATAATTATTCATAAATCTACTGGATGGTATTCAGTGGCAGGGGTGCGAACCCCATGGGACACATTATTACCTACATGAAAATAGAGGTGTTGTTTTTGGCGCGTCTGTGTGCGTGTGTGTGTGTGTGTGTGTGTATGTGTGTGTGTGTTTCCGCATATTTGTACCTTCATAACTCCATAACGCCTTTATGGATTGTGATGATATTTGGTATGCTGGTAGGTCTTAGGAGGACAAAGGTCAAGGTCAAATATGGGCCTCCTGGTGGATGGCCTTGGTACTGCAGCAGCACTTCCGGTTTAAGGTTGAGTCAGGGCATGGCTGAGAGGAATCTTCTTTGTACTTGCGAGCCAGGGTAACAGATGTGGCTATGCCCAGCGAGGCAGCGCGCTCCCTCAGAGGAATAGGTGACCTATTTCAGGGCAAATGTGCCACTGTATGGCTGTGTGTTTGAAAACAAACAACCTGTGTTATAACCTCCATGGAAATGGAGCCATTGTTTTTGTTGCGTCTGTAAGTGTGTCAGTCTGTCTGTGTGTTTGCGTCTCCGCACATTTGCGGCCAGCATAACTTCAAAACGCCTTTATGGATTGTGATGATATTTGGTATGCTGGTAGGTCTTAGGAAGACGAAGGTCAAGGTCAAATATACGCCTTCTGGAGGATGACCTTGATGCTGCAGCAGAACTTCCGGTTTTTGTATCTTTTGTCCTGAATATGCTATGGTCTTGGTTTTTTGGTGGCAGATAGATTGTCCTGTCAGGAATAAGTGGTGTGGGTTTGGTCCCCCTAGCAGCTTGTTCTGGAACTGCAGGGGACTTTCGGGCGAAATCTTTAAATGCCAATAAGTCCAGATAGAAACAATGTATTTTCATCATTTTTGGTAGGTAGGTAGCTGAGAGAGAGATGTACATCATTAACTTCAAATTATGCAAATGAGGACTTAATTTGCATAATTAATGAGGAAATTCTAAAATTACAGTGTTTTGCATTACAGTACTTTCATACATGTAATGTTTGTAATCTATGGCAGATGGAACATCACCAGATACCAATTATGCAAATGATGACCTAATTTACTTAATTAATACGAAATTAGTGGTAAATGATGGGAATTTCATAATTGGTACATGTGTAAGTTAATCAAAAGTTAACATCACGATGCATTTATTATGTTAATGTGGAGGTAATTTACATAATTAAAGAAGAAATTAACATTTACATGTCAAGCCCATATTTCATGGAGGTATGAGATCTCGGAACTCTTGTTATTCACTGTACTTACTACGTCATGGTGTATCAGGCAGTGTCTTTTTCTAGAGGACGGAGTGATATAGAAATATAGAAGGTTTAACCATGCTGTTAAGAAAGGCAAAAGGCTAGAGTTAAACAAGAGTTCCATGATCTCATACCTTTGCCAAATGACGTTTACCCTTCCGGTGGACGCATTGTACGTTTTACTCATTGGTTTTGAAAATATGAGCATCATTTGCATGGATTATATCAGCTGATCCTATTCTCCACCCAATGACAGCCTTATCTTAACCAAAAAATGCTATTCTAGCACCTCCTTAAATATTATGCAAATGAAGTCGTAATTTGAATAATTCGTGACCCTAGTATGTCCAGGTCATGAGACATCAAAACCAGAAGTTCTGCTGCAGCACCATCAAAGGCCACCAGGGGGTTCAAAATCTAATCATTTCTAAGTCTCATCAAGACCTACCCACCTACCAAGTTTCATGACAATGCATGTAAAGGTTCTTGAGTAATGCTGTTCACAAACAGACAGACAAATACTACCGAAAACATTACCATCTTGGCGAAGGTAATAAATTTAGAAAACACCTATAATAGGTATGCGAAAACAGCGCTAGCGAGGTAAAGCTTAGTAGCTAAAGGCGTAACCAACTGGCTAGTCCAATGGGTTCTACGCCGCCAACGCACAAGTCTGTAAAGGAGACTAAGTGTTATATAGCGAACCAGGGGTCGTGAGGGAGGTGTTTGCAGTAATCCGTATTGTTTGTAAATTAGAAATTAGATTGTCCTTATTGTTTAATATATACATTTTTGTGTCATTTTTGAAATTAGAAGTAATACATAATCTTTGATCTTCTTAGCTCGGTAAAGTGATCAGAGTGAGTGATTATAATTATATTTCACACTAAATTTCTAAATTGTAGCAAATTTATTCTTATGTGAAAAAGGCAACATATCCTTCCATCACGAAAAAGTTAGGTTTCTAGTTATAATTCATTAGGTTGAAATTCTTAACTAGTGGGAACTGGACAAGCTGTAGACCTAATTTGATCATTAATAGTTTTTTAATGATTGCTTTCTTCATTTTCATTAGGCCCAACATGGCATCAGCAGGACACGGGTCTCCCACCGAGGTTGGTAACTCATATGAAGGGTCTCCCATTGGGGTTTCTCAGGTCAACTGTGACAGCAAAACAAGCACAGCAGCAGGTCAGATAAATGCACGGAATTTCGACTTGTATGGATACAGGACAGCTCAAAAGTCTGACTTATCCAGACATATGAGATCCCATACAGGTGAAAAACCCTACATGTGTGCGGGGTGTGGGTACAGGACAGCCAACAGGTCCCACTTATCCCGACATATGAGAACCCATACAGGAGAAACACCCTACAAGTGTGACCAGTGTGACTATTACGCTGCACAGAAATATAACCTGGACAAACATCTACAAAAACATACTGGTGAAAAACCCTACATGTGTGGGGAGTGTGGATACAGGACAGCTTACAGGTCCCACTTATCTCGACATATCAGAACCCATACAGGAGAAACACCCTACAAGTGTGACCAGTGCGACTATTCCGCTGCACATAAATATAGCCTGGACAAACATCTACAAAAACATACTGGTGAAAAACCCTACATGTGTGAGGAGTGTGGGTACAGGACAGCTTACAGATCTGTATTATCCCAACATATGAGAACCCATACTGGAGAAAAACCCTACAGGTGTGACCAGTGTGACTATTCTGCTGCACAGAAAGCTAACTTGGATCAACATCTAGCAAAACATACCGGTGAGAAACCCTACATGTGTGAGGAGTGTGGATACAGGACCGCTTACAAACATGACTTATCTCAACATATTAGAACCCATACAGGAGAAAAACCCTACATGTGTGGGGAATGTGGATATAGGACCGTTTACAAACATGTCTTATGTCAACATATGAGAACCCATACATGAGAAAAACCATACAAGTGTGACCAGTGTAACTATTCTGCAGCAGTCAAATGCACCCTGGACCAACATCTACAAAAACATAGTGGTGAAAAACCCTACATGTGTGAGGAGTGTGGATACAGGACAGCTTACAAATCTGTATTATCCAAACATATAAGAACCCATACTGGAGAAAAACCTTACAAGTGTAACCAGTGTGGCTATTCTGCTGCACAGAAAGGTGCATTGGACCAACATCTAGCAAAACATACCGGTGAGAAACCCTACATGTGTGGGGAGTGTGGATACAGGACCGCTTACAAAACCAGTGGCAAGATATTGGACCCAGTAGAGCATGGGGCATTTCAGAACCTAACAAAAAATCTAACAGGCTGAAAAAAGGGATAAGGTCGATCAGGGGTAACAACCTACACAAATTGAAGGAGAGTTAACATCCTATAGAAAGACAATTTAGGTGGATCATTAAGAGCTAGGAGGGAATCACCTAGGGAATTAATCAGACTGCTGTAGAAGGGTATACTTTATATCTCCCTTGGGCATAAAATCAATTCAGGTGAATATTGACCTTATCTCAAGTAAAATGCAAAATATCGTAATTGATCATAGCACTAGGCTTTTCCTTGGGAATTAAAAAAAAATTAAACTACACGAAGGGGTGTTGCCATCTCAGTGTTAACTCCTTCCTCTATCCAGGAAATAGACACAACACAGTCTCTGCCCATTCTCACAGTGTATTCACATCCAGACTCTCATTCCAGAGTGATCCCCAGGGGGACCCCCGCGCATGTGCATAAGAGCTATGGCGGGAAGACCATAGCTCTAACACTCAGTTACACAACATAAAGGGGTGAGGCCATGGCATCATGGCCTCGCACCTCCTACCGCAGGCTTCCGACATCTAATAACATCACCTAATTTGATAATGTCTAAAACAGTCCTCTCCCAAGTCCTAGCTACCTGCTGTTGGCTTGGCTCACTGTTGTTAGGTTTGTTACATGTTTGTAATTGCAATGCCAGGAAATGTAGACAGGTGGCACAATTGTCACACTCTCTGATCTGTCTTCTCATCTCAAGATTTTGTCTAAAATATTGAGATCTTTGGAATACATCTTGAGATTTTTCTATTTTTAACGAAGAGTGAAGACCCCATTATGATACGCTATGTAACAGAGAAGTTTTTGACAAAATATTAGATATGTACCTCTAAGCTGTAAACAGCCAGAGGCATTAGTCCAAAGTGCTCTGCTCATTCCAATAATAATCTGCTCACTGTTGTTCTCTCTTCTGTGTATAAACAACTCACTTGATTCTATAGGCGGGAAAATAATGAGAAACGGAAGCGCGGGCTTCCGACCAAGGACAACGCTCTGAATGCGATAAACTCAGACCAGTACCAGGGCATGGAACATCATACCAAGGACATTATCGTACTGACTGTTCATAGACGTCATTTTCCCCATACAGCTCAAACGTGCTAACACCGTCGACGACATGTTCAGACAAATAAACACGACGCGATTCAACGCAGTAAACGATCAGCCAACGGACCAAATATGGAAATTTCGAAATGCATAATTAATCACCACTCCTGTCAATCATTCCTGATTGACAGCGTGGGCGGTCACGTTTTGGAATATTCCAAATCGTGGTCCAGCTGCGACATGAATTGGGATACAACGTGAGGAATGCCTGTTGGATTCCAAAACGTGGTCCATTCCAAATCATGATTTGGAATAACATGTTTTGGAATACAACATACATTTTAATAGCGGTTACGTACACACCAAAACTATTGCCGACAAATAACCGAGTTATAATGTTGACCTACATGCAAATCCACACTACACTTAATTAACTTAATTATAATTAAATAAATGTCAATTTTTGCGCATTTAACGCAAACCAATATCCTCAATACGGAATATTACATCAAATTGTAAGCTGGAATTGATTATCATTTGCTAGGTTTTGGAAAGTTTTGGGATTGCAGAACTGACCAC
>NW_017803976.1:2790941-2793495 GCF_001625305.1 Branchiostoma belcheri
ACAAATCTGTAACATCCCAACATATGAGAACCCATACATGAGAAAAACCCTACAGGTGTGACCAGTGTGGCTATTCTGCTGCACAGAAAGCTATCTTGGATCAACATCTAGCAAAACATACCGGTGAGAAACCCTACATGTGTGAGGGGTGTGGGTACAGGGCTGCTTACAAATCTGTATTATCCCAACATATGAGAACCCATACAGGAGAAAAACCTTACATGTGTGCGGAGTGTGGGTACAGGGCAGCTAACAGGTCCCACTTATCTCAACATATGAGAACTCATACAGGAGAAAAACCATACAAGTGTGACCAGTGTGACTATTCTGCAGCATTCAAATGCACCCTGGACCAACATCTACAAAAACATACTGGTGAAAAAACTTAGAAAACGTAAGGTTAGCAGTGAAATAATCTTGGAGAAGTTCTGGAAAAATACTGTGTTAATTCAAGTATCTGTTGACGTACGTTGAAAACACATTTTTATTCTGGAATAGGAAAAAAAAACGAACAATGTGGACAAGGAATAGTTCAGTGGGACGATATAGGAGCACGACCAAAATGCTGTGTATTATCGCCTATTCACAACTGCAGAGGTAGGCTCCTTTGTACCGATCCTCAAACTCCTTATTCACTTGATTATCCATGATGTACATCATGATGTACAAAATGACTAATAAACTGGTGGATGTCCCAACTACTAAGTACCTAATACCAGCCCAGAAGAGAACAAGAAATAGCCACGCATTCAAGTACCAGAGTTATCAACCAAGGATTGAGGTGTTCAAGAATTCATTCTTTCCTAGAACTATCGCAGAGTGGAACTCACTGTCACCAAGTACAGTAGGAGCATTGTCAATAGATAGCTTTAAACAATGTCTAGAGCTAGAAGTTCAAGTGTTAGGTGTAACAAGTCGATCGGTGTAATATAGCCAGCTGCCGCCGCGCCGCGTGCCTGCGGAGCTGGTGTGTTACGCCGAAAGGCGGTTATACCGGCTATACAGATACAGATACAGATTATCCAGGGTGCCATCCTCCGTAGTTTTCGCCCGCTCCCTAGTGACATTAGGGAGCAGGTGGAAACTACGGAGGATGGCACCCTGGCTATTACTTGATATGATGGTAATTTGACAATGTCAGAAACGCCTTCATATGTCTATAGCTAGTTAAGGACCTTACAAAATTCGCTGTACTTTTGTTGTGTCAATTAAGTTCTATGTTCGATGTGATGATCGTTCTGCTGTCTGTCTGCCTGAATTTAATTTTCCATCTTTGATTTACTGTTTAAGCGTTACCGATATCCCCCCATGCAGACCCCCATCAAGGCTGGCCTTTATGAAATATGATAAGGGTTTTTACGTCTTAAATATAAAGTGCTAGGTGTTTAGCTACGCGTGTGCTGGTGACTTAGGTGACTCAAGCAATAGTCTTTCAGCTTAAAGTAATTGGGAGAAATGAAAGCGAAGGCTTAAACGTTTCCCCTCGGCCAAGAGACGAGCAGAGAACTTAGAAAACAGCTGCCGCTCTTAATCGTGGTGTTAAAGCGATTGTTGGATCGGTATCAGATTGGTAATGATAGTCACGCACACATACACGAATATGCTGAAACATTTCATGGGGAAGCAGACTTAGATGGATTTTTTTCGTCTTTCAACATACTTGTTGTATTCTTATGTGCTAGTCCCTGTAACTATCTATTTTTTATGTACTAGTAATTCATTATGACACATTTTGCTTAGATTTTTTTATTGCCCCAAACACCAACCTATTGTACCTAGTACTATCTACACATTAAAGGTCACACACTCATTTTATAATATGATAATATTCACTTCACATGAGATTTAATCTTCTTTTACAAGCCATGTCCAACATTACGCGAGTAGAGCCAACGACGTTTTGTTTACGTTACACAAAACTTTTACACAGCCTTTCTTAAGTAGAACCATACAGGTAGTAAAGGTTACTAGGTGTTTTTGAGTCTCAAACTTAACTATGGTTTCCTATATGATAAAACGTTTACAATAACAAGGTGCGATTCATACAACAACCGAGGTCTTGTCTTACAACCAATGTACAACTTCACATAACAGAAACTAACTACATACTGTACAAATTGAGCTGTCGATCGTGGTTTCTGTTCGAAATAAAGCTAGCGAGAATAACATTCAACTAGATGTATCATATCAAAATATAGACACTGTTGGCAAAGGCGAAAATGCCTACTCTCCAAGTAGAGGTTGGTGGGGAAAGATCGATACCTTTTTATTCATGGCCCTTTTTGTCGCTACTCCCACCAACATTGGGTGGCGAATTGGGCCCTCTCTGGGGAATGGATACTCCCTGGTCATTATGGGTTCACCACACCACGAAGTGGTGGTGAACCCATATTGCTTTTTCTGATGTTTCTTCTCCTTCTCCTTCTCCTTCTTCTTCTTCTCCTGCCATTTTTTAAATGGATTCAGCTTCTTCATTTTAGGGCCTAAGGTCCTGAAATTTGGTATGGAGGTACAGTGGGCAAATACCCCTAGGCGTTTTTTAAATTTTGTGATA
>NW_017803976.1:2793515-2794709 GCF_001625305.1 Branchiostoma belcheri
CAACCGTCAAGTTCCTAGAAACTTTATTGCGATACCACGCACATTTCAGACGTACGTCTGAATTGCGTTTTTACAATCAATGTGGTGTAAGCTCTACTAGTCAGTCATTCTTATACACAAAACATTTATTTCTTTATTTACTTCTGTTTAATTTATACAGGGTAGAGACCTCAGTGCTGTTTAAAACACTGCTTTTCAGGAATGCCCTGTACATGACAAGAAGTTACACATGAAGACAATGAAACCAACACATTAAATAATACATGAAATTACAAAAGAACCAAGCGTCAAAACAAAATCGTTAACCGTAAATCAATGTCGTTAAGACAGGCCAGGGTCAGGAGGTCAGAGGTCAGCAGGGTTGTTTCAGAACCTTCTTAAACGACAGGTAAGACGTGGCCACTCTAACTGTGGCAGGTAGGCCGTTCCAGGCAAATGCTCCCCTATACGCAAACTTTCTTCGGCCTGATTCCAATCGGACTTTAGGAAGTTTTTAAAGATAAGTTTAAATTGTGCCTAGTTTCAATTGGTAGATACGAGATGTTCTACAGAACACTTGTAGGTATTCCGGTACTTGTTGGTGTATTGATTTGAAGACGGTTTGAAGGAGGTGCATATGCCGACGACTTGCCAGGGAATTCCAACCCAACGCAGACAGCTGTACATTATCTATATCGATATCACTTAACGCATGTTAGCCACGTACCAACAGCTTGATTTTTACCTTCAACTGTCTGTTGGATATGGTTACTCCTAGTCCTGATGTTAGTTTACTTTCAACTGGTTGCCATGCAGTCTGCATGCTATCTTTGTTACGAGAGCCATCATAAAGCCGAAAGCCCCTGCGGTCTGTCAACTGTCCTGCAAGCGTGTGGACAGCGTCTCGCACCTGTTGTGCCGCCATGCGGAGAGACGTGGAATTGCAATAACAGGTGATGGGCGCCATGCTTACATACTCCAGTCGTGTCATGTTGGCAAAGGCCTTTGCCAGCGCAGAGACACTGAGCGCCAGCTCGTTTTCACCCAAGTAGAGTTTCCTTAACTGCTGCAGGTGAACCAGCCTGTTGGCCACGGCTTTTCCTCCCACGTTTGTTATTGAGTTCTTGGCAATGTTCAAAAACTTGGAGCTCTTTCAAGTGAGGAAAGGTCTCTGCAATTGCTTCCACCCTTCATCCCCTATCGTATTATACATAA
>NW_017803976.1:2794729-2798956 GCF_001625305.1 Branchiostoma belcheri
CTCACTGGCATGATTTTAAAATAAAGGTTATGATAATCATATTATATGTATAGCTTATTCAATGTATGGCTTCATAGTTTATGTGATTGTTAATAACACCTGCACAGAGCATTTTCATACTGACAGTATGTCTTTATTCAAGTGTTTTGGTAGGTATTTCAAGCTTTTCTGCTCCAGCATTGGAATGCGGGGCATGAACGTTTTTTTTTTATTTTGAAAATCAACAGTTTGCATTATGCAATTAAAAATCCTAACCAATAAAGTAGGGAATAGCTATCCAACTGTTGTTTTAGTTGTATGTTACTTCATATTATAGTTATATCAATGTAAATCATTGTTTTCCCTTGTGTTTCTCATTCTTTCCCTGCCATGTCGTAAAATGTGGTGAACCCATCGCTGTATTTGCTCCAAAGCAAATATTGGCCTTTCTAGTTTTTTACTGTCTTTTTGACACCCTAGGATCTGCTTGGAGATGAGAAAATCCCCTGTGCGCACAAAGGGAACTCTAGACTGCAGCACACTTACGAAACACCTGCTCCATAAGGCTTATCTGGTGTTATTGAGATTAGTTCTAAAAGCATTGAAAGATTAAGTTGACACCGATTGCGGAAGAAAACGCTCAAGGTACCATGTGGCATGTACCACCTGTTAGACACCGAATAGCCACACATCTGCTGAGGGATTTTAAGCTTTCACTGCACGTAGCCACGTGTTTTTTGTTTCATTCTATATGATTTTATATACATTCATACGGGTGCAATGGCTCAATTGGTAGAGTGCTCGCTTTGTAATCGGTAGGTCGTGAGTTCAAACCCCGGCCGGGTCATACCAAATACCTTAAAAACTGGCGAAGGGATGCAAGAAGACCATATCCCGACAGTGTTTGTAATAAAATAGGGTTTGAGGTATTTGCACAAAATGTGATAACTTGATGAACTTGACAAGGGGGATAAAGTGACATTGGGGGGGTGTCTCAGGTATTTACTACTGACAAGAGGGGTACGCAAAGTAACATGGGGGGGGGGGGTTCATTCAGGTATTTACCACTGGCATTGACGGTCCCGCCTGTTGCTGACCAACGCGGTTGGAGACAGTCAATCGGAGAGGGGCCTTTTTAAGGTTTGTCAATTTTACGGTTTTTACTACAGCCGGGTTGGGAGCCAGAGGAACAGGGACAATGTGGCGTCGGCAGCGGACCATGGATTTAAACCCCTGCCGGAACTCCTTCAGGGTCCAGGTGTAGATGATGGGATTGACGGCAGTGTTCCAGTAGTACAGCGCGACGCAGATGACGAAGACAGCTTTCGGGAGTAAGATGGCGTGGGGATCTATATAGCCAGACAAGACAATGCCTGGAGAAGTTAGAGCAAAGAAAGTGAAAAAGATGTAGAACATGTGTTTCGTGCGTTTCACAGCCTGTAGGGACACTTGGTGCGGGCTGTGACCGAGGTGCTGGCCGACGGACATGGCGCTCTTTCGCACGTGCAAGTAGATTCGGGCGTAGAACGCAAAGATGGCGAACGCAGCGGCCCAGTGTGTGGACATGAGGATGTGTTTCATGTACAGCACACTTTTAGGATCAACTGACGATAACTGACATACATGTACATACGCGTCCCACCCCAAGGTACCATATATGCCTGCGGTAGCGGGAAACATGATCAGGATACCGGTCACCCATGCCCCAACCACCCAAAGAAAAGCCTTGACGGGACTGAACAGACGCTTGTAAGTGGCTAGTGACAGCACAACGTGCACATAGCGGTTAAAGGCGATGAGGGCACAGGACAACAGTGACTGAGTGATACTGAACATGCTCAGGAAACCTATAAAGGCACAGCAGGCCTCCCCACAGTTGGGCTGGCCGCTTATCATAGACCAGAGAAACAGAGGGATGATGGCGGCAGACGAGACCAGGTCCCAGACACTGGTGTTCAGGATGAAGGTGTTGGCAGCAGAGCGAACCTGGAACAGAAATAACCTGTTAGTTCAACTGTTGAATAGTTTAGCTACATCCTAATTATTATGCTCGACTGTATATTATATGATAACAAACGTAAATCACTGTTCAGTTCAATTCAGCTCGACAACAAATATAAAACATTATCAAAAGAAGACACTTTTGAACATATCATACCATGTACAAATATAGGTGTCATCAATGAAGTATGTAAATATATTTCGATATGTTTCAAAAAGAGAGAAGAAGCAATTAGAACTTAGATCGATACCAAGTAGCATAGCATATTTCCTTCTAGTCCATTGTACTTTGTACATCCATGCATTTATCCCCCCGGGGAATGAACATGCAATAAAGTTTCATTATTATTACAGATGGTACAGTGGCAGCCTTCGACGGCTGAAGTAAAATAGGACTTACAATGACAATTAAAAAGACCGTTGAATGTGTACATAAACTAACCATTTCGAACCTTACAGTGTGCCCGTCTTACAGCTTATTGTAAGTTTGTTTCACTCAACAAACTATCCCAGTTTTGGCCTTATCTTGAGATTCTAAAATGTGCATTGGTCTGGTTACAAGCTAACGGTCATATTGTGGGTTTCTTTTTTGCTGTACATTAGCACATTAATGTGTAAAGACCTTTGGAAGGCTGTTTGCCAAGCCTGTATTAAATACACCATACTAGGCTGCGATGTATTTTATCAGAAATAAGCCATTGATTTACTCATTTACCAAACGATTTTAATGTCTTTTCTAGCGATGTAATGTATTGATTTGGATACATTAGTCTTGGAGATATAGCCGTACCTTCTTATGGCGGTTATATATGTTATACAGATACAGAAGCTGGTGTGTTATGCCGAAGAGCGGTTATACAGGCTGTACAGGTACAGAAGCTGGTGTGTTATGCCAAAGATGGGTTATACAGGCTGTACAGCTACAGAAGCTGGTGTATTACGCCCAAGGGCGGCTATACCGGCTATACAGATACAGAAGCTGGTGTGTTTCGCCGAAGGGCGGCTATACCGGCAAGACGGATACAGAAGCTGGTGTGTTACGCCGAAGGGCGGTTATACCGGCTATACAGATACAGATAACGATATATCCGTACTTTCTTGTAGAGGCAGAAAGCCAGGACGACGGCGGTGTTTCCGACTGTCCCCACCAGACCAGACATGGCCAACATGCCGAGAAACAGGACATCCTCCCACGACGCCACATAGCCAATGTCAGAGGGTGGCGTCACAACTGACGCGTTCGTCAACCTCCGTTCTAAAAAGAAATTGTACTATTTTCACTGACTCCATCAATAAAAAAGTAAATTTTCGTAGCCTCCGTAGCAGGCTTATAAAACTGGGGGTTTGGTGGTCTTCGGCTGTTTTCTGATTAGCCCAGCAAAAAACGGGGGTAATTCAATCAGGCCGGCTGTGGTGTCTATATGCAATCAGAAAATAGCACATAAAGGCTCCAAGGACCCTGAAGACCCCCAAAACCCCCAGTTTTTGGCGTGGTATGGAGGATACCATTTTCGTACGGTGTTGAAAGGAACAATATAATGTGCATGACTGTGCCGCACTGAGTCTTTGATACATAGGTACTGAATAACTAGGTACTAGGCCCTGATAAAAGTTGACATGATTTGGCGTATTAGAGCGTGGGGCGCTTGTTGATAGCACAATTAGAATAAGAACCAGTCAGTTAGCATCAGGCGTCATTTAGTGTTCTCTTATAGGCAAATGAATACTACAAGTAAGAAAAAAATATACCTTACCCCATTAAGGAAGGAAATAAAATATTAGCAGTCAGTTAGAATTATAAGAAAAAGGAGCTTGCAGATGGTAAATTACTACTGTAGACATACCTGATTTAGTGTTATTACAGGCACTTGTGCTGTTGAAGAGCCACATGTCTTGAAACAACGACTCATTGTTGAAGAACTTTGTGTTGTAAAAGCTGAGCCGATTCTCGTTCACGCGGGTCCTGTTAGTCCATGTGGTGTTACAGAGAGAGTAGAGCTCGGGGTCGGCTTGTGTTCCCACCGTCAGCGATTTGCAAACTATCACAACTGAAAAATACATGTTTGTTTGTTTGGCATTTCAGCAATGGTGCTGCGAAGGTGTGTATTGAAAAAAACCATTCTAAATCGCCCTTAGTACGTCTGCGGTCAGAGCTCTGCTAAGGATCATAACTGAAATGAGACATCTAGTAAACGTCTTATCACACAGATACCCGCATTTTTTGTGGACTTTAATTTTCTACTTTCG
>NW_017803976.1:2798976-2800336 GCF_001625305.1 Branchiostoma belcheri
TTCATAATGCCCGTGTTCTCCTTCATTTTCATAATGCCCGTGTTCTCCTTCATTTTCATAATGCCCGTGTTCTCCTTCATTTTCATAATGCCCGTGTTCTCCTTCATTTTCATAATGCCCGAGTTCTCCTTCATTTTCATAATGCCCGCGTTCGCCTTCATTGTCGTAATGCCCGTGTTCTCCTTCATTTTCATAATGCCCGTGTTCTCCTTCATTTTCATAATGCCCGTGTTCTCCTTCATTTTCATAATGCCCGTGTTCTCTTTTATTTTCGTAATGCCCGTGTTCTCCTTTCATTTTCGTAACGCCCGTGTTCTTCTTCATTTTCGTAATGCTCTCCCGGTCCTATTGGACGTTTTCTGTTGCCATGACATTGTGTTTTCTGAAATTCCATGTTAGTATGAGTGGAGAAGTATGTCAGGCCCAGTTTACTGGTCACATCTCCTTTCCTCTTGCGAAGAGTGCGATTTGTACATGTACGTGCGGCCATTTTAGTAACATTTTGCTCTGCTGGTAGACACTCTGCATTTAAGTCTGCAAGGTTATGGCCTTTGACGCTTACTTCTCCAATTTCTGAATTCTTCGAGGCAGACTCTTCGCCGTATTCCTGGACAGGCTTCAGAACTGCTTCTGGGTCCTCCCGCGCACGCAGCGCCTGTCTCTGCCAGTCGAGGATCCGTTTGGTGCACCAGAACCTCAGTCCTGCCCGCCTGACGTACAGAGGGTCGGGCGGGCGGCAGGAGGCAGGAGGCTGAGGGGGTGACTCCTCAAGTTGAGACACTGTTAGTAAAGAAAGGCGAATAGTTAATGGAATAAATATGTCATAATTGTCCTGGCGTCGTGTGGCGTAACGACGGAGTGGTCGGCTCAGAATCAAGAGGTTCCGGGTTCGAATCCTGCCATGCCACCAATCTATGCCATTGGTAAACGCACTTTTTACACGACTTACTAGTAACTAACATAGAACCTTTTACGGAAAAGAACCAGCCTGCTAAAGAACGTGATGGCACGAAAGTATTCCGACTTGAAAATGAGCATTTTCTAGTGCCCTTTGCGTTTGTGGCGGCATAAAAATAAGTTGTAATTAAAAGACATTTAACAAGGAACCTGTCCCAAATTGTATGGCCATGAAAATTGGCGTTTGAATTGCCCAATATCTCGCCAGTAATTATGTAGACATGAATGTCAGACACGCAAACTGCACATGTTATCTTTTCCCTCTTACAGTAGTGAGTTGTGTGGATACATCGTGCAACGGCAGTCATATTTCTGCTACTATGTTTACGTTTGACTTGACTTGCAAAATGTGTATTAAACATGTTATGTTAAATGTGTATCAATCATGAGGCAAATATATATA
>NW_017803976.1:2800356-2808644 GCF_001625305.1 Branchiostoma belcheri
AAAAAAATCAACCTTACACCAGCATCTACAAAAACATAGTGGTGAAAAAGCTTACATGTGTGAGGAGTGTGGGTACAGGACAGCTTACAAATCTGTATTATCCCGACATATGAGAACCCATACTGGAGAAAAACCTTACAAGTGTGACCAGTGTGACTATTCTGCTGCACAGAAAGCTAACTTGGATCAACATCTAGCAAAACACATCGGTAAGGAAGTCAACCCTACATGTGTGAGGAGTGTGGGTATAGGACAGCTCAAAAGTATACCCTATTCCAACATATGAAAACTCATACAGGTGACAAAGTGTAAAGCTAGAGAATACCACTTAGACATTCACATGAGAACCCATGCGTCATTGTTAGGTACCAGCATTTTGATTTATTAGACTGTATAAGACATATGTATACAGCCAGGACTGCCCAAATAGCCGAAGGCTATATGAGATTCTCAGCAGCATTCACTTTGAATGAGTCCATCAATCATTATTAATTTTCCTTTGGTAACTGAAAGAAGTGACTCTTTAACGGTATACCAACCTAAATTCTCCTGGGCTCTTGTTGCAGCTAAGAGGGCTTACAGGCTTTTGATACGTGACTAAGAAGGACCTTGGAAAGTATAGGCTTAACTTACGTTTACGTGGACGTGCATTGCAATTACACTACCTGCTGTCACAATCGTGTTAATTTTTTTTCTAATGAAAGGCCTTTTAATTCAAGGGCTCATTGAAAAGGGTGATTGTGTTATAGAGCTGCTTTATTATGTTTCCTGGGGATTTTTTTGTCCTACTAGCAATATGTTAAGGTAAATCTTAACCAATCCCACGGCCATGAATTGCATTTTGAAGCTCTCACAAACCAACAGTGTTTGAGCCGAAGTCAGACGGTCTTTTAAACCAGCCATGTATGGGCACTTCTACAAATTGCAGCGCCCCACGCTCTAATACGCCAAATCATGTCAACTTTTATCAGGGCCTAGTACCTAGTTACTCAGTACCTATGTATCAAAGACTCAGTGCGGCACAGTCATGCACATTATATTGTTCCTTTCAACACCGTACGAAAATTGTATCCTCCATACCACGCCAAAAACTGGGGGTTTTGGGGGTCTTCAGGGTCCTTGGAGCCTTTATGGTTGATAGCACAATTAGAATAAGAACCAGTCAGTTAGCATCAGGCGTCATTTAGTGTTCTCTTATAGGCAAATGAATACTACAAGTAAGAAAAAATATACCTTACCCCATTAGGGAAGGAAATAAAATGTTAGCAGTCAGTTGGAATTATAAGAAAAAGTAGCTTGCAGATGGTAAATTACTACTGTAGACATACCTGATTTAGTATTATTACAGGCACTTGTGCTGTTGAAGAGCCACGTGTCTTGAAACAACGACTCATTGTTGAAGAACTTTGTGTTGTTAAAGCTGAGCCGATTCTCGTTCACGCGGGTCCTGTTAGTCCATGTGGTGTTACAGAGAGAGTAGAGCTCGGGGTCGGCTTGTGTTCCCACCGTCAGCGATTTGCGAACTATCACAACTGAAAAATACATGTTTGTTTGTTTGGCATTTCAGCAATGGTGCTGCGAAGGTGTGTATTGAAAAAAAAAAAATTCTAAATCGCCCTTAGTACGTCTGCGGTCAGAGCTCTGCTAACGATCATAACTGAAAGGAGACATCTAGTAAACGTCTTATCACACAGATACCCGCATTTTTTGTGGACTTTAATTTTCTACTTTCGACAAGAAAAATACTTGTGACTTTGCCTGCCATTAACGCAATTTGGTCTTTAAGTGTGTGTATATATATATATATATACATATACATGGCAACATGAATATATATATAAGTTCATGTTGCCAACCAGCTATGAGTATGACCTTTCATGTGAAATTACATTTTCATGAAATCTGGAGAATTTTAATTATAAGACAATGAATCAACATCACTACAGAAGAAGGTTGACGTAAAAGCAAGTAAAGAGCATCTCTCTCTTCTCTCTCTATTATACATATAGATATAGATAGATAGATAGATAGATACTATTAGATAGATAGATAGATAGATCTAGATGGATGGATAGATAGAAAGATAGATAGATAGATAGATAGATAGATAGATAGATAGAGATAGATAGATACTATTAGATAGATCTAGATGGATAGATAGATATAGATAGATAGATAGAGATAGATAGATAGATAGAGATAGATAGATAGATAGATAATATTAGATAGATCTACATGGATAGATAGATAGATAGAGATAGATAGATAGATAGAGATAGATAGATAGATAGAGATAGATAGATAGATAGATAATATTAGATAGATCTACATGGATAGATAGATAGATAGAGATAGATAGATAGATAGAGATAGATAGATAGATAGAGATAGATAGATAGATAGATATATAATATTAGATAGATGGATAGATAGATAGATAGATAGATAGATCTAGATGGATAGATAGATAGATAGATAGATAGATAGATAGATAGATAGATAGATACTAAATAGATAGATAGATAGATATATCTAGATGGATAGATAGATAGATAGATAGATAGAGATAGATAGATAGATAGATAGATAGATAGATATTATTATTATTAGATAGATAGCTAGATAGACAGATAGAAGTAAAAGCAAATTTACTTTTAAGATAGATATAGATAGATAGATGGATAGATAGATAGATAGATAAATAGATGGATAGATAAATAGATAGATAGATAGACACAGAGACAGAAGTAAAAGCAACCTTTCTTACTTTGTATGTAGTATATCAGTAACACTGCAGCCCGTTGGCGGTGGTAGCGCACCATTCTACAACCTGTTGTCAGAACTCGCTGGGCGTAAGTCAAACAGATTTTCCTCCCCGAATGAATAATGATTTTACAATGTGGTATACACCTACATGAACTTTATATACGTCACTCCCGACGCGCTTTGCACACCTGGCCGGACGCACGGATATACATGTACACGCACAGTAGCGAACTACATGTAACGTAATCTCCAAGCAGATCCCTATCGGTGGCAAAAAGACAGTATCAAATTGGCCAGGCAGTATCCATTAGCCAGAGAAGGTCCGCGGCCACCGACTGTATTTGGTGGGATTAGCGACAAAAAAAACGGCCATATATAAAAAGCTAACGATCATTCCCCCACAACCTCTGCTTGGAGAGTACATGTAACGTTAGTACTAAACTTGGAACCTAACACCTCAGTTCGAAAATACAGCTCGGTTTGGGTTGCAGAGTTTCGAAGAAGACAATAGCTCAAGTACTAGAGAATTGATTTGATTTGATTTGATTTATGGGCATTTGATAGCGGTAAACTTCGTATATACTGATTCGTGCGAATTTGATAGAATTCATGCGAATGCTTAGCCATCCTGGGCTGTGCGAATTTCATAGAATCCGTACGAATACCTAGGAATCCTTCTTGTAGCCTGGGTGCCATCCTATTTGTATGCCGGAACTCCCATTCTCGCTCCTAAAAAGCACTCAGGCTATCCCTCTTGTAGAAAAGGATTCTCATAGAATTCGTGCGAATGTCTAGGCATCTATGGCTGTGCGAATTTCTTAGAAAATCATATTATCTGTACGAATGCCTTGAAGCATTCTGTATCGGTATCGGTATAGCCGGTATAACCGCCCTCCGGCGTAACACACCAGCATTGTGGAAGAGTCGGCAGTTAGGACATTTAGGAGAAGAAGAAGCGTCAAGGCTAAAATAAGAGAAGGGTTCAAATTTCCCGCCCTTCCTTCCAACCTCCCATGATGCTTCGTGGCACCTCTCTCCGCCACAGATGACTTACTGCGCATGTGTGCCAAATCCAGGAGAAAAAGATTCGCGTTCGCGGGAGACTTTTCCTGCGTTCTGGGCTTTTCTAACTAAAGCCTCTAAAAACACAAAGGAAAGGACGACACTGAAGTCTGTCAGGAGGACGGAGCACCATATTCCACACCTTGGGTGCGATAGAAATCGGTAAATTAGTCCGATTATGACGATAGGTTTAGGTCGGTGAAGTGGGTAGGGGGCGAAAAAATATCAAGGTGGCAGAACACAGTTTTCGCCCTATGGGGATTCCTATAGTTAAGCACCCCGAGGTGACTCACTTCGACGCGGTAAAAATTATAGTAGGATGCACTAAATAATCACGGCCAACTAATATGTTGACATATACAAAAAAACTGAAAACCAAAAAAAGTTATCGTTTTTTTTAACATAATGACGACCACTTTGATTTGGCCCTCTATCGAGATCAACGGAACTGCAGCCGGCTCACCCTGGAACGTGGTTGCGTAATGCCGCGCATTTATACACGAACAGGGAAATCTTCACAATCCAACTCATACTGTGTATATACAAGCCGATACCTTTCCTTACCACACAGTGCAGTTTATTCATGGCTACCTCTCACATAAGTCGCTTTAGCCAGGATGCAAGAGGTTTGTCTGCACTACTTTCTATACCCGCGACCGGAAGTCGCGGATAATTACTGTGTTCTGCGACCTCAATTTTTTTACCATAAATATTGCGTAAATAATGATATCATTTCGTATGATAAGTTGTTTCGTATTGAAGTCATATCGCTATCTGTTTCCAGTTCAGTTAAGTAGAACTCACCTCTGTGCATGTTTTATTGCTGATCCTCTGATTTGAATAATAATGAATGGATAACTTCATGGCAATTTGTTGAAAGGACCTGGAGTATGATATTAACATAAATCTATCAGAATGATAGAAACATGTTAGCAAGACAAGTTGCTAACGTTAGAGGTGAGAATCGAACCCATGAGCTTTCCACCATCCCATAAATATAATTTTCTGGGAAAGGTGCTCCCTAGTCGTTTGATGTTTCAAAAAAAAATCAGCAAATTTTCATGAAAATATACATATCTCGATCCTTCTTTTTCTTTCATACTTGCATAACATTGCCTCCTCAACAGTGACATTCATCTACAGCATCCTGGGATCTGAACCCATGCCCTCTGGAACATACAGGATCTGCACCTACAGACAAAACACGTCTTTACCTCTTTTCCTCCTTTAGTTCTTGATAACTTTGCTTTCTAACAGGGACCTTCATCAAAAATATGCTAGGATTCAAACCAGTGCCCTCAGGAACATGCAGGATTTGCACCTACAGACAAAACACATAATCATTCTTTCCCTTCCTTCTTTATTTCTTATTTCTTGATAACTTTCATTCCTTACAGGGACCTTCATCTCTAGTATGCTGGGATTTGAACCAGTGCCTTCAGGATCATGCAGAATCTACCCTTACAGACAATACACAGCTTTTTTTTCTTCATTATTTCTTTCTTCTTCAGATGTACAGTTCATCCACAGTATCCAGTGACCTTTAGGAACATACAGACAAAACACTTTGAACTCCTTCCTTCTTTAATTTTCACTTTGTCAATTATTCATTAACTTAATTTGCTTTCTCAACAGTGACATTTCTCTCACCCATGCAGGGATTTGAACCTTGAAACATGCAAAATTTGCACTTACATTGTACATGTTTACAACTTTCTATTTATTTCAGTGTGATTCAAGATCCTCAAGAACTTATTGTCCTAATTAAATAAGGCTTTCTCTTTCAGTTCACTCTCTAAGTGTGCAGTCGCTTGGGATCTTAACTTCCAATTTATTTCAGCTTCACTCTAGATCCTCAAGAATTGAATGTCCTGACAGACAATCCTTTGCTTTTCAGTACCTTCTCAGTAAGTGCACTTTGTGCTGCTCCTTGGGACTTGAACCAACAACCTTTGGTAAACTGACAGGTTTTTAACTTCATGTTGGTTCCTGATTCTGCAGAACTGAATGTTCTAACAAACAATCCATTACCTGTCAGTACATCTTTGTAAGAGGCCGAGTGAGTAACCCAATATCCCCATGTATGCTAGCTGGGCCGTGGAGACCACATTTCCAACTAAATTATAATATAAGTATATTTATGTAGAAGCTTATTTGCATAATTTAATGACACCAAGTAATGCTAACTATTTACAAACTTTACTTTGATATAAAGATTTTCAACTATAAATAACGTTGAACTTCTCTCTTCTGTGTATAAACAACTCACGTGATTCTATAAGCGGGAAAATAATGAGAAATGGAAGCGCTGGCGTCCGACCAAGGACCACGCTCTGATGGCGATAAACTCAGACCAGTACTAGGGCATGGAACATCATACCAAGGACATTATCGTACTGACTGTTCATAGACGTCATTTTCCCCATACAGCTCAAACGTACTAACACCGTCGGCACTCTAAGCTCGACGACATGTTCAGACAAATAAACACGACGCGATTCAACGCAGTAAACGATCAGCCAACGGACCAAATATGGAAATTTCGGAATGCATAATTAATCACCACTCCTGTCAATCATTCCTGATTGACAGCGTGGGCGGTCAAATTTCGGAATATTCCAAATCGTGGTCCAGCTGCGACATGAATTGGGATACAACGTGAGGAATGCCTGTTGGATTCCGAAACGTGGTCCATTCCAAATCATGATTTGGAATAACATGTTTTGGAATGCAACATACATTTTAATAGCGGTTACCTACACACCAAAACCATTGCCGACAAATAACCGAGTTATAATGTTGACCTACATGCAAATCCACACTACACCCAATTATAATACAATAAATGTCAATTTTTGCGCATTAACGGAAATCAATATCCTCAATACGGAATATTACATAAAATTGTAAGCTGGAATTGATTATCATTTGCTAGGTTTTGGAAAGTTTTGGGATTGCAGAACCGACCACGCACAGCTATCAAAGTGACAAGACAACCGTCAAGTTCCTAGAAACTTTATTGCGATACCACGCACATTTCAGACGTACGTCTGAATTGCGTTTTTACAATCAATGTGGTGTAAGCTCTACTAGTCAGTCATTCTTATACACAAAACATTTATTTCTTTAATTACTTCTGTTTAATTTATACAGGGTAGAGACCTCAGTGCTATTTAAAACATTGCTTTTCAGGAATGCCCTGTACATGACAACAAGTTACACATGAAGACAATGAAACCAACACATTAAATGATACATGAAATTACAAAAGAACCAAGCGTCAAAACAAAATCGTTAACCGTAAATCAATGTCGTTAAGACAGGCCAGGGTCAGGAGGTCAGAGGTCAGCAGGGTTGTTTCAGAACCTTCTTAAACGACAGGTAAGACGTGGCCACTCTAACTGTGGCAGGTAGGCCGTTCCAGGCAAATGCTCCCCTATACGCAAACTTTCTTCGGCCTGATTCCAATCGGACTTTAGGAAGTTTTTAAAGATAAGTTTGAGTTGTGCCTAGTTTGGTAGATACGAGATGTTCTACAGAACACTTGTAGGTATTCCGGTACTTGTTGGTGTATTGATTTGAAGACGGTTTGAAGGAGGTGCATATGCCGACGACTTGCCAGGGAATTCCAACCCAACGCAGACAGCTGTACATTATCTATATCGATATCACTTAACGCATGTTAGCCACGTACCAACAGCTTGATTTTTACCTTCAACTGTCTGTTGGATATGGTTACTCCTAGTCCTGATGTTAGTTTACTTTCAACTGGTTGCCATGCAGTCTGCATGCTATCTTTGTTACGAGAACCATCATAAAGCCGAAAGCCCCTGCGGTCTGTCAACTGTCCTGCAAGCGTGTGGACAGCGTCTCGCACCTGTTGTGCCGCCATGCGGAGAGACGTGGAATTGCAATAACAGGTGATGGGCGCCATGCTTACATACTCCAGTCGTGTCATGTTGGCAAAGGCCTTTGCCAGCGCAGAGACACTGAGCGCCAGCTCGTTTTCACCCAAGTAGAGTTTCCTTAACTGCTGCAGGTGAACCAGCCTGTTGGCCACGGCTTTTCCTCCCACGTTTGTTATTGAGTTCTTGGCAATGTTCAAAACTTGGAGCTCTTTCAAGTGAGGAAAGGTCTCTGCAATTGCTTCCACCCCTTCATCCCCTATCGTATTATACATAAGAACTAAGTCTTTTAGCGTATCCAGGACGTGTAGCTGTCCAGCCAGTACTGTCGCTGCGTCAGCAGAAAGCCTGGATTTAATAATATAGAGCTCTGCAATTCCTTTGAGATACGGGAAAAGTTTGACCAAGGCTTCAACGTCAGTGTCCAACAGTACTTGCCTTACCAGTAACAACTTCGCGTTGCCATTCTTTGAAAGTCCGTCTGTCTTGTTCCGCAGCGTCTCCAACGCGTTCAACATGGAAGAAAAGACCTCGCTGTATGCGGATAGACCATGT
>NW_017803976.1:2808664-2811871 GCF_001625305.1 Branchiostoma belcheri
GAATTTTTCAGATTGGAGTGTGGGTAAGTACTTTCATGAGGTGTTGAAATAGTGTATTTAAGCATGTGTTCCTATGGCAAGATCTAATAGTACTGTCTGCCCTGCATGCTATCTTTGTTACGAGAGCCATCATAGAGCCGAAAGCCCCTGCGGTCTGTCAACTGTCCTGCAAGCGTGTGGACAGCGTCTCGCACCTGTTGTGCCGCCATGCGGAGAGACGTGGAATTGCAATAACAGGTGATGGGCGCCATGCTTACATACTCCAGTCGTGTCATGTTGGCCAAGGCCTTTGCCAGCGCAGAGACACTGAGCGCCAGTTCGTTTTCACCCAAGTAGAGTTTCCTTAACTGCTGCAGGTGAACCAGCCTGTTGGCCACGGCTCTTCCTCCCACGTTTGTTATTGAGTTCTTGGCAATGTTCAAAACTTGGAGCTCTTTCAAGTGAGGAAAGGTCTCTGCAATAGCTTCCACCCCTTCATCCCCTATCGTATTATACATAAGAACTAAGTCTTTTAGCGTATCCAGGACGTGTAGCTGTCCAGCCAGTACTGTCGCTGCGTCAGCAGAAAGCCTGGATTTAATAATATAGAGCTCTGCAATTCCTTTGAGATACGGGAAAAGTTTGACCAAGGCTTCAACGTCAGTGTCCAACAGTACTTGCCTTACCAGTAACAACTTCGCGTTGCCATTCTTTGAAAGTCCGTCTGTCTTGTTCCGCAGTGTCTCCAACGCGTTCAACATGGAAGAGAAGACCTCGCTGTATGCGGATAGACCATGTGACTCCATGTACTCACGTGTGATGCCGTATCCTATGCCGAAGCTTACAGCCTTGTCCAATGTGTGTGGGAGATCATCGTAAATTTTCCAGTACCGACACACAAAGGGCCAGAAGAACCTGTCTTCCAGTAGGACCATCACAACCTCGTTGCCCGGGTAACGTTCTTCCAAACCCGCGGCGGTGTCCCTGTTCTGCTGGAAGTACGCTCTGACGTAGAGGGTCCACTCTCCCCACCAATCTACAGGAAATACAAGTTAGAGGTTTATTGAGGAAAAGCTCTCCTTTATATTATATTATTATAATTAGCTGCCCACCCGAGGGTGGCAGCTATTCTTCCAGGAGAGGATACATAAGACATAACAATACATCACATACAATTACATATACATTTACATTACATAGTGTTTTAAAAGAAAACAAGTGTGTAACATCGTATGTGCTCTACTTATTTATGTCCTTCATGTGCTTTAGCAGGCCTTGTTTTAACTTCTCATGTGACGACACTGTTTGCAGCCCATGTGGTAGAGAGTTCCATGCTGCAGTAGTTCTGTATGTGAAGGCTTTTTTAGTGCTGTCTGTTTTTGGTTTGTCTAGTTTGAAGGTGTTCCGAGTAGCATATCTGTTTCTGTAAGTGCACAAGAGACACGAACTGTCTTTCATTAATTCCCAGAGCTCTGAAGCTATCTCTTAAGCCCCTTTCGTCTTGCCAGACGATCTAAATCTATACAATAACAGCTAATCTAATATTTAAACTGAAGTAGACTTCAACTCTATCAAGTTTGCTTTTGACTGTAATAACGATAATTTTTATTTAACTGCTTTAAACATGTCTGTGCACTCTTAACATGTTCTGAAGTTGATATAACGTTAATAATGATCTCAATGTAACTATATGAACAGATTTTATGTTGACATGCATAAACAAATGTAACAATGTAATAAATATGAATCTGAAATAATGAACAATAGCTTGTAGATCTGTATAAGTACAGCCGATATAACCACCCCTCGGCTAAACTACAATAACTATACAGAATCAGACGGTATTTGGATAGTTCTTTGAATGAATGAATGAATGAATGAATGAATGAATGAATGAATGAATGAATGAATGAATGAATGAATGAATGAATGAATGAATGAATGAATGAATGAATGAATGAATGAATGAATGAATGAATGAATTTTTATTTTGTATTGCACCGATTTTACGAGGCTCTCCAAAGATGGAGGAAATAAAGAGATGAAATGAATGAATGAATGAACAGAAAACTGCGGCTACAGATGCACGACAATTACCTGTTTCAACTGTCGTCCCAGAAGTATCTTGTGTCGTCACAGATAACTGTGTAGGCACTGTTGTGGAGGTCGTTGGAAGTAATGTGTGGTTCAGCTGTAATAAGAAATAAACCAGACGTACATAAGTAATACCTCTACCATAACCATAACCATAGTAAAGAAAATAACACCCCAGTTGCATTGTTTGATTACAAACCTCGTTATGAAATGCTCATAAGAATTGTGTGCAAAACCATTATGAAAGGAAAGTCGTAAGGAAATTATAAGGTCTAGGAAAATCAATCTGTGTTTTCTGTATCAGAAATAAGGGAAGGTTTATATTTCAGCCACAGCGATCCAACAAATGCAGTTCACACTGAAATGCGTGGACTTGAATTGAAACATTAGGTCTGGTTCTAATTTAGTCGAGTGTACCGCATCAATTTATCAAATTTTGTATCTCTAATCAGCGGTCGACAAAAGAATAGGTCATGGTCGGGTTTTTGTTTTGATAAGGCCAAACCAATTTAATTTGTTATTTCCCGGATTTTTCAGAAAAAAATATGAAGTGAAAGGGCGAAATAATTTTAAAAAAACAGGCGAAGGCACCCCATGATAGCTGGAAATGTTACGATATGAGCCATGAAGTCAACATACCAGGCTGTTTTATAATTAAAACTAGAGTTCGACAATCTCATACCTCCAGCTTATGCATAGTGATGATCACATAAATGGCTTACATTTACAATCCTGCTCATTAGCAAAATTTTTATACAAATTATTCACATAGCCCCTACCTAGTAACATACAACACACTGGTGAAATCCTTACCATTTAACATGGACAACGTATGATATTGTTGGTTATATGCAAGTATGACCTCTGACATACCTTTGCCAACTCATGTTTGCCATCCAAGCTGACGAATTATACATTTTTTATTGCCAATATGCAAATTATAAGAGCCCATTATCTATATTATATCATTTGATCATATTCTCCGCCCAATGACAGGGTTATCTTAAGAAATAAGGCTATTCTAGCGTTTCCTCATAAATTATGCAAATGAGGTCCTGATTTGAATAAATTATGTTTAGTGATGTTCGCCTTAATTGAACTTCCAAGTATGGCAAGTATTAAATTCACAGCAGT
>NW_017803976.1:2811891-2825314 GCF_001625305.1 Branchiostoma belcheri
TGCGGCTACAGATGCACGACAATTACCTGTTTCAACTGTCGTCCCAGAAGTATCTTGTGTCGTCACAGATAACTGTGTAGGCACTGTTGTGGAGGTCGTTGGAAGTAATGTGTGGTTCAGCTGTAATAAGAAATAAACCAGACGTACATAAGTAATACCTCTACCATAACCATAACCATAGTAAAGAAAAATAACACCCCAGTTGCATTGTTTGATTACAAACCTCGTTATGAAATGCTCATAAGAATTGTGTGCAAAACCATTATGAAAGGAAAGTCGTAAGGAAATTATAAGGTCTAGGAAAATCAATCTGTGTTTTCTGTATCAGAAATAAGGGAAGGTTTATATTTCAGCCACAGCGATCCAACAAATGCAGTTCACACTGAAATGCGTGGACTTGAATTGAAACATTAGGTCTGGTTCTAATTTAGTCGAGTGTACCGCATCAATTTATCAAATTTTGTATCTCTAATCAGCGGTCGACAAAAGAATAGGTCATGGTCGGGTTTTTGTTTTGATAAGGCCAAACCAATTAAATTTGTTATTTCCCGGATTTTTCAGAAAAAATATGAAGTGAAAGGGCGAAATAATTAAAAAAAACAGGCGAAGGCACCCCATGATAGCTGGAAATGTTACGATATGAGCCATGAAGTCAACATACCAGGCTGTTTTATAATTAAAACAATTATGGATTTTGAACAAGGTCGCAGCTTTACATTGTAAAAACTTTAACAACAAGGAAGAAAATGACTTTCTTTAACCGTTGGGGCCAAAATATGACTTTCTTTGAGCATTATTTTGCAGTTGACTGAACATAATTTTTTATTTTTTTTTCCGCAAATCAGAAAAAAATGGACAGGGCGAATCCGAGGAACAAATTAAATTGGTGTAGCCTGAGTTTGGTCGTGTAACGGGAAACACAATATAGTTTTCTTAAGCCTGACCTAACCTACCACGATATTAGGGTGGACTCTCAGTACACTGTGTTGGTTGAGGATTACGGCGACCATAGTTGCAGCAATACCGACAATGATGACACCAACACAAAGCGCCACCATGCGCCCAAGACGGAACCTGCAGAACGCAGGGCAGCTCTGACTGCAGCTCGTGCCGTCACTGTCAGCTTCTGTGGAACAACAAACAAACGTATGTGTAATATGTGCAATAGTGTATCTCAGATGGAGCATTTTCGTGATCTTGTGATTTTCGCGTTTCAGTCTTCTTTTGACATTTTTGCTTGGACCTGCAATTCTTAAAAATTGGTATATATATATTGGTATATTTCATATTTATGTGCATCCAGGCATCCGAGATCGTTCAGCTGATACCTTTGACCCAGTGTTGACGTCACATTTCAGAGAACCCACGTGACAAGTCTCAGTCTATTG
This sequence comes from Branchiostoma belcheri, assembly GCF_001625305.1. Lineage (NCBI taxonomy): Eukaryota > Metazoa > Chordata > Leptocardii > Amphioxiformes > Branchiostomatidae > Branchiostoma > Branchiostoma belcheri. Next base: position 2,813,280 of record NW_017803976.1, read on the forward strand.
AAGAAGACCAGAGAACTGGTCGAACGCTATAAGTGAGAACTTTTATGTTGCAACAAAGGTTTAAATATCAAACCTAGTCGTCCTATATTCATATTTGGATCGGCATCGTTCATTTCATCTTTTATATATTTACTAAGAGGCAACATGTCGCCACAAGGAAGGCACACATAAATAAAACGTACTGAAATAAAGAAAAGTAGAAAACAGCGGTACAAAGTACCTTAATTAAGATAATGGTAGAGTATTGAATGTATAGCTTAAAGATAATACGACAAACTAACGAACAGCATAAAACAAACAAGATTACGCATTCATAGCAAATTAAGTTAAATGTAGATATTACATATCAATAATTCTTAGACGAAATAAGCATTTGTACCCTTTTTTCGAACTGGATGTCTAAGTACACAAATATGCAATCTCTGCAGGTGACTCACCCCTGCTCGGTTCCTTGGTGCCGTGCCTCCTGTCCACCGAGTCTTGGGCTGCGACAAAATCGGGATCTAAATCATCGTACGCGTTCTCTGACCGAGTCGGATGGCCAAGTTTATCGCCGTCCATTTTGTAGAAGACTTCTTCATTGTTGTCATCAGTACTAGCGACATTTATCTCGTAAAAGGGCTGTTCTTTTTGTTGTTTGTCTTTGGCAGCGGTGACGTCCATTTTGTAAAATGGCTGTTCTTGTTCTTCATCCGCAGGGGTGATATCCATCTCATAGAACGGCTGAGCTGTGGCGTTTTTGATCGCATCTTGTGCTGCCAGAAAGTCGGGGTCCAAATCGGCATGAACATGCGTAGATAAGTTCGAGTGTTCTTCATCGTTCTCGTAATGCGCGTGTTCTTTGTCGTTCTCGTCATGTGCGTGGTTTTTATCGTACTGGTAATATTTGTGTTCTTCATAATGCCCGTGTTCTTCTTCATTTTCGTAATGCCCGTGTTCTCCTTCATTTTCATAATGCCCGTGTTCTCCTTCATTTTCGTAATGCCCGTGTTCTCCTTCATTTTCATAATGCCCGTGTTCTCCTTCATTTTCGTAATGCCCGTGTTCTCCTTCATTTTCGTAATGCCCGCGTTCGCCTTCATTGTCGTAATGCCCGTGTTCTCCTTCATTTTCATAATGCCCGTGTTCTCCTTTATTTTCATAATGCCCGTGTTCTCCTTCATTTTCATAATGCCCGTGTTCTCCATCATTTTCGCAACGACCCTGTTCTTTGTCGTTCTCGTAATGTGCGTGTTCTCTATCGTTCTCATGATCTTTCTGGTTCTCATAATGCTCTCCCGGTCCTATCGGACGTTTTCTGTTGCCATGTGTTTTCTGGAATTCCATGTTAGTATGAGTGGAGAAGTATGTCAGGCCCAGTTTACTGGTCACATCTCCTTTCCTCTTGCTAAGAGTGCGCTTTGTACATCTACGTGCGACCCTTTTAGTAGCATTTTGTTCTGTTGGTAGACACTCTGCATTTAAGTCTGCAAGGTTATGGCCTTTGACGCTTGCTTCTCCAATTTCTGAATTCTTCGAGGCAGACTCTTCGCCGTATTCCTGGACAGGCTTCAGAACTGCTTCTGGGTCCTCCCGCGCACGCAGCGCCTGTCTCTGCCAGTCGAGGATCCGTTTGGTGCACCAGAACCTCAGTCCTGCCCGCCTGACGTACAGCGGGGCGGGCGGGCGGCAGGAGACATCGGCCGGCGGAGGGGGTGACTCCTCCGGTTGAGACACTGTTAGTAATAAAAGAGAAGCGAATAGTCGATGGAAAGAAATATATTATAGTTGTTCTCGGGGCGGATCAGAACCAAGAGGTTCCGGGTTCGAATCCTGCCATGCCACCAATCTATGCCATTGGTAAACGCACTTTTTACACGACTTACTAGTAACTTACATGCTATTTTTCATGGGAAAGGACCAGCCTGCTAAAGAACGTGATGGCACGAAAGTATTCCGACTTTTTCTAGTGCCCTCTGCGTTTGTGGCGGCATAAAAATAAGCTGTAATTAAAATACATTTAACAAGGAACCTGTCCAAAACTTTATGGCAAAGAAAATCGGCGTTTGAATTGCCCAATATCTCGCCAGTAATTCTGTAGACATGAATGTCAGACATGCAAACTACACATGTTATCTTTTTCCTCTTACAGTAGTGAGTTGTGTGTATACGTCGTGCAACGTCAGTCATATTTCTGCTACTTTCTACTACTTTTGACGTAACTTGCAAAATGTGTACAATTTCAAGGAATGTTTTAAACCTGTTTTTTGCTCATAATTTCTATGTATACCCTATTCATGAGTCAGAGTATTACCTGCTACGAAACTGTCATACTTAGATTTAGATTTACATGTAAATCTGCTACGCTAGCTGTCAAATATTACATGCATCCAAATCAGGGCAGTAAAACTGGGTTTTCAATTTTCTGGTCAATGACAAATGCAGTAACAGTTTAATAAACCCTATTCCGCATAGCATACTGGTAAAAATAAATAGTGACGTCGCTGAGGGAAGATGGTTTCTCGTTTGGTATCGTAGGCTTATGTTAGCTTTTTATTGGTGGTACCCGATAAATAAGGGTCTCCTCGTGTAGCTCGTTTTAGGGGTACCTTAACGTTTCAAGTATAAGCTGGTGGCGAAATGTGCAAAGAAATGGCAGTAGATTTAACTATCAGACAGATTTCTCCATTCAGAATATTATGGTTTTGTTGCCCTGAAATTGCCGGCGTTATACAGCAGAGAAAATAGCTCGCCCGACGTGCTGAAGTCGGCGAGTACAAAGCAAATGATTTCCGGAATGTGGTCGGTATGCTTTTGATGGCTTCTTATTTTGTAGGGACCGGCCATTACATTTCCAATGCAAGTTTTATTCTGTATCTGTATCAGTATAGCCGGTATAACCGCCCTTCGGCGTAACACACAAGCTTCGCAGGCAAGCGGCGCGGCAGCAGCTAGCTATATCACACCGAACAACGTGTTATACTTTTCTCATTTAATTGCAAGAGTTGTTTAAAGCTTTCTAGTGATAATGCCCCAACTGTGCTTGGTGGCAACGAGTTGCAGTCTATACGATAGTTCTGGGGAAATACGAGTTTTTGAATACCATAATTTTTTAGGATAACTCTGATATTGGAAGGCATGACTGTTTCTTGTTCTTTTACTCTCTTATTAACCCTCAAACACCCCAACTTTTTTGTGACGAAAATGACCAAACGGGTTACAAATGGACCCCATTTGGTATCTTTCAAATTTATTTTTCTTTTTGCATTGTTTCGGTGATCTTTGCACATATTTCGTGTGTAGGGAAGTGCAAATATCGCTGGGGTCCGTAAGTACCCCAGACATTCTACATCAGACTTTCTGTTGTTATTTTTACAAATGTGTGCCGATCTCCAAAAAAAATGGGAGAACTTGAAGAAAAGGTTTATTGACAAAGTCACGGGAGGAATTTTTTTTCGAATCAAAAATTTTCAAATAGCACATAAAAATATACGCCTGGGGTCCACATGGACCCCGTTCGGTTGTTTCAGGGTTAACTTAATTTCGTCGCCATTGTTATCTTGTATTTCTTTTCTTATGCTTTAATGAAAAAAAAAATGTTCCGAGGTCACCGAATCCGGTCCAATGTAACGTTACAGGGTAGATTTTCGACGCACGTTTCGGTCTCGGTAACGGTCGTTGCCATTTGAAATGGTCAATGCCATATTCGAAGGTATCATCACGTTTTTAGGGGCAAAAACGTACATATATCATGTATAAAAAGCTGCATTATTGCAATTTTAAATATGCGGCAGCATCGTAAAGAATAGTAAAGAAAAGTGAAAAAAAAACACATTGAAAGTACAAGTTTGGACTCAAACCCGGGTAAAAACAGGATATTTCTAAAACCCTAATAATTTACATGTATATACTCTATATAAAACATGATAGTGTTTACGGAGCGTTCAAATACCCTTAATGTTTGCCGTTCTGCAAACCTTTACAAGTAGCGACTGCCGTGTATAAGCCGGAAATTAGCTTCTGCGACCTTCTGTCGATAAACAACTTCGGTCGAAGGTCGCTGAGAATTCGCATCTACCAGGCTTCGGGAGGCGACTGGAAAAAGTAGAAATTGGCCAAATAGATAGCTAACACGCCAGGGATAAAGATTGACGCAGCTGAACTGTACTCTTTTAGATCTAGCGGACCAACTCACTTGGCATGTTAGCTCTTCATCTGACCAACTTCTGCTCTTCCCAGCCGTCTCCCGAAGCTTGGAAAAGGCTACCTTACAGAATGTAATGCCCAACTTTAAAACATCGCAACATACTGAACAAATGGACTCTTTTCACACAACCAATCATTTGCATTTGATTACATCTCTCTATAAGCGACCTACATACAAAAAATTGATGAAAATACGTTATTTCTTTCTGGACTTATTCACTTTCAAAGATTTCGCCAGAAACTACCCTGCAGTTCCAGAACTGCTGCTGCTAGGGGGACAAAACACACAGTATTTATTTCTGACAAAAAAAAGCTATCTGTCACCAAAAATCCAAGACCATAGCATGTTCAGGACAAAAGATACCAAAAAACGGAAGTTCTGCTGCAGTAGCAAGGTCAGCCAACAGGAGGCCTATATTTGACCTTGACCTTTGTCTTCCAAACGACCTACCAACATACCAAATGTGATTAAAATCCATCAATGCGTTCTGAAGTTATGCTAACTACAATTGTGCGGAAACACAAGCACACACGCAGACAGACACACGGACACGACAAAAACATTACTTCAATTTTTCATGGAGGTAAAAAATTTCGCGGCTTCGCGTGTCGATCGTCGTGGGACATATAATATTTTCTATCGTGTAAACTAACGCTGTGTGTAGTGCAGATGCATGTATACATGTACATGACGGACCTGGAAACAATCCGATGTATGGTCTATAGAAAACATAGAGTTTGACGTACCTGCTGTCTTCCTGCTTTCATAAAGTTTCTCTAATTCGTCACCTTCATCAGACGGTAGCTCCGACTGTGCCGACGCCCCGGTGCTTTTCTGCTGTAATGGCGGTTTATTCTCGATCTCCACAATAGCCTGAATTTCAAAGGTTTTCCCCCCTCTAACGTCTGAATTTCCGATCACGTCTGTGTCCGAAACCTCCATAAAGATGTTTTCGGTCATGTCGTCGTTGCTCTCTCGTCCGCGGGAAGGATTTTCCGTATTTTCGCTTTCCTGTGGTTGTCCTCTTCTCTCCGAACCGTTGCTAATAATACGTCGCTCGGTAAGGCGGTATCTAAAAAAAATACTGTTGCCATAGAGATAACTTTAACTTAACGTTCATTGGACGCTGAGAGTGCGTTACGGGGTAGAGTTATTTCTTCTGAACCTAATTAGTCTGCTGCCAAAGCTGCAAAACTATCAGAGAGGGCTGATCTTTCATTTAATCCAATTTCCATTAAATAAACCCCTGATTTGTTACATAACTTAAGGCACATTTGATGGCACAAGTTTCACTTATTTAAAATGCTTCCGACATAAACCTTGTGAACTAAAAGGTGAATTAAATGTCGCAGGCGCGGGCATGGTTGTTGTTGTTATTGGTTTTACTACTCTTCCCGGAGTCCTCTGACATACATTGTAAAATACAAATAAAAACAACTATTATAACAATTATCTTATTACAATAATAACAATAATAATTATTATTATACAATAAATGTCATTAAAGTTTTTGCGCATTTAACGTAAATCAATGTCCTCATTAAACGATATTACATAAAAAAGTAAGCCTAAGTTATCATTTGCTAGGTTTTAAAGAGTTTTGGGATACTAGTAGGTACAACACGTTCCAGAACGTCAAGAATTGACTTTTCGAATTCGAATCAGCGGTTAGAAACTGAATTCTATGTACACAACACCCGTCAGTGAAGCCCGTGTCACGTTTTATTAATATACAAATTAGAGGTCAGAGAACCCATGTCTTCGTCGACGTTTTTTTGTGGCTGTTTGTATGGTGAAGTATTCAATTATCAATTGTTTATATGTTTGCGCTTGGAGTGGGCAGTTGGTAACAGGTCGTTGACCTTTGATATTGCTTGCAACATAGAATGTAGTTTATGCGAAAGGCTATTGCTGTTTCAAAATTTATCCTTATTTTTTCTGGGTTCAGGGTGAGATGTACAGTAATAATATACATGCAGGTGCATCAATTCGTGGCCAAATATAGGACCTATTAATTACTGTGCTACTAACAAAAAATCATTAATTACTCATAAACATTGTAGCAAGGATCTAGAGAATGCCAGTCTACCGTAAAAATAGAATTTTGCCGTTAATGACCGACAATACAATCGCCCATGACAACTCATTTGCTTGGCTATAAAATCAGATTGTAAACTGTCATGATATGAACTGACTTTCTATTTTTCAATATCAGAAAAAATTTAGTACTATATTCGCATGTGTTCCGGCAATGTCTCTAGTTCTCTGATCACATCTAACGCCACCTGAATTTTTTTGCCAATTGGCCCGGTTTACCGTCACTGAATGTAATCGAATATATGAAAAATATCTGCTCTTACATTTATGATTGCCTAAATACTTTTGTACAACTTTGAGATGCAGATCTAGTTTTAGCACAAATACGCGATAATTTATCGGGATGAATATACTGGTGATCACACAAGGAGCAGCTGCTTTCTAGCTAGCTGGCGTCGACGAATTATGATTGCATTTAGGTGTGATTTTTAGGGTACCGCCCAGAAAATGAAGGACTCATCTTGGGGCTTGTTTCTGCAGTTTTAAATGCCCAAAGTATGAAATGCTGATTTAAATGTGCTAATGTGAAGCAGTATGTGTCGATATCACAAAGATTGCCTTATTTAGAATACTTCCAGTTTTGCTACCCTAAAATCGCATTGGATGCCTTTAAAAACATGCGAAAACCGCTCCAAGGTAGTATCTTTACTGACCTACTTATTAACTATAAGGCCTCACCTCCTTAATTTTATGGATGACATCCTCTGAAGACCTCCGAACTTGTGCGCGCGGGAGAATAAAAAAATCCGGCCCAAAAAAAGCTACTAAACCACAGGAATACAAAGCTGGTATTGTAATAAGTCAGTACATAGTGACGTATACGACAAGCCGGTACATGCTGGCTTTTTTGCGGAATTAATAAATCGACACTGTACGCATGTATTAAGATCTTGAGTCGTGGAGCTTTGGCAGCCTTGGTGCCATCCTCCAGAGTTACCGCCGGCTCCCTATTGTCGCTAACTAGCATGACCAGGCCAGAGGCTCATAGGACAGCCGAAAATCAATGCGCGCGCGAAAGGCATTCATTAAAAAAGTCAGCGTGGCCTAATGTACAACAGGCTGACAAATTTAACGCAGCTGCAAAACGCAACTTATTCTAACGACAATTTTTTTACCTCTCCCACAAATTATCCGATAAGGTTTACACTACATTTCAAACCAACTTACAACTTGGAAAGAAGCACTTGAGTTACGTTCTTACCATAATAAGAAGATAGCAATTTTGGAAGCAATCTTTCATAAGAAGCATCGTTTGAGTGTGTCCTTGCCTTGTTATGGTAACAAAAGATAAACTGATCTCACCTTGACACGCGTACTCGTGGGTTCTCTGGATCTTTTGGCTTAAAAACTCGAACCTGACTATAAGCGCGCATTAGCTCTAACTAAACTTGGTAAGAGGAACGTACCTCATCAAGTCTTAACTCGAACTGGCGCAAACTAAACATCTGTGGGCCTTGAACTCTGATTCCCCAAAACCTGATTACACTATTATCTTCGAGAACACTTTTTACGTTGTTGTTTTTAAACCTTGGCCTCTGTGACCACACTTTACGTCGTTTTTGAAGGTTCCTTTCAAGCCCCGTGCCTGGGCCATTGTTTACATGTCAATCATTCAGTTTCCCTGGACACCAGACTATCTATAGTCAACCTAAATATGCACACGGCAAAGAGTGATGCCCTCCACACATTCTAGGTTCTAGGGACCCTGATTTTCAGAACTAAGAACATCGGCAGTGGACACGACGCTGCTGTACTTTGGTCGCTGCTAAACCCTCTTGGGAGGTAGTGGTGGCGCACGGAGACATAGCACTTCATCTACACACGTAAAACGGTAGCAGATATTAGGGACCAATCGTTTGAGGGGTCCGAGTGGCGCGGGGGCACCGTGTCAAGGCACGGGGAGGCGTCTGACAGACAAAATAATAAATGTAAATGTACAGTAGGGACTACGGGCCTCCATTTCAGTACCAAGGACATCGCCCGTAGACGCACCGCCGCTGTACTTCGACCGCGCCTGAGAATTTTTTCGAAGAATCGGATTGGCAAGACGGAAGTATAGCAACTCAATTACACCTCCACATATAACGTTACTGTAGATATATTAGGGACCCCCCATTTCAGCACCAATGACATCGCCAATGGGCGCACCACTTCTGTACTCCACCGCTGTACTTAGGCTACGCCTGAGAGTTTTTCGAAGAATCAGAGCGGCAAGGTGAAGTATATACATGTACACTATTTATCAACTCAATATCACACCCATATATACAGTAGATGTATTAGGGACCCCCATTTCAGCACCAAGGGCATCGCCAATGGGCGCACCACTGCTGTACTCCGGCCGTGACTATGGGGATTCGGGGGGTCCGAGCGGCGCGGGGACGCCGTGTCAAGGCTCGGGCAGGCGTCTGACAGACAATATAATGTATGTAAATGTACAGTAGGGACTAGGGACAGCATTGCAGTACCAAAGACATCGCTAGTAGACGCACCACCATTGTATCCCGGCCGCGCCTGAAAGCTTTTCGAAGAATTGGAGTGGCAAGGTGAAGTATACACTTTACATTATACCTTTATAACATAACGAAGCTACCCGCTGAGAGATACTAGTATACGCATCGTTTCATCTGTCCCGGACTCACTGTGGTTTTAATAAGATCTATTAGCCTGGATGCTAATCAGATCATACAGTGGCAGCCATGGACACTCGTCTGGCCAAGGGATACTGTCCTGCCACCGAATGATATGCTTGGATATTATAAAAATAGGCCCCATTCGTTTTGTACCGGGACTCTCCAAGTGCAATTGACACTAAACCACCCCGTTACAAAAGTGATGGCTGCCCATGCAGGCTAGAAGAACAGGCCGTTTGTACGTGCGCAATGGACCTATGGGGTTTCCGTAATCATTACAGCGCGCGGCCTAGAGGGTTTTCGTATGTGGTACACAGCGTAGGGCGGGGAGGGCGTGTGCCGGGGACGGGCTAACCAAGGCCCTCGCGCGTTTAATAACTCTCCGAGACCCCCGAGGATGGCTCCAAGGGTACCAAAGCCCTCGACCCCGAAAATAAATCTCAAAGCCGATACGTTTACGAACTCAAAATCGTCAACGCGACAGAAAAATGCATGGTCCAAATCAGCGATATTTACCATAAAAATAACGTATGTGGTTTATTTCTCCCCTGGTGAAAACCCTTAAAAACAGTTTTTTGAGGCTTTTAACCTCTTAAAACAGGAGTTCTGAGATCTCATACCTCCTTGCTTTGTCATACTTCATTCCAACATGTCCTCATCAATCATGCAAGTACTTCCACATTAACATAATGTATGCATAGTAATGCTAACCTTTCAGTAACTTATACATGTAACGATGTATCAAATTTCCACCATTCGCCAAAAAGGAGTCACAGAATTTTCACATTGATTATGCAAATTGGGTCATCATTTGCATAATTGGTATCTGTTGATGGTCCGCCTACCATAGATTAAATAGATTACATGTATAAAAGAACTATTATATTAAACACTGTAATTATAGAATTTCTTCCTTAATTATACAAATTAGGCCCCCATTGCATAATTTGCATTTAACTTTGTACTACTCTCTCTCAGCTACCTGCATACCCAAAATGATGAAAATACGTTGTTCCTATCTGGACTTATTGGCTTTAGAAGATTTCGCCAGAAAGTCCCATGAAGTTCCAGAACAAGCTGCTAGGGGGACCAAGCCCACACGACTTGTTCCTGACAGGGAAAGCTTTTTGACGTCATGCATAATTAAGCTGTCAGCCATCTTGGATCGAAAATCTTGAATTTTGAAAGTTGCATTATTTCAAAACGCAACGCAAATGGAGTTGAGACAAAAAATTAATGAAAAAACATGGTTACACAAGAGCTAATTATATGGTCCACCATCTTAAATTTTGACCTATGACGTCATCAAATTAGCCTAATTATAAATAGTTAATTATAGAAATTATATATAATCATAAAAGATGCTATTACAAAGGAAGTGTAATTGAACATAAAACTTAGAAAAATTTTATGTTTGAACCAAAATTACAGATTCTTACAAAAACTCCGTCGGGAACCCCCCCCCCTCGGTCTGAATAGGGTTAAGATAGTTTAATTTTGTAGTATTGTTGTATTATTACTGCCACAAATTTTACCACGTAAAATTGTCTAGCAGTAAAGTTCATTTATTCATTCATTCATTTAAACATGACAACACGATCCGACAGGCTTTATCATGCATGTACTAATGTAATCTGTATAACATGCACTTTTATCTTTGGTAGAGTTTGATCGGATTACATTTTTCACTGAAGTTTTCTTGATTATTCTTGCTTGTGAGATTATGTTCAATAGTGAATATGTATGCTCACCTCTGCATGTGTTTTGCAACATCTCAGAACATCAGGTTGGACAATTTTGATTTAGTTACAGTTTTCACAGTCAGGTTTTCGTGATTATGGGATGATGCTCATATAGCGTATGTTTGTTTTGGCAAACATTCCTATCTTCTAAATCATCATTTCATGCATATGCCATCTATGGCCTATATGGAAACCTCTTTAGCAATGCAATGGAATATAACCAACTTATGAAAGACTCAAATCAGTTGATAGAATAAATACATGTGCAGTTACTGTACTACTTCTTTTCCTATAGCAACAATAAAACAAAACTACATCCCAATCCCATTAAAACAACATTTCTCTCTTAATGTTTTCCTGATGCACAATTCCAGGTTCCATTATATAAAACAAAAAGGCAGAAAAAACTATTACAACATCCGTTGTAAACGCATTTGATTTAGTGCATTGTTGCAGTTTCAATCATGTTATTTTGATTATTCCTACTTCTAAGAATATATAGTAAATTCACATGTAAACATGCCGGTTTTGTCCCCCTCACAATGTCATAACACCTCCCGTGACTATTACATTATAATATAGGGGGGCACAAAATACATTAAAGTAGAGACTTTTATTCTTTTCCTATTGCAATAATAAGCAAAGCAAGAAAAACTAACAACAAAACTAGGCATCAAACCATAGGAGTAACTTTGTCCTTTAGATATTGTCTTGACAAAGAATTCCAAATGTCTACACAATCTCTTGTAGGCGAGCTTTCAAACATATTTCTTGTTTCTTTTTGGCTTTTGAAGTTATGTAGTAAATATGTACTGTTTTCTACTGTTGCAACGCCTCGCTTTCGACTGCTTTTCCACGTCACCATTTCAAGGCATTCAAAATACTCCCTTGACTATGACACTATAATATAAGGGAGTTTTACAACATATGCTAGTCAACCAGGTGACAGTAAAAATATTTTTCTACACTCACAAAAACTACACACTAAATCATTGGAACAATATTGTCCTTTTGGTGTTTTCTTCATTAACGATTCCGTATACATATACATGTATATATATTTTTTTTTCTACTTTTTATTCTGACTGGTGAGTTAATTCAGTTATGCTCACCTAAGATTGTTTTAACACTTTTTACAAAATTGCCATTTTTTAAACCATTTTATGAGTACTAAAAACCAGAGTTTACTTTCTACACCATATCCTGCATAATTACAGTTACTAGAGTCTCTTTGTCGCTGAGCTACTCAAGTGGTATCACCTTCGAATTCATGTCTTGAAATAAAATTTGAACTAAAATCTACTGTTTCTACGATAATATTTCTCACCATCACTAGCACAATGTCGTTGTTTGCCATGATTAAATTCACTGTTCTTT
>NW_017803976.1:2825334-2834172 GCF_001625305.1 Branchiostoma belcheri
CTCCTGCTTTGTTATACAACTTAAGGCACATTTGATGGCGCAGGTTTCACTTAATAAAAATGCTTCCGACATAAACCTTGTGAACAAAAAGGTGAATTAAATGTCGCAGGCGCGGGTATGGTTGTTGTTGTTATTGATTTTACTACTCTTCCCGGAGTCCTCTGACATACATTGTAAAATACAAATAATAACAACTATTATAACAATTATCTTATTACAATAATAATAATAATTATTATTATTATACAATAAATGTCATTAAAGTTTTTGCGCATTTAACGTAAATCAATGTCCTCATTAAACGATATTACATAAAAAAGTAAGCCTAAGTTATCATTTGCTAGATTTTAAAGAGTTTTGGGATAGGTACGTTCCAGAACGTCAAGAATTGACTTTTCGAATTCGAATCAGCGGTTAGAAACTGAATTCTATGTACACAACACCCGTCAGTGAAGCCCGTGTCACGTTTTATTAATATACAAACTAGAGGTCAGAGAACCCATGTCTTCGTCGACGTTTTTTTGTGGCTGTTTGTATGGTGAAGTATTCAATTATTAATTTTTTATATGTTTGCGCTTGGAGTGAGCAGTTGGTAACAGGTCGTTGACCTTTGATATTGCTTGCAACATAGAATGTAGTTTATGCGAAAGGCTATTGCTGTTTCAAAATTTATCCTTATTTTTTCTGGGTTCAGGGTGAGATGTTCAGTAATAATATACATGCAGGTGCATCAATTCGTGGCCAAATATAGGACCTATTAATTACTGTGCTAGTAACAAAAAATCATTAATTACTCATAAACATTGCAGCAAGGCTCTAGAGAATGCCAGTCTCCCGTATAAATAGAGTTTTGCCGTTAATGACGGACAATACAATCGCCCATGACAACTCATTTGCTTGGCTATAAAATCAGATTGTAAACTGTCATGATATGAAATGACTTTCTATTTTTCAATATCAAAAAAAAATTAGTACTATATTCGCATGTGTTCCGGCAATGTCTCTAGTTCTCTGATCACATCTAACGCCACCTGAATTTTTTTTGCAAATTGGCCCGGTTTACCGTCACTGAATATAATCGAATATATGAAAAATATCTGCTCTTACATTTATGATTGCCTTAATACTTTTGTACAACTTTGACATGCAGATCTAGTTTTAGCACAAATACGCGATGATTTATCGGGATGAATATACTGGTGATCACACAAGGAGCAGCTGCTTACTAGCTAGCTGGCGTCGACGAATTATGATTGCATTTAGGTGTGATATTTAGGGTACCGCCCAGAAAATGAAGGACTCGTCTTGGGGCTTGTTTCTGCAGTTTTAAATGCCCAAAGTATGAAATGCTGATTTAAATGTGCTAATGTGAAGCAGTATGTGTCGATATCACAAAGATTGCCTTATTTAGAATACTTCCAGTTTTGCTACCCTAAAATCGCATTGGATGCCTTTAAAAACATGCGAAAACCGCTCCAAAGTAGTATCTTTACTGAACTACATATTAACTATAAGGCCACACCTCCTTAATTTTATGGATGACATCCTCTGAAGACCCCCGAACTTGTGCGCGCGGGAGAATAAAAAAATCCGGCCAAAAAAAGCTACTAAACCACAGGAATACAAAGCTGGTATTGTAATAAGTCAGTACATAGTGACGTATACGACAAGCCGGTACATGCTGGCTTTTTTGCGGAATTAATAAATCGACACTGTACGCATGTATTAAGATCTTGAGTCGTGGAGCTTTGGCAGCCTTGGTGCCATCCTCCAGAGTTACCGCCGGCTCCGTATTGTCGCTAATTAGCATGACCAGGCCAGATGCTCATAGGACAGCCGAAAATCAATGCGCGCGCGAATGGCATTCATTAAAAAAAGTCGGCGTGGCCTAATGTACAACAGGCTGACAAATTTAACGCAGCTGCAAAACACAACTTATTCTAACGACATTTTTTTTATTTCTCCCACAAATTATCAGATAAGGCTTACACTACATTTCAAACCAATTTACAACTTGGAAAAAAGCAGTTGAGTTACGTTCTTACCATAATAAGAAGATGGCAATTTTGAAAGCAATCTTCCATAAGAAGCATCGTTTGATTGTGTCCTTGCCTTGTTATGGTAACAAAAGATAAACTGATCTCACCTTGACTCGCGTACTCGTGGGTTCTCTGGATCTTTTGGCTTGAAACTCGAACCTGACTATAAGCGCGCATTAGCTCTAACTATACTTGGTAAGAGGAACGTACCTCAACAAGTCTTAACTCGTACTGGCGCAAACTAAACATCTGTGGGCCTTGAACTCTGACTCCCCAAAACCTGATTACGCTATTATCTTCGAGGACACTTTTTACGTTGTTGTTTTTAAACATTGGCCTCTGTGACCAAACTTTACGTCGTTTTTAAAGGTCCCTTTCAAGCCCCGTGCCCGGGCCATTGTTTACATGTCAATCATTCAGTTTCCCTGGACACCAGACTATCTATAGTCAACCTAAATATGCACACGGCATAAAGTGATACCCTCCACACATTGTAGGTAGTAGGGACCATCATTTTCAGAACCAAGAACATCAGCAGTGGATTGTACTTTGGTCGCTGATAAACCCTCTTAGGGGGTAATGATGGTGCACGGAGACATAGCACTTCACCTACACACGTATAACGGTAGTAGATATTAGGGACCAATCGTTTGAGGGGTCCGAGTGGCGCGGGGGCACCGTGTCAAGGCACGGGGAGGCGTCTGACAGACAATATAATGTATGTAAATGTACAGTACGGACTACGGGCCTCCATTTCAGTACCAAGGACATCGCCCGTAGACGCACCGCCGCTGTACTTCGGCCGCGCCTGAGAATTTTTTCGAAGAATCGGAGCGGCAAGACGGAAGTATAGCAACTCAATATCACCTCCACATATAACGTTACTGTAGATATATTATGGACCCCCCATTTCAGCACCAAGGACATCGCCAATGGGCGCACCACTTATGTACTCCACCGCTGTACTTAGGCCGCGCCTGAGAGTTTTTCGAAGAATCAGACCGGCAAGGTGAAGTATCTGCATGTACATTATTTATCAACTCAATATCACACTCATATATTCAGTAGATGTATTAGGGACCCCCCATTTCAGCACCAAGGACATCACCAATGGGCGCACCACTGCTGTACTCCGGCAGCGACTTTTGGGACTCGGGGGGTCCGAGCGGCGCGGGGACACCGTGATAATACTCCCGTAGGCGTCTGACAGGCAATATAATGTATATAAATGTACAGTAGGGACCTCCATTACAGTACCAAGGATATCGTCGTAGACGCACCACCGTTCTACTCCGGCCGCGACTGAGAATTTTTCAAAGAATCAGAGCGGCAATGTGAAGTATATACATGTACACTATTTATCAACTCAATATCACACCCATATATACAGTAGATGTATTAGGGACCCCCATTTCAGCACCAAGGGCATCGCCAATGGGCGCACCACTGCTGTACTCCGGCAGCGACTATGGAGACTCGGGGGGGGGTCCGAGCGGCGCGGAGACGCCGTGTCAAGGCTCGGGCAGGCGTCTGACAGACAGTATAATGTATGTAAATGTACAGTAGGGACTAGGGACAGCATTACAGTACGGTAAAGACATCGCTAGTAGACGCACCACCATTGTATCCCGGCCGCGCCTGAAAGCTTTTCGAAGAATTGGAGTGGCAATGTGAAGTATACACTTTATATTATACCTTTATAACATAACGAAGCTACCCGCTGAGAGATACTAGTATACGCATCGTTTCATCTGTCCCGGACTCACTGTGGTTTTAATAAGATCTATTAGCCAGGATGCTAATCAGATCATACAGTGGCAGCCATGGACACTCGTCTGGCCAAGGGATACTGTCCTGCCACCGAATGGTATGCTTGGATATTATAGGAATAGGCCCCATTCGTTTTGTACCGGGACTCTCCAAGTGCAATTGACCCTGAAGCACCCCGTTACAGAAGAGATGGCTGCTCATGCAGGCTTGAAGAAGAGGCCATTTGTACGAGCGCAACGGACCTAGGAGGGTTGCGTAATTACTACAGCTCGCGGCCTAGAGGGTTTCAGCATGTGTCGCACAGGGAAGGCGTGGAGGGCGTGTGCAGAGAACGGGCTAATCAAGGCCCGCGTGCGTTTACTAACTCTCCGAGACGCCCAACGAGGATGGCTCCAAGGGTACCAAAGCTCTCGACCTCGAAAATAAGTTAAAAATTGATACTTTTACGAACTCAAAATCGTCAACGCGACAGAAAAATGCATTGTCCATTTCAGCGATATTTACCATGAAAATAACTTATTATTTCTCCATTTCTCCCCTGTTGTAAGTTTTTAGGTCCCAAAACCTCTAAAAAAAGCAGACATTTTCCCACGAAAACGGATGGGCGAGGCGTGGGGAGGGCGCTGTTGACGCCTGCATGACCCACAAAGGGCCGAAGGTCTTGGGGCACGTCCATTGCGCAATCACCTTAAATAGCCGATTTATCTAATTATAGGGGGTTTAAATTTGATACAATCCCATTATCGATATTTAGCAAACAAAGGAAAAGAACTATTGGTAGAAAGTAATCAAAATGTTGTGTAGATGAATAATTTTTTTCTTCACAAGTCTTTTTTTTTTCTTTAAATTCAGAAAACAGTACTAATATATTCTTGAATATGTGGTCCTAAAGATGGGACCCCTTATCTAGAGAAGTGAAATTTTGTTTTGGGGTGTGTTTGTTCTTTTGTTGTTATTTTGACAAGGGACTTGTTAACAAGGTTAGTGGTGATTAGAAAATGATGAGAAGGAACCCTGCAAAGGGTATTAAAGCACACACACTTAAAAAAATATTGTAACTTACACTACAACGCAAACCTGTCTATATTAGCAACCGATAGTATTACTATCTAAAATCAAAAAGCATTTGGGCATGAAATATTATTTCACATCAATTTTTAATATATCGTTCGAAACTAGCATAGCACCAAAACACACCAGCCACTCAGAGACTGTGTCCCACATGTAATAAAGTAGTAATTTGAGTATTGAAGATGAATTTCACTTTGTCATGACTTGTCCCACCTATAGAAAGAAAGAAATATATTCTTAAAACTGTTACTACTAAGACATTCATTCATTCATTCATCCATTCATTCATTCATTCATTCATTCATTCATTCATTCATTCATTCATTCATTCATTCATTCATTCATTCATCTAAACTGACTCATCTTCCCTGACAGTCCCATTATGACTAAGTTCAAGACTGCTGTAAACAGTTTCTTGTTGAACTCTTAGAGATTTTCTACTTTATGACAATTAATTATGTACCATGCAATTATGTATAATATATCTGATAATTTTGGGATCGAATGTGACTGTGCACTTAAGCGAGGGGAATTGATTGATGTGACATTATATTGAACCGAAAATCATCGATATACGATGTTAAGACCAGGTTCACTTTGCACTGATTAGAAAAAAAAACATGACAGCACGATACGACAGGCTTTATCATGCATATGGTAATGTAATCTGTATTTTATAACATGCACTTTCATTGGTAGAGTTTGATTGGATTACATTTTTCACTGAAGTTTCTTTATTATTCTTGCTTGTGAGATTATGTTCAATAGTGAAAATGTATGCTCACCTCTGCAGTGTTTTGCAACATCTCAGAACATCAGGTTGACAATTTTGATTTGGTTACAGTTTTCACAGGTTTTCGTGATTATGGGATGATGCTCATCTCACGTTTGTTTTGGCAAACATTCCTATCTTCTACATCATCATTCCATGCATATGACATCTATGGAAACCTCTTTAGCAATGCAATGGAATATAACCAACAGATGAAAGACTCAAATCAGTTGATAGTGAAAAAACATGTGCAGTTACTGGTACTACTTCTTTTCCTTTAGTAACAATCCCATTAAAACAACATTTCTCTCTTGATGTTTTCCTGATGCACAATTCCAGGCTCTATATATAAAACAAAAACATCCGTTGTAAACGCATTTGATTTAGTGCATTGTTGCAGTTTCAATCATGTTTTCTTGATTATTCCTACTTGTAAGAATATATAGTAAAGTGACATGTAAACATGCCGGTTTTGTCCCCCTTACAATGTTATAAAACCTCCCGTGACTACTGCATTATAATATAAGGGGGCACAAAATACATTAATGTAGAGAAGAGAGTATTATTCTTTTCCTATTGCAATAATAAAGCAAAACTAGGCACCAAACCATAGGAGTAACTTCGTCCTTTCGATATTATCTTGACAAAGAATTCCAAATGTCTACACAATCTCTTGTAGGCGAGCTTTCAAACATATTTCTTGATTCTTTTTGGCTTTTGAAGTTATGTAGTAAATATGTACTGTTTTCTACTGTTGCAACGCCTCGCTTTCGACTACTTTTCCACGTCACCATTTCATAAGGCATTAAAACATTGCCTTGACTATGACACTATAATATAAGGGAGTGAGTACCAATAAACCAAAGTTTACTTTCTACACCATATCCTGTATAATTACAGTTACTAGAGTCTCTTTGTCACTGAGCTACTCAAGTGGTATCACCTTCGAATTGATGTCTTGAAATAAAATTTGAACTAAAATCTGCTGTTTCTACGATAATATTTCTCACCATCACTGGCACAATGTCGTTGTTTGCCATGATTAAATTCACTGTTCTTTTCTTGGTGCAGACAACAATTGAAACTTTACATCCGACAAATGAATATAAGATTTTTACATAGTAATACACACTTATAGTCACAAATATAAGATTTCTCCAGTGATGCGTTTTTCAAAATCGGAGTCTTGATCATTTCATGTTGTTCTGAATACGTAACTCGTCGTCCTGTACCCCAAATCTCTACTACTATATCTACAGTTTTACTACTGATCTTTTGGATGCAGTATCACCCTACCAAGTCTAACAGAAATGGTTGACGGAATCGTCACTGATTCCTAAATCTACATCGAAGTTGCGGAAAATATTCATTCATTGTAACACACAAGCTCCATTTGGTCTACAGGACTTGTACAATAAAATTCTGTCCCCTATCTGGGACATTAAAGTTGTCTGATTTTGTTTAAGACATAACTCGGTTATTTTACGTTGACATACAGTATTGTTAGCATTGGCTAACTCTGCAACTGTGGCTTTCTTTGTCACTTCTTCAATGCAATATGGAGTGAGTCTGAATTTTCGTTACTTTGCTTTCTTGCAGATGAATGGTTTATTTTGGCTGCATTTTTTGTCACCCCATTGTCCTTTTTTCCTTGATTTGGCGGCAATCCAGTAATCCTTTCCGTCCTGAAGAAAACGTGATGACCAATACAGACTCATTAAAACGAAATTGTCAGTACTGAAATTAATAACGTTACATCATCGGTGTGTGTTCTATATTATCTATGAGATAATATGTTGTTTTTATATGGTTTTGTCGTAAGTTCTGTCGTAAGTTCTGTCGAAGTATTCATCAAGACTCTAAAAAACACCTGTATATAATTATATGTTGAGGTAAAATTAGAGCTCTGCGGGTATTTCTGATGTCCAGCTGCACTTAACCTGCCCTGAGAAATGTATTGGGTTTACATATGTATATATCCATGAAAGTGTATGTGGATTTTAATTTGCTGCATTAACTGTTACCGCCTCAAAAGTATAAAGGAAATAATGGTAAAAGTTTCTGAACAGTTTCAGTATCATTCATATTTGCTAAATTCTGAGCGGTTCAGGTAAATTGTCTGAACCACATGCAGTGCGTGCATGCAAAAAAATAATTTCGAGTCCGGGTTCTACTGTTTGTAGCCACAAGTAAGTATATGAGTATAGCGTGAAACAGCATATTTTGCTACTTAGGGGCTTCCAAAGATGAACCAAAGAACAGGAGCACGTACGTTTTTGTAGATAACGACGCATTTTTCTCCGCCAAACCATTTATTATTGTCAGGCTGACCCGGAGCCCAGTTCCTGTAAGAAAGTTTGACCCATCCATCCACTTGTTGTATTTGAGTCCTATCCAGACCATATCACCAGATGCATCTGCAAATAGAAGCAAAAGATAGCTTATTTTGTTTGTTTGCATACAAGATAAACCATCTTATTAACGTATCAAACTACTAATTTGTACTCATTCATCATCATCATCATCATCATTCATCCTCCGTAGAGGTGGAGCATACAAAGTTAGTTCGCCACAACTGTCTGTCATACATCACTGAGAAAAGTTCATGTCCCTCCAAGCCAGTTTCAGTTTCAATAAGTTTCTTAACTGTTATGTTTGGGCGTCCCATCAGAATTTTGGAAACTGCCGAGCATGACAAAAATTCTCTTGCACTTTTGCAACTTAACCTACAGGGGAGAGCGCCCCAAGGAATGGGGATTGTCTGGAATCATCCCCATCCCTAAGAAAGGGGACTTGCGCCACCCAGATAATTATAGAGGTATTTCACTGTCACAAATTGCGTCCAAAATTTATAACCGTTGTTTGCTCAATAGGATTCGTCCAGTTATCGACAAAGTGTTACGCACAAACCAAAATGGCTTCCGTCAAGGTAGATCAACTACTTCTCACATTCTCGCGCTCAGACGCATTGTAGAAGAGTTGAGAAACTTTGACCAAGAGGCAGTACTTGTGTTTATCGATTTCCGCAAGGCTTTCGATTCGATTAACCGCCACAAAATATTTCATATCTTGGAAGCGTATGGGATTCCGCTGGATGTCGTCAGCGCTATTCGAGTCATGTACGAGGACACCAGTGCTGTGGTTATTACTCCTGAGGGAGAAACCGATGCATTTAGCATTAACACT
>NW_017803976.1:2834192-2834336 GCF_001625305.1 Branchiostoma belcheri
AGTCCCAGGGTCATGCATATCAGATTATCCTCGGCCTCGCAGACCCCAGGTATACTGTTTAGGGTTAATATGTTTGGAAATGTAGTTTGATTTCCTTGTACTCCTGTTGGTAATGTTTGACACAGTTATGACTGGTTTACGGTT
>NW_017803976.1:2834356-2836256 GCF_001625305.1 Branchiostoma belcheri
GGAGCCCAGTTCCTGTAAGAAAGTTTTGACCCGTCCATCCACTTGTTGTATTTGAGTCCTATCCAGACCATATCACCACACGCTCTGCAAATTAAAAGCAAAAGATAGCTCATTTTGTTTGTTTGCATACAAGATAAACCATCTTATTAACGTATCAAACTACTAATTTGTACTCATTACCTCCGGGAAATAGATGTTTCCTTCCGCAGAAGGTTCTGTTTCTGTTCGTGTTTGTATGTTGGTAGCTGTAACAGTGGATTTCATGCCTTGTCGGTATACGATTGGGGTCCAGTAGTGGCAAGGAATTGGACATTGTAGAACAAGGGGTATTTCAAAACCTACCAAAAACACTCTGTATACAAAAGCTGCCCTGCATTGCAATATTACACCATCCTTCCAAGTTCGGAACCCAAACATTCATACCGCCACCCAAAACAATACTTTCGTCTCGGCAGTAATGAAGTTAGCTTGGATGTCCATCATGTGGAGATGTAGCCAAAGAGTTGCACAATACTCACGAGATATGATACTTGCAACGAAATTGTTCTCTTGGCCGTCCCTGATAGAAGCGAGATTCGCGCCCATTCCTTTGCACCTTTGGTTCGCTGTACTGAAGCTGACTTCCTCGTTCATCAGCTTGTAGCAGTGGTTGTTGTGTTCACTCCATCCATGCTGACAGGGCCGGGCTACAGCAGACGGATTCATGGTTAGTGTATATTTCAAACTTACCAGTTTGACGGACACTCTCTTATTAACAGCAAGGAAATAGTCTCCACTTTTGTACTGTGGTCTCCAGCACATGGAAAAGAGGACGCCTGGAAGACCGCCCCTCACCTACTTAGATCTGTTCCAAATGACACCGGTTGTTTAAAAACGGGTTCCATTTCAAATCAAGATTTGGAATAAAACGAAGTAGAATGCACCTGTATTCCAAAACGTGGTCTATTCCAAAAGATGATTTGGAATAACACGAAGTGGAATGCCTGTTGCATTCCAAAACGTGATGCATTCCAAAACATAATTTTTCGAAATCACGTGTCTGGGGTGGAGCCTCGTACTTCTGAGGGCGTGGCTAAATTATACCTGTCTGGACATGTTATGTAACGCTTAGCGTTCCATTATGGCTACAGTCTGAGACGTGTCAGGTTTAATGATGAAATGCGAATGTCGAAATGTCCCACCTGTGTTTTTAGAATACCTGCCACTTATCGAAATATTGACAAACATTTCCCTAAGTTTTGATTGGTAGCTTTTGGATATTAGCATTGCCCGTGCTGTCTAAATTTTGACCCTATAAACCTCTTCAGTGTTAGTCTACGGCACGCCCGTCAATTAAACTTGGACACCCGCACACAGGACCGCCATTGCCCGGCCAAAGCATGGTAGAACTCACAGGCAACTGTGGCGACCATCTCTGTCACCATCTAAAAGTTCATGTTTAAACAAGGCAGCAGCAACTCCACACAAACTGTTGTTGTCGAGCCCTTTCCCAAGCCAACATGTCTGGAGCACGTTTTGGAATATTCCATAACGTGCCTTCAGTATGCATAATTTATCACCACTCCTGTCAATCATTCGTGATTGACAGCGTGGCCGGTCTTGTTTTGGAACATTCCATATCGTAGTCCAGCTGCGCCATGTCCAGCTACACCGTGTGGAATGCCTGTTGCATCCCAAAACGTGGTCCATTCCAAAACATGTTTTGGAATAACGTGCAACACCGTGCAACACCGTTTAGTGTGGCGTCAGGTGGTGTAGTGGTTTAGAGCAATCGACTGTGAACCGGGAGACCCGGGTTCGATTCCGAGTCATACCCGGGACATGTCTGAACATGCGCCCCGACGTCGTGCCCTTGGGAAAGGCACATACACGAATTCCCTCACCCACCCAGGTGTGAATG
>NW_017803976.1:2836276-2840544 GCF_001625305.1 Branchiostoma belcheri
CAAACAAACAAACAAACAAACAAACAAACAAACAACAAACAAACACACACACACACACAAACATAAACACTTCCATGGAGGTTACCATGACTGAGAAGACGGCTCACCTTGCTTGAAAAAGCACCAGGCCGACTTATACGACACATTATTATTTGCACATAAAAGCAGATCTTACCACATGACGGTACGTCACACAGCTCCCATCTCGAGTTAGGATCCGTGGTGTAGCACCAGACTCCGAGTTCGCCGTCCGGGTTCCGGCAGTAGTTCCGCTCCAGCCCGGCCAATGGGTAGACAGTAGGTGTCTTGATGTGTTCATGTGGTGTCTGACTGTCCCAGCGTTGACACGTCTTGCCTGTGTTGGTCACAGAGACTGTTCCTCGGTAGGATGCCCCATCTGCGTACTGGCAGCTTACTGGTGGATAAAATTTAAAATAGAAATGAATTAAACCAGAAACGTTATAAAAACTCTTTTAAATTATAAATAATTTCATCAGGTTGGTAAATGATTGAATAGTAACTTTCTTTTGTCCACAACCATTTTTGCATGAACCGACGTTTTGAAGACCGTCTGTAATTATCCGAAATGTACAACGATAACAGAATTGCAAATGCAAAGAATAAATTCAGTTTATACAGACTATTAAAACATTCTTATAACGAAGAAGAATATCTTAAATTAGCAAATGTACGTCATAGATCCACCATCACAAAACTAAGAATCAGTTGTCACAAATTGCAAATTGAAGCAGGAAGACATTGCACTCCCCTAGAGCAAAGAAACTGTCAATTTTGTAGTCTAGATAGAGTAGAGGACGAAGTGCATTTCACCGTAGATTGTTCTTTATCTGACAGTGTAAGACGCATATCCTTCGGACATGATTTAAGTAAATTTCCCCACTTCGGATTCTTAACAAGTAAAACAAGTGCTTTTACAAAAGCTGCCATTATCGCAGCAATTTTTTTATGAAAAGGCTTACAGTTTTTACGAACTGGTGGATGACAACAAAATCAGTGTCAGATATTTTGATTAGTCTCTGCAATATATTTACACAAATATGTGTAAAGTTATTATAGTCATGTACATAGAAGAATTATAAACTTTAGACATAATAGACTAGTTCACATGTCATTACCGGTAAACTTATTATTACTTTTTTACCATCAGTATCATATTGATTTCTTAACAGTTTTAGTAGGATCCATACTTCTGTGGCGCAGGTACAATTTCTATGGAATAGGTAATTTTCAATGTTACATGCACCAGTTCAGGTATGCAAAAAAAATGTATTTCGAACCCTGAGTGCATTCACTAGGCTATTCACTTTAGTTTCATAATTTACCATCATGGCTAGCAGACGACATGACCCCCTCCCACCCTTACAAAGTTGTTTACATCATGTTTATCCACACTCCGATAGAAAACTAATGCATGGAATAAAAGGTGACTACTGTCATTGAATCTCCTCTTATTTTTTGTGGAAGCCAATTCAAATAAAGTTTGAGCCGAGATACATGCATTTATGTCAAAAGACGAGATGACGAGGTCTCCCCATCCCTCCTACTACTACTAGTATGAGTGCTTACGTACGGCCGGCTTTGTTTACATCATGTAAAGCGCCACGCCGATGGAAAACTACACCATGGAATAAAACGTCACTACTGTGGTGCGATCTCCATTTTATAGGCTTCCCCTTTGTGGAAACAAAATCAAAATTGGTCAAGTTTGAACCGAGATATGGAAAGCTGAAAATCTAGACTAAGCCACACTGCCAATGCTCATTGACATAATTTATGCAGTTTATTAAAATCCTTGATTACTGTGATTATAAACATGTTTTTATCAACATTTTTGGCAAATAATAAAATCAAGTTATTATTTAAGACAAATTAAGTTTGTTTTGTCAGCAGCTTTGTTATGCGGCATTATTATAACTATGATTTTGAAATTAGAACCCGCAATAGAAAGTATACAAACTTCCAAGGCATGGATTAACCAATGCTCATTGACATAAATTATGCAGTTTATCAAAATCCTTGATTACTGTGATTATAAACATGTTTCTATCAACATTTTTGGCAAATAATAAAATCAAGTTATTATTTAAGACAAATTAAGTTTGTTTTGTCAGCAGCTTTTTATGCAACATTATTATAACCATGATTTTGAAATTACAACCCACAATAGAAAGTATACAAACTTCCAAGGCATGCATAAATGTTCTAACATGGTCTTCCAATGTCTGTTCACCCACCCATGGATGCATCCATGGAATGTTTGTTCTGGAATTATTAAAAAAAATCATATTCCTGTTAACCTTTGAAAATCCAAATCTAACTACACATAAAGCATCTTAAATTTATACAATTACTAAGAAGCTAGAAGAAGTTGAAAGGTCTAGAATACATTAAACATTTATAGATACATGTACATGTAATAGTTATATGTATACTCATATGTATTCGAATATGTATAACGTGACCTGTGCTTAGCCCAGTGGGGCAAAAATGTACAAAAAAGGTCTTAATTCATTATCAGGGCTAATATTACTGGTTATCTTATTTTTGGTATGGTCCTAATGTTATATAACGCGGCTTTGTGTAACTAGTAATACTTACAAGTATTATTTGTGAAGTTGTTTGAAAAATTGCGTCTGAGTCCCAGGGTCATGCATATCAGATTATCCTCGGCCTCGCAGACCCAAGGTATACTGTTTAGTGTTAATATGTTTGGAAATGTAGTTTGATATCCTTGTACTCCTGTTGGTAATGTTTGACATAGTCATGACTGGTTTACGGTACTACACTACATTTTGACCCCCAATTCATTAACCTTCAATATGCTATTAGTCAGTGATTACACTATTTTCCCTGACTAGTACATGTAGCGTCATGTGATCCTATCATATTTAACTACTCATGGACACACAACTGAACAAACAAACAAACAAACAAACAAACAAACAAACACACACACACACACACACACACACAAACATAAACACTTCCATGGAGGTTACCATGACTGAGAAGACGGCTCACCTTGCTTGAAAAAGCACCAGGCCGACTTATACGACACATTTTTATTTGCACATAAAATCAGATCTTACCACATGACGGTACGTCGCACAGCTCCCATCTCGAGTTAGGATCCGTGGTGTAGCACCAGACTCTGGGTTCGCCGTCCGGGTTCCGGCAGTAGTTCTGCTCCAGTCCGGCCGATGGGTAGGCAGCATGTGTCCTGGTGTGTTCATGGGGTGTCTGACTGTCCCAGCGTTGACAGGTCTTGCCTGTGTTGGTCACAGAGACTGTTCCTCGGTAGGATGCCCCATCTGCGTACTGGCAGCTTACTGGTGGATGAAATTTAAAATAGAAATGAATTAAACCAGAAACGTTATTAAAAATCCGTTATTTTATTATAAATAATTTTATCAGGTTGGTAAATGATTGAATAGTAACGTTGGAACTTATGCTAGGTCAAAAATAGCTCAAAATGACATATTATCAAAAATAATGAAAACTGACCCATTTTAAAGGACAAGTGCGTAGCAACGAAACAAGAACCCAAACTTTACAAGAATGCATTATATAGACAATTTGTTGTTTTATATTTCATGTAAATTTCAAGAAAAGAACTAGTTTGGTTTGGAGCTATAATGTAAGTTCAAAGGTACCACAAAATGACATATCATCAAAACAACGAATACTGACCTAATTTAAAGGACAAGTGCGTAGCAACGAAACAAGAACCCAAACTTTGCAAGCATGCAATTCATAGACAATTTGTTGTTTTATATTTCATGTAAATTTCAAGAAAAGAACTAGTTTGGTTTGGAGCTATAATGTAAGTTCAAAGGTACCACAAAATGACATATCATCAAAACAACGAAAACTGACCTAATTTAAAGGACAAGTGCGTAGCAACGAAACAAGAACCCAAACTTTGCAAGCATGCATTTCATACATAATTTGTTGTTTTATACTTCATGTAAATTTCAATTTAATAACTAGTTTGGTTTGGAGCTTATGCTAGTTTAAAGATAGCACAAAATGACATATCATCAAAATAACGAAAACTGACCTACTTTAAAGGACAAGTGCGTAGCAACGAAACAAGAACCCAAACTTTTCAAGCATGCATCTAATACCTCTGGAATGGTTTATTATGCTGTGTAAATGTCAAGCAAAACATTCTCCCCTTTTGGGACTTAGAGTGCTTCAAAATTGGGCAAAATTTCAGTTTTTTTACACCCTAAAAATAGTGCATT
>NW_017803976.1:2840564-2843567 GCF_001625305.1 Branchiostoma belcheri
CTCCTACTACTACTAGTATGAGTGCTTACGTACGGCCGGCTTTGTTTACATCATGTAAAGCGCCACGCCGATGGAAAACTACACCATGGAATAAAACGTGACTACTGTGGTGCGATCTCCATCTTATAGGCTTCCCCTTTGTGGAAACAAAATTAAAATTGGTCAAGTTTGAACCGAGATATGGAAAGCTGAAAATCTAGACTAAGCCACACTGCCAATGCTCATTGACATAATTTATGCAGTTTATTAAAATCCTTGATTACTGTGATTATAAACATGTTTCTATCAACATTTTTGGCAAATAATAAAATCAAGTTATTATTTAAGACAAATTAAGTTTGTTTTGTCAGCAGCTTTTTATGCAACATTATTATAACCATGATTTTGAAATTACAACCCACAATAGAAAGTATACAAACTTCCAAGGCATGCGTAAATGTTCTAACATGGTCTTCCAATGTCTGCTCACCCACCCATGGATGCATCCATGGAATGTTTGTTCTGGAATTATTACCATTTTCGCTAAGGCGAAAATGGTAAAAAAAAATCATATTCCTGTTAACCTTTGAAAATCCAAATCTAACTACACATACAGCATCTTAAATTTATACAATTACTAAGAAGCTAGAAGAAGTTGAAAGGTCTAGAATACATTAAACATTTATAGATACATGTACACGTAATAGTTATATGTATAATCATATGTATTCGAATATGTATAATGTGACCTGTGCTTAGCCCAGTGGGGCAAAAATGTACAAAAAAGGTCTTAATTCATTATCAGGGCTAATATTACTGGTTATCTTATTTTTGGTATGGTCCTAATGTTATATAACGCAGCTTTGTGTAACGAGTAATACTGACAAGTATTATTTGTGAAGTTGTTTGAAAAATTGCGTCTGAGTCCCAGGGTCATGCATATCAGATTATTCTCGGCCTCGCAGACCCCAGGTATACTGTTTAGTGTTAGTATGTTTGGGAATGTAGTTTGATTTCCTTGTACTCCTGTTGGTAATGTTTGACATAGTCATGACTGGTTTACGGTATTAGTCAGTGATTACACAATTTTCCCTGACTAGTACATGTAGCGGTATGTGATCCTATCATATTTAACTACTAATGGACACACAAGTGAACAAACAAACAAACAAAGAAACACACACAAACACAAACATAAACACTTCCATGGAGGTTACCATGACTGAGAAGACGGCTCACCTTGCTTGAAAAAGCACCAGGCCGACTTATACGACAAATTATTATTTGCACATAAAATCAGATCTTACTACATGACGGTACGTCGCACAGCTCCCATCTCGAGTTAGGATCCGTGGTGTAGCACCAGACTCTGGGTTCGCCGTCCGGGTTCCGGCAGTAGTTCTGCTCCAGTCCGGCCGATGGGTAGGTACCATGTGTCCTGGTGTGTTCATGGGGTGTCTGACTGTCCCAGCGTTGACATGTCTTGCCTGTTTTGGTCACAGAGACTGTTCCTCGGTAGGATGCCCCATCTGCGTACTGGCAGCTTACTGGTGGATGAAATTAAAAATAGAAATGAATTAAACCAGAAACGTTATAAAAAATCCGTTATTTTATTATAAATAAAATATTAATTTGGTAAATGATTGAATAGTAACGTTGGAACTTATGCTAGGTCAAAAATAGCTCAAAATGACATATTATCAAAAATAATGAAAACTGACCCATTTTAAAGGACAAGTGCGTTGCAACGAAACAAGAACCCAAACTTTACAAGAATGCATTATATAGACAATTTGTTGTTTCATATTCTATGTAAATTTCAAGTAAATATCTCGTTTGGTTTAGAACTTATGCTAGGTCAAAGATAGCACAAAATGACATATTATCAAAATAATGAAAACTGACCCACTTTAAAGGACAAGTGCATAGCAACGAAACAAGAACCCAAACTTTGCAAGCATGCAATTCATACACAATTTGTTGTTTTATATTTCATGTAAATTTCAAGAAAAGAACTAGTTTGGTTTGGAGCTATATGCTAGTTTAAAGATAGCACAAAATGACATATCATCAAAATAACGAAAACTGACCTACTTTAAAGGACAAGTGCGTAGCAACGAAACAAGAACCCAAACTTTGCAAGCATGCATCTAATACCTCTGGAGTGGTTTATTATGCTGTGTAAATGTCAAGCAAAACATTCTCCCCTTTTGGGACTTAGAGTGCTTCAAAATTGGGCAAAATTTCAGTTTTTTTACACCCTAAAAATAGTGCATTGTATTCAGAGTGCCCAAGACCTCGGATTTTACTGAACATTGGCTTTACTGCTATTTTATACAAGTTTAGGCATTGATCTGATCAGCACATCTTGCTCTTGTTGTTACGCTAAAGCACTGATCAGTCACAGTGCCCTAAAGTTAGCCAATTTCCATGTTTTGTACATGCCAAAATCTGGGAAAATGCCCTGAAAACTTCTTTGGCCCGTTGCCATGGCAACAAGGGGTTCTGAGCAAAAAGAAAGCTATTCTGAGGGGTTATGTACCAAGTACTATCACTGTGCAAAAAATGAGCAAAATCGATTTTTTGACCGGTGCCACCATTGTTTGACCCTTACAGACATTCGCTCTTAAGGTTCGAAAGACATGAAAGGGACTTTCTTTGTGAGGTTGGGATTTACTTCCAGCTTCCAACATATTTGTGCGATTATCTCATGCTTCTAATATTTATGGTTTGTGCTAAATCAGCCCACACGAGGCACACTCGTAAGGCGTCATATTTTGGCAAATCCACTTCCTGAATGGTATTTATTTGCAAAGGAGTAAAGTTGATTCAACTTACGGATCATAGATTAAGAAATGACCAAAAAATATTTTTGATAAGGTCCTAATGTTATTAAACGCAGCTTTGTGTAACGAAGCGCTTTATGCTCAATAAAAAATAATCGGAAATAAGACATACCACTTAAAATACTATCATGGTTCTATTCCTACGAAATTGTCCTTTGAATCTAGGGTTCTTTCTCAG
>NW_017803976.1:2843587-2845643 GCF_001625305.1 Branchiostoma belcheri
CAACAGTTGCGGCCAGCACCGCGAGTGTTACTACCGCCGGCCAGATACCCGGGCAGATACGCTCCTGGTGGCCACCTGCCCAGAGGTTTGACACCCCCTTGGGGAAACAGTTGCAGACTAACTAGTCTAAACACAAGCTACATAAAATCAACAACACGACAATCTAAATAGATGAACAAAGTCTGCTTTCGTGACAGTACCTTTCATTTACTACATATTATTCAATTGACAAGGTATCGCAGTAGGTGCAAACCACAATCCCAAAAGATACTCGCCACCATTATGCACAACAGCCACCTAATATCTGCTTAGAAAACCTCTGCTACCAGACAACTGCCTAAACCTACGGCCTATTCCACAGGATTGTAAAAGTAGGGATGTTTCTAATGTATGCATTTACTTCAATATCAAAACTGCTACGGTGAAAATAAAAAGACGTGCATCATCACGGACATAATGGTACACCACATGCCCAATTACACAGAAATGCGACGTACGGAAGAGTGCGTTTTGGCTGCGGACATCTTCCAAAAACCTTAAGCATCTCTTAAGCACGGGGAAAAACATCTGGTACCACTTATCGGGCCCTCACCCTATCTGCCTGAAGTTCCACCCCCAACCGCTATTCCAAACCATGGGTTTTTCTGGACCATTCCAATTTGCCTCATAATTGTAGGGGTGCATCTGCAATATTACATTGACCGCGAAAGCAGCAACGGCAAAAATACACATTCGTGCATCAACACCGGCATGCCCGCAGACGGCGTATAAAATTGCGTGCCGATTACACAAAGAGAACCCAGTGTTTTGACTGCGAACACGAAAAACAGCTCTTCACAACACTCCGTCCGGAGGCCCTGACCTCCTTCACGGAGTAATTACTATTTTTAATAACAACCTTGTTTCCCAGATGCAGCGCGAGCCAACGAGATTTGGCCGCATACTGGACCTGTTTGTTACATCTAAGCCCAGCCTTGTTAAGACACCGACAACCCTGCCTGGTATTGCCCATGACCACGACATGATTGTGGCAGACTGTGACATTGTACCAGCATATTCACAGAAGGCTCCACGAAAGATCTACATCTTCTCAAAAGCTATCTGGGGAGAGAATAGGAAGCTGGTTGGTGCTTTCACCCAGGAATTTGTCACCAAGATTAATCAGCACATTGTCGAAGAGAATTGGACGGCTGTAAAGAGTGAAATCCATGACCTTATTTCCTTACATGTACCGTCCAAGTTCACATCCCAACGTCAGCCCCTTCCCTGGATGAGCCTCGATCTGAAACGCCAGACAAGAAGAAAGCACAGACTGTACACTACCAAAAATGCTTTTTCTTGTTTTTCTTATTTTCTCATGGGAAGAAAATTTTTCTTTGGGGGAGAATAATAAGAAAAAAATAAATTTTCTGTATACCTACGTTCTTGCACCAAGAACAATTTTCTCATTTTTCTTGAGTGGAGATAATTTTTCTAAAATAGGCTTCTTTAAATCTTGATTTTTCTTTGGTGAAGAAATATTTCTAGAGGAGATTCTAACTTACAAGATTAGAATTCTTGTAATCTTGAAATTTCTTTAGTAAAGACAATATTTCTAGGGAAGATTCTAAGTTACAAGATTAAAATTCTTTTAATCTTAAAATTCCCTCAGACTTAGTTAAATTTTCTTATTTAATCTCCATGGAAGATTTCTTTCTTACCTGACATCAAAGTGGTCAGATTTAAGATTTTTTTCTTGTGTATGTCAAAAAATTTCTAGTTCATGTTACCGAGAATGATTGAAAAAGGCCATTCTTGTTTTTCTTAGCAATGTTTAAGAAAATACAAGAATTTGGTTTTGGTCTTTCTTGGGAAACACTGATTGGAAAAGCAAGAAATTTAATTATCTAAATTTATTATTAGAATAAAGCTCTGCTTAGTGTTTCTTTCTTTAAGTTTCTTGTTTTTCTTGACTAGAAAGCTTTAAAAGAAAGATCATTCTTGTTTTTCTTGGCAACATTTAAGAAAATACAAGAATTAAGTTCTTATCTTTCTTGACAAATACTGGTAAGAAAAA
>NW_017803976.1:2845663-2847139 GCF_001625305.1 Branchiostoma belcheri
CCTGAATGGTATTTATTTGCAAAGGAGTAAAGTTGATTCAACTTACGGATCATAGATTAAGAAATGACCAAAAAATATTTTTGATAAGGTCCTAATGTTATTAAACGCAGCTTTGTGTAACGAAGCGCTTTATGCTCAATAAAAAATAATCGGAAATAAGACATACCACTTAAAATACTATCATGGTTCTATTCCTACGAAATTGTCCTTTGAATCTAGGGGTTCTTTCTCAGGCGTCCCCACACATGGGTGTTAACGGAAGAGCACTGTTGTGTCCCAACTGTGCCTTGTCCCAGACCGTGCATGGGTATGGTTTGGGACACACGGTGGGTGTCCCAAACCGTGCTTGGGGCAAATCTACATTACATTCTGGGACACGCGGGGACTGTCTCGAACCGTGCCTGACCGGGCACAGTTCTGGACACACAAGGGCATTGTCCCATTCCGTGCTTTGGGGGCGGAGCTTAGTGTTTTGAGGAAGGAGCCTTCTCGTGTTGTTGTTTTAAGCCGACACATTTGTTTTTTCGTCGGGACAAGAATAAGATAAGAAGGAATCGGTGTAGTTATTGCTCTGTATTAAAGTACCTTGACTTTTTGAGCTGGTCTAAGGTGATTTAGGCATACATGTAGTGTTAAAACAGTGTGTAATGTATTATTCTGCACTAAAATGAATAAGGTTCTATCAGTTTCTTAAAGCTTGGCCCATCTGAGACGGTTCTTCATACAAGACAGCACGTAGTATAACCAAGAAATTAAAATGACCCAAGAACGGCCCTGGAACCGGAAACAACACTGTGTTTATTCACCAAGCCTGGAAGCGTATCCTCGACAGACTGGAGCAAATTAACGTCTAGATAAACTAATTGTCCAGAACCGTGCCTCGGATATCACACAGTTCTGGACACAAGATAGCCTTGTCCTAAACCTAATGCCTGTCCCGCCGATCAGCACTTTCGGGCACGGTTCTGGACAGTCAAGCTGTGTCCCGCTCTGTGTCCGCTCAGGCACGGTTTGGGACAGGCACGGTTTGGGACACAACAGGCTATACTCAGTTAATGGATTATAGTCCAATAGTTAGCTTTTTCATATGTCACTAAATGTTAAAAATTTTGGCTGATTTGGGCAGGCCATTTTGACCTCAAATTCAACAGCATTACTGTTAGTCTGTGGTTACAGATTTCCCCAAAATACATGGTGTCGTGTGATTCTACCGTTACATATGGTCACAAAAGCAAGCAAACACACACACACACACACACACAAAAACAAACAAACAAAAAACAGAAACACAAAAACACCTCGACTTATGGAGGTAAGCATGACTGAGAACACGCCTCACCTTGCCTGAAAAAACAGCAGGTAGATTTAGACGGTACGTTATTAAAGCAGCATCCTCGGCGATGACACTCCGTTTGAGTAATGCCTGGCCAGCCGCAATCCCGTCGCTTGTTGTTCTCCACCAGGCACTCTAAGAAC
>NW_017803976.1:2847159-2847695 GCF_001625305.1 Branchiostoma belcheri
CTGCAGAAAAATAGCCATCAGGAGCGCCAGATTAACTGCTTCTGACCAGGCATCTGTTGACCGAATAGAGCCGTATATATTCGACGTGAAATAAATCACAAACAAAAGAATGGCTTCAAATGACTTTAAAAATTTCAGTCCAGTTACCCGGACTTTGCGTTGGATGCCCAGGATGACCAACAAAACAGCTCTGAAATGACTGGCCCATCACCTTTACTCAACCGTGACGGGGGCCAACATCATCTACCAGATACCTTTGACCTTGTGTTGACTTTACACTTGAAAAAAGCCTCACTGGGTCAGTCTACTAAGGAAGACCAGATTGACTGGTCGAAAGCTCTAGGTGAAAGAACTTTATTGTTTTGAGTCTAAGGTTTTAACTTTAAAAAGGTAACAACCAACACAGATGAACTTTTATGATAGCTCTGAATAGGACTCACCTGATCTAGAACCGTAAAGGGGGTTGGGTGTCGTCGCAGCTGTATCGGCGATGTGGGTCCAGTCAGTCTGAGACTCTCGCATATTCATGGCACTGG
>NW_017803976.1:2847715-2851695 GCF_001625305.1 Branchiostoma belcheri
AAAAACAAACAAACAAAAAAACAGAAACACAAAAACACCTCGACTTATGGAGGTAAGCATGACTGAGAACACGCCTCACCTTGCCTGAAAAAACAGCAGGTAGATTTAGACGGTACGTTATTAAAGCAGCATCCTCGGCGATGACACTCCGTTTGAGTAATGCCTGGCCAGCCGCAATCCCGTCGCTTGTTGTTCTCCACCAGGCACTCTAAGAACGGAATTCATACGGCAAATAAAGATAAAGAAAGTGATAGAGAAAGTGATCTCGATCCAGTTTAGCTCATTGAAGAGCTAATCTTCCACTGGTCATGACAGAGAATACAGACGCTATGTACAGTATTTACAGGTTCATTGTACCGGGGAAATTCCCCTAGCTCTTTTCGACAAGCACAATGAACAGTGGACCACGGTTAACGTCCCGTCAGAAGGACTGCGATCCTAAACAGTAGCGTGCATGTCGGGTGAGCGACATCAGCCGGGATTCGAACTCCCAACCTCTTAGTCCAGAGGCAGGATCGCTAACCACTGGACTACGCACGCTACACAAAGATTTGAAAAAAAAATACGAAAAAATGATATTACGTTAAATGCTAGCATTTAGTGATGTGAATTTCTTTTTTTTTTAATTCTTTAGGCCATATCATATTAATTTTATTGATAATATCCTCTGCAGAATCTAAAATTAATTAATGCGATTGGTCGGAAAAAAATAAGGCGGGCAAAAAATTCCTTTATTTTAAAATTTTGAGAAAATAAACCGGTGTTGGGTTGTTGGCAAAAAACATGATAACCAATAGATCTTTTTTTTTTAAATTTCTGAATCAGACAGTATTATTTTTTCTTTGCATACATCGTTATGAACTGGGTATTCGTGCGCGATGAAACACCTTGGACTGTTAACAACTGCCATCAAACGCGAGCAATTATTGTGTCTCAAGTTTGCTGGGTCCCAGAGAGACCAAAGACAATACCCCCCATTTCCATGAAGGTAATAAGCACATTTTTTATTATCTATACGTGACACAATCTAATGAGTTATCTTGTACAGATATATTCCAACTTTATCGTTGCAGCTTTGCGAGAGAATTACAAAAAAGTCTCACCTTCATTTGGGCCATTTTGTTCTTGAGAACCAGACGCAGCTACAATTGCACCACCGGCCATTTCCACAGATCCAGTAGACCCAATTACCTCAGCCTGACCATCCATTCCCATAGGACCTTTTCCTTCAGGAGACCCAGTAGACCCAGTCTGACCATCCATTACCACAAAACCCTTTTCCACAGGAGGCCCAATGGACCAGGTTATTTTAGCACCATCACCCATTGCCAACATCACCCACTGTATTCCGCAGCTCAGCGCCATGTGGCCCTTTGATCCAGATCTGTTCCCTTTAGGAGATCCAGTAGTCCCAGGTAACCCAGCCTGACCATCCATTCCCACACGACCTTTTCCTTCTGAAGACCCAGTAGACCCAGTCTGACCATCCATTCCCACAGAACCCTTTCCTTCTGGAGACCCAGTAGACCCAGGTAACCCAGTCTGACCATCCATTCCCACACGACCATTTCCTTCAGGAGTCCCAGTAGACCCAGGAAACCCACCCTGACCGTGCACAGGACCCTTTCCTTCAGGAGACCCAGTAGACCCATGCAACCCAGCCTGACGATGAAATCCCAGAGATTCTCCAGTGGACACAAGTAACCCTTTTGCTGCAAATTTTAGAAACAGATAGGAACAACATGCAATATGATGTTTACACAAAGATGTCGCAAATTTGAGACGGAATCTCATATTATTATATGTAACAACGTACAATAATCATTTGTAAGCAGATCCGGAATCTCTTATGTATTACATGTAACAGCATACAACAATGATCTTCAAGTAGATTCGGCGGGGGAAGGGGACTTCATTTTGGTCGACTGTATCTATCGTCCGCCCCACAGTGTGCGGGTAGAAACCAGGAGGTAGTACACTCCTGCCGACAACTTCACACCTACTTAAAATCGACCGAAATGTGTCAGACTGATTAGATTTGATAGATTTGAAGCCTTCCCTTCTGCAAGAGGATTCGTGGAGCGGACGATGGATACAGGCGACCAACACAAAGTCCCCTTGCCCCACCGAATCTGCTGGGAGATTAGTACAACAACACAAAAATTCTGACCTGCACAATACGCCAGGATTACGACAATGGCCACGCCGATCGCAAACGCAATGCCGATGGTTATCCATAGTTTTGTGCGAATTTTGCAACATTTTGTCTTGTCGGCATCGTCACTTGGATCTGTTTGTTTGTC
Organism: Branchiostoma belcheri; assembly: GCF_001625305.1. NCBI lineage: Eukaryota > Metazoa > Chordata > Leptocardii > Amphioxiformes > Branchiostomatidae > Branchiostoma > Branchiostoma belcheri. Next base: position 2,850,019 of record NW_017803976.1, read on the forward strand.
TGTACGAAAAATATTCTCCTTTTAGATCCCTTTACACTAACCCCCTCTTCACAAATATATCAAAGTGATATTATGTAAGATTTTCATGCGCCCAAACTATGACTAATTGAAGTTTTCTCATATAGATATGTCATTTTCAATAACTTTTAACATATTGGCGTCGCTATTTTGCTTTTACGGCGACGAATAAGTGCAGCACGAGAATAAGTTGCACCAGGCCCAATGTATTTTTAAGGCCTTTAAGAGGTCTTTAAAAGGAATGTAAACAAACAACATGGCCGCGATCCACGGCAGAGCCCAGGAGTTGGCAGTTTTCCAACACGTTTTTGGGACGAAACTAAGTTGATCTTTTACTGCCCAAATGCCAGTATGAATCCAGGTAGCTTTATAGCGCAAGAAATGTGTTAGAACAATGATGTTTGATCTTTTTTTTTTTATTCTGAAGCCTAAGTTAGGTTAATAATAGATATGTAGGGACGTATTTTCTGTAGTATCAACATGAACGCTGAGATAGGGTTTTTTAATGTGCGCTCAGCCTCTTGCTATTGATTTAATTTGGGGTAACTGTTCTTTTTTTAAGCTGAAGTTATTTAAGAGCGAATGTCTGTAAGGATCAAACAATGGTGGCAGGGGTAAAAAAATCGATTTGGCTCAAACTTTGCACAGAGATAGTACTTGGCCCACAACCCCTCAAAAAGTCTCACGTTTGCCCGACGATCACGTGCTTCACGTGTGGCAAGCAAGGTCATGTCAAATCCAACTGTCAAGAGTACAAGAAAAGGTCTAGTCGGGACCGTCGCGTTTACGTGTCAGACCAGACCGGTTACCTTAGCCCAGATACTCGCAGCTCTCTTGACGTCATTAATGAAGCGTTCGACGCTTACGTCAAGCCAGCCTTACACACCACTAATCGTTTCCAGCCCTTGGTTGACCTGGATCCTGAAACCATCTCACCCAACCCTTGGGGTGTTCCGCGTCAACCTTTTGCACCGATGTCACCTCATCGCCGAGGAGCTACAGGTGGAACAACTCGCCACTCGGCGAAATCCGGAACACCTGTCCGTGATTCCGGAGGATCGAGGCGGAGTGTCCGGAACAGAAAAGATCCCGTGCGCGTGTGTCAGGTGATCAACTGACGTCGGCATCTAAAAAGTCACTAGTTGCTGAGCCCGTGTAAGATCCACCCGCGGAAGATCCACCCTTGGATCTTCATATCACATGTGACAACACCACGTCCGACAAGACTGCAGTACGTCTGTCACACAGAGTTGATGATGAAGTCTGTGTTGTGAACGCCTTCTCCACCGGTATTGTGTCCCGCGCTCCCACAGGATCTCGTGTCCCGACTGAGCTTTCTAGTCAAAGAGTGAGCACTCGGTCGATGTCGAGACTGTCACTGAACTCGATGGGCGAATAGCAACCAGCTCCTAATGGTTCTATTCAGACTCCTCGAACTGGTGACGCCTTTGTATCCGTCTGTTACCTGAACTCTAGGAGCCTTGCCTCCTTGAACAGATCAAGGAACAAACTTGTACAACTGCAGAACTTGGTCGGTTTGTTGCAACCTTCCATAGTCGCTGTCACTGAGACGTGGCTTGGACCTCACATAGACGACAATGAACTCTTACCATTTAGTGACTATCTCATATTACGTAGAGACAGACACTCCACCAACCC
>NW_017803976.1:2851715-2853415 GCF_001625305.1 Branchiostoma belcheri
CTTACATAATTGAATATAAGTTAAATCATTTAATATGCATAGAATATGCTAATTTGATGACGTCATTGGTCAAAATCCAATATGGCGGACTATATTATTAGCTCTGACGTCATATGACGTCATAATTACACCAAAGTTATTAAAATTTAGTTCTATTACTACACCATTCTCTGAAAACTTGGTAGACATACGATGAGTGCATAAAAACATATAAAAACGAAAATAAGGTAATGTATAAGAACGCCAGTGTATCCATTATGATCGAAAGCCGGCTGGGGTCCGCGCGGACCCCAAAAGAAAATCAGATATAATTTTTTTTATAAATGGTAGAAACGGAGTTTTCTGCACTGTATTGAGAGACAACTTTTTGGGTGACAACTACCTAAAATTTCAGAAAAAAATCTTTAGAAACAAAAAAAAGATATTACAGAATATATAGTGCTGGGGTCCGCGCGGACCCCAGGTGTACTGTTTAGGGTTAAAAAATTGCGTCTGAGTCCCAGGGTCATGCATATCAGATTCCTCGGCCTCGCAGACCCCAGGTATACTGTTTAGGGTTAATATGTTTGGAAATGTAGTTTGATTTCCTTGTACTCCTGTTGGTAATGTTTGACATAGTCATGACTGGTTTACGGTACTACACTACATTTTGACCCCCAATTCATTAAGCTTCAATATGCTATTAGTCAGTGATTACACAATTTTCCCTGACTAGTAAATGTAGAGTCATGTGATCCTATCATATTTAACTGCTAATGGACAGGCCGACTTATACGACACATTATTATTTGTACATAAAATCAGATCTTACTACATGACGGTACGTCACACAGTTCCCATCTCGAGTTAGGATCCGTGGTAAAGCACCAGACTCCGGGTTCGCCGTCCGGGTTCCGGCAGTAGTTCTGCTCCAGTCCGGCCGATGGGTAGTCAGCAGGTGTCTTGATGTGTTCATGAGGTATCTGACTGTCCCAGCTTTGACACGTCTTTCCAGTGTTGGTCACAGAGACTGTTCCTCGGTACATGCAGGAAGCCTCACCTGCGTACTGGCAACTTTCTGGTGGTTGAAATTGAAGAATATGAATAAAATCATGAGCGTAAATAATTTCATCATGCAGGTCTGTAAATGATTGATTCTTTTATTCAAGTTTCGAAGACCGACTGTAATCTTTATCAGGGCTAATATGACTAGTAAACCAGCTATATTAGCCTTGATAAAATGATAGACGGTCATGGAAACGTCGGCACATGCAAAACAAATAGTTGTGAATAAAAGAACGTTACTATCCATGATATAAACGCTATCTTGAATTTCAAGTGGAATATGTTTAAGATTGGGGAACAATAATGAGCAGGCCATGCAACGCCATTACGTCGGCAAGTATGAGGAGCGAAGTATGTTAAGAATTCCTATCTTATGGTTAGAAAGGTATGAAAGGCACTTTCAACATGTTTTTGCCATTTTCTCATATTTCTAACATTTATGGTTTGTGCTAAATCAGCCCACACGAGGCACACTCGTAAGGCATCATATGGTATCTATTTGCAAAGGAGTACACTACCAAAAATGCTTTTTCTTGTTTTTCTTATTTTCTCATGGGAAGAAAATTTTTCTTCGGGGGAGAATAATAAGAAAAAAATAAGAAAAAAATAAATTTTCTGTATACCTACGTTCTTGCACCAAGAGCAATTTTCTCATT
>NW_017803976.1:2853435-2857647 GCF_001625305.1 Branchiostoma belcheri
GTTGATGATGAAGTCTGTGTGTGAACGAAGACGCCTTCTCCACCGGTATTGTGTCCCGCGCTCCCACAGGATCTCGTGTCCCGAATGAGCTTTCTAGTCAAAGAGTGAGCACTCGGTCGATGTCGAGACTGTCACTGAACTCGATGGGCGTATAGCAACCAGCTCCTAATGGTTCTATTCAGACTCCTCGAACTGGTGACGCCTTTGTATCCGTCTGTTACCTGAACTCTAGGAGCCTTGCCTCCTTGAACAGATCAAGGAACAAACTTGTACAACTGCAGAACTTGGTCGGTTTGTTGCAACCTTCCATAGTCGCTGTCACTGAGACGTGGCTCGGACCTCACATAGACGACAATGAACTCTTACCATTTAGTGACTATCTCATATTACGTAGAGACAGACACTCCACCAACCCTGGTAAAAGGGGTGGAGGGGTTCTTCTTGCGCTGTCACAGAACTTAAAAGCTCAGCGTCTGTCTGAGCTCGAACCATTATCCAGTGAAATTCTTGTATTTTCTATAAGCCCTAGATCCCACTCCAAAGTGGCTATCATCGTATGTTATAGGGCTCCTAGCCATAATGTCACTGTGTTCTCCACTGATTTGAAGAATACACTGGAACTTATTTCCAGAAAATTTCAGTTCGTTATCTTAATGGGGGATTGACTGGACGTCATCAGATACAGGTAGTTATGGGCTAGTTAACACCTTTATTAATGTTATTGATGATTTTCATATGACGCAGATTAACCATGTCCCATCAAATCACCATGGTAACTTACTTGATCTCGTTTTTTGTAATATCTCTGAGAAATTATCCCATGTATCCCTAGTAGACCTTGAATTCGACTCTGATCACGCTATACTAGAGTTTAAGATTGATATCAAACCACACCCTAAATCCAAGACATCTAGACATGTATATGATTTTAAAAATGGTGACTTTGATGGCCTAATTAACTATCTGCAGGCTTTTCCGTTGTCCGAAACCATAGATTCACTCTTATGTGTTGACAGTGTATGGGAAAGGTGGCTTGCTGCAGTTAAATTGGCTGTGGATAAATTTATACCCAAAAAAGTAATCAAAGACATGACTGAACCGCCCTGGATAGACTCTGAAATTAGACATTTAAAAAAGTGTAAGCTAACAGCATGGACTAGAGCTTAACGAACTAATAAATCGAGTCACTGGGCCAAGTTCAGGCGTCTTAGGAATAAATTAAAGAAAGCGTTGAATGCGAAATATTCCAAGTATGTCACTGATTTGGGTGACACGGTGATTAGTAATCCCAAAAGATTCTGGTCATTCTTTCGCACTAAAACCAAGTCCAAAACTCTTCCCAACAGAATGAAATTTCAGGATAGTTATGTTGAGTCTGCTCAGGAGAAAGCAGACACGTTTAATGAATTCTTCTTTTCTGTGTTCAACTGCTCAGAGAAGGAAACCCCATTGCCTAGTTTAGGTGAGATTTTAAATGTGCCAAAAATTTCCACAGTCTCTTTTACTGTTTGTAATATTGTTTCTATCCTGAAGAATTTGGAAGTCAATAAGGCCACAGGGCCTGACGACCTTCCAGCCATGATTTTAAACAAATGTGCCCAACAACTAGCCCCCTCTTTGAAAATGTTATTTGAATTATGTTTAAACACTGGCAAAATTCCGAGTATGTGTAAGGGGGCAAATGTTGTTCCAGTGTTTAAGAAAGGGGACAAGAGCAATGTTACTAATTATAGACCAATATCTTTACTTTGTATAACTAGCAAAGTGTTCGAGAGGTGCATTTTTAATTCTGTGTTTCCGCTTGTTTCTGATTCTCTGTACTCCCTGCAACATAATTTTGTTAGGGGTAAGTCCACTACAACTCAACTACTAGAGGTATATGATGAAATAGGTCAGGTTTTAGATTCATCTGGACAAGTATCTGTATCTGTATCTGTATAGCCGGTATAACCGCCTTTCGGCGTAACACACCAGCTTCGCAGGCACGCGGCGCGGCGGCAGCTGGCTATATTACACCGATCGACTTGTTACACCTAACCCTTGAACTTCTAGCTCTAGACATTGTTTAAAGCTATCTATTGACAATGCCCCTACTGTACTTGGTGACAGTGAGTTCCACTCTGCGATAGTTCTAGGAAAGAATGAATTCTTGAACACCTCAATCCTTGGTTGATAACTCTGGTACTTGAATGCGTGGCTATTTCTTGTTCTCTTCTGGGCTGGTATTAGGTACTTAGTAGTTGGGACATCCACCAGTTTATTAGTCATTTTGTACATCATGCATAGTCTAGACATCTTTCTTCTGTCTTCAAGTGAGGTCCACTGTAGGTTTCTTTTCATTTCCGTGACACTAGCACCTCTTACATAGTTGTTCATACAGAATCTTGCAGCTTGATTCTGTACCCTTTCCAATTTGTCTTTGTCTTTCTTTGTATATGGATCCCATACTGTCGCAGCGTATTCTAGGTTCGGTCTTACAAGTGACGTGTATGCAAGTGATTTTACTCTAGTTGGACATGCCCACAGATTACGTTTAATCACTCCCAATGTCTGTTTCGCCTTAGTTGTGATATTATTAACATGTGCACCCCACTTCAGTCCGCTTGTCAGCGTGACGCCCAGATACGGATGGATTTTTGTGGTTGCTAAAGCCTGACCACAAAACTGGCAGCTAGTTGCATGTGGTGTTCGTTTGTTTGTTATGTGCATAATGTAGCATTTTTCGGGATTAAACTGCATGAGCCATTTGCTTTGCCATTCTTCCAGGGTGTTCAGGTCTTTTTGGAGAAGTTGTGAGTCGGTTTGTGTAGAAAGCTCTACATACAATAGACAGTCATCGGCAAATAACCTCACATTTGAGTTAAGCTGATCTGGTAGGTCATTTATATACAAGAGAAAGAGCAATGGCCCCAGGACGGTTCTTTGAGGGACCCCAGACGCTACTTTAACTGCAGCCGACGCCTTCCCTTCAACCACTACTGTTTGCTCCCTGTTGGTCAGGAAAGCCTTTAACCAATTCAGCGTATGGCCTTGGATTCCATAATACTCCAGTTTTGAGATGAGCCTGCCATGGGGGACTTTATCAAAGGCCTTAGTGAAATCAAGTATTGCTAAATCTACCTGCCGTTTACTGTTTAGTGCGCCAGCTATGTCATGGACTGTTAGTATAAGCTGTGTTTCTGTGGATCGTTTGGCTCTGAATCCATGCTGGTAATCCGTTAATATACTGTAACTTTCTAGGTGCTTCATGATTTGGCTATGGTGTATTTGGCTTTGGTTAAGTAGATGTTATTTTTCTAGATTTCTGTAAAGCCTTTGACACTGTTCCTCACAGGCTACTTGTACATAAGCTGAAGTTATATGGATTTGATAGTCAACTCCTTACCTTGATAAGCGATTACCTCTACGATCGCCAACAAAGAACAATTGTTGAAGGTCAGAAGTCTAACTACTTGCCTGTATTATCCGGGGTCCCTCAAGGATCAATCCTTGGCCCGTTTTTATTTTTGTTATATATCAATGACTTACCTGACTACGTACATTTCGGCAGGATGGCCATGTTTGCTGATGATGCCAAATGTTTTAAAAGTATAAAGTCGATTTTTGATTGTATAAGATTTCAGGCTGACTTGGAAAGACTTGCCTTCTGGAGTAAAACAAGGCAAATGAGATTTCATCCCTCCAAATGCTCCGTAGTCAGTGTTACACGAAAGTCCACCCCTATTGAATATACATATAGCATTGATGGTACTGAACTTACCAGATGTCTAGCTTATGAAGACCTTGGTCTTCAGGTTCGTCATAACCTAAGTTGGAACGCCCATGTACTGAACAAAGTTTCAAAATGCAACTCGATCCTTGCCATGATAAAGCGATCTGTTGGTTACAAAGCTCCTTTCATAGTCAAACTCAACTTGTATCGTTCATTAGTTATGCCACACTTAGATTATTGCTCTCAGGTGTGGTCTCCACACACGAGATTGGTAATGCGCAAGGTTGAGAGTGTACAACGGAGAGCCACTAAATACATCTGTAACAACTACGAACTGTCATACAGGGATCGACTTACCTCTACCAATCTGTTACCGCTGTGTTATAGACGGGAACTTTTCGATGTATTATTCCTTTTCAAGTGTATTCGTGGTTTTTACTCCATTGATATATCTCGTTTTGTTAAAGTTTCTGTACCCAGTAGATCTCTTCGCTTTACCG
>NW_017803976.1:2857667-2862070 GCF_001625305.1 Branchiostoma belcheri
CAATAAGAAGAGTTAGATCTTAGTTCAAGAAATCTCTTCTTGTGGGCAGAATGGTTTTCTTGCTACAAGAACAGTTAGCTCTTAGTTCAAGAAATCTTTTCTTGTGGGGAGAATATTTTTCTTGCTACAAGAAGAGTTAGATCTTAGTTCAAGAAATCTTTTCTTGTGTACAGAATGGTTTTCTAGAAAACTTAGAAATTCTTACTGCAAGAATAATAGTCTAAGGATATTTAGTTCAAGATACATAAGAAAAGAAATCTTACCACAAGAAAAATATGCTAAAATGCAGTTTCTTGAAATTCTTGTCTCATGGACAAGATTTTTTTCTTGGGTGAAGAATAATTTTCTCAGTGGAAGAAAATTTTTCTTCTCTGAAGAAAAACAAGATTAGCATTTTTGGTAGTGTAGGGTTGATTCAACTTACGAGTTATTAATTGTATATAGAGAAATGACCAAAACATTATTGTTGGTATGGACCTAGTGTTATAACGCACCTTTTTGTAACGAGTAGCTTCATTCTCAATACAAAAATACAAATATATATAAACATACATGCAAATAAGACATCTGGGGTCAGGAAGATGGCTGCACATGTATTTATACCAGTGTAAGAAGTTAGGATTTTAATCTGTCAAAATCTGCTACTAACTATATTATCCACCTACTTTTATATGATAGAACATCTGTTTGCTGTGTATAAAATAGCGATATTTGGCTTCTGTACATGTGCCCACGTCTTTATGATCGTAGATGGGGAGGGCGCCATTCGAACCCCTGATGCCTCTCTGTTAGCGTCAATATCCTATGTATATTATTGTGTATTTATGAACTATGTCTAAGGTTAGGGTTAGCCTAGTTGTAGTTTTACTTACCAGTTCTAAGGTAAGGCTCATGTAACTATGATTGTAAAACAGTAAGCGCCGGGTCAGCGGCTGCTGCTGATACGTTATAAGTTAAGTGCTGTAGCCTTAGGTTGGATTTTTTTGTGTAGTGTGCTTTTGTTGTGGTATAATGTGGAACTTCTTGTAGAGCATGTGACTTGTTTTCCTCAAGATTCCTTGGATGCTACAATTTAGCAATGTGTTTTCCTGCCTGTGTTAGATTTGTAGGAACTACTGACCCAATTAAGAGGAGGAGTAGAGGTAAATTACGGGGTGGTTTGAAGAGAAAAGAGAAATACTGTCGAATTAAACAATTGTAGGCCTAGGAAACTGAAATGGGAGCAGAACTGAGTCCAGGAGGGACCGTGTTCTTAAATCAGTCGTCCCTGAACGTTCCACCCACAATAACAGCACGAATGTGAGATGTAAGTCGTTACCTACGATAATCTTGTCAAATGTAATATCTTCTATGACAAGAAGCTTGAATTAGAAGCCACACGAGAACTGGCAGCCGTGAAGCTGCTTAAAGCCATGCTGAAAGCAGACCATCTCCTCCATGACTTAGTGGAGGGGCTGCTGATGAGCACGGTGAGGTCCTTAAGGAACGCAGGACTCAGGTTTCCCATGACAAGAACCTCCAGACTGCAAAATTCATTTCTGTATCGAACAACCAGTCTCTATAATAGTCAATTGCAGACTTAGCCTTTTTGTGTTGTACATGTTGTAATTTTTGTGAATCTGTATGTTCTGTCCGCACCTACGTTGTATTTTATGTATTATGTAAGGTCAGCAAAATTCAGTGGTCCATAATTCTTTTTTTATGTACTGCTGCCAAGCTGACCACTGTTTTGAATAAAGAATAAAGAACTCACGTAAGGTACTACCATGGTTCTCTTTCTCAGAACATGTCTATTGGATGTAGGGGTTCTTTCTAAGGCGTCCCCACACATAAGTCTTCACGGAAGGGCACTATTCAGTAACTGGATTATAGATAATTCATTTCCTAGCTTGTTCATTTGTAACTAAAGGTCACAAATTTTGGCTGGTTTGGACAGGGAAGTTTAACCTCTAATTCAACAGCCTTCCTGTTAGTCTGTGGTTACACATTTCCCTTCACTTATACATACTCACGGACACACAAGCAAGCCAACACACAAGCAAGCTAACACACACACACACACACACACACACACACACACGCAAACACACACACACACACACACACACACGCGCAAACAAACAAACACCTCGACTTATGAAGGTGAGTATAACTGAGAACACGCCTCACCTTGCCTAAAAAAGCACCAGGTCGATCTATACGGCACGTTATTAAAGCAGCACCCTCGGCGATGACACTCCGCTGGAGTAATACCTCTCCAGCCGCAATCCCGTCGCTTGTTGTTCTCCACCAGGCACTCTAAGAACGGAATTCATACGGCAAATGAAGATTTGAAAAAAAAAACGAAAAAAATGATGATAATACTTTAAATGCTAGCATTTAGTATTGTGAATTTCTTTTTTTCATTCATCAGGCCACATGGAAATTGCACGGTGGTCTGTCACTAAGGTATTCTTTCCCATTGCTAGGGGGGTTCGAAAACGTATCAGGTTACAAGACGCAAGTTTGACCCGTAAACCACTTGAAAATAAAGAAATAGTATTGAAGGGTAAATTCCGTCAAAATAAAATAAAATTATCGTCCTTACATAGGTTTAATGTTAGTTGTTTACGTTAGATTACTAATTTTTTTTGTTAATCTCGCTCCAAAAGATGATTTTTTCGGGATTTGGAGCGGTAGTCCGAGACAGTCCGAGTCATGTTTTTAGGCAAACATCGTTTAATATTGGCTACGTATATTACCCAAAATCCCCGATTTTTATATTTTTCGACGACTAGGAATAAGATAAAAAATCGTGTCTTAGGAATTTTTCAATTTCTGATTTTAAGTATAGTTTTTGTCGACATTAATGTGAAAAAACGGCATTTTTTGACATTTTTCGGACTCAATTGCTCATAATTCAAAATCAAGGTCCTTTTTCGAAAATCCCTAAGACACGATTCTGGGCTAACCTGTTACGGTCATTTTGAGCCGTCAATGAGATATGTTGGACTCTCCATGCTTCCAATCTTAAACGAGTTTTGCACGCATGTCATACAGCATGAATATGAGCAGTGTTTATTTAGTCTAGTGAGTACAAGCATTACGATCTTCAAGGTCACCCACGATAACGGCAGTAGCTTCGTTTCATGTTCCAACCCACTACAAAATGAAGGCAGACATGTATTTGTCCAGGAAATGGTTTATATTTGTTAAAAGGTGGATTTTTTCTGTTAGGAGGTACACATGTAAAAAGGGGCCGGAAAACCCAGGTTTACTGTAAATGACCGCGGATGACCCCATTTCGAACACCGTTCTTTTCGAATTACGTCAGATCGAACATGGTTCGGGTTCTACTGCAGGTGGGGAGATCGGGGCCGTATTTTGACCACCGTGTGTATGGATGACATCCTTTGCAGACTCCAAAATTAATTAAAGCGATTGGTCGAAAAAACAAGAAGGGCAAAGAATGATTCCTTTATTTAGAATTTTGAGAATATAAACCCGTTGTTGGCAAAAAAATTATATTTTAACCAACAGATCTTTTATTCACGTATTAAACAGTATTATCTGTCTTTGCACACATCTTTATTAACTAGTAAATTATAGAAAAAAGCTAGTCATACCATCATGGGGACTACACTGGGTATTTATGTCCGATGGAACACCTCGGATTGTCAACGCCTGCCATCAAACGCGAGCAATTATTGTGTCTCAAGTTTGCTGGGTTCCAGAGAGACCGAAAACTATACCTCCATTTGTCATAAAGGTAATAAGCACATTTTTTAAAGATTTATTCGTGACTTAACTAATGACTTAACTAATAACTAATCTCGTACAGTTGTATTTAAACTTTATTGTCTCAGCTTTGCGAGGGATCAGAAAAAGGCTCACCTTCATTTGGGCCATTTTGTTCTTGGAGACCAGACGCAGCTACAACTGCAGCACCGGCCATTCCCACAGATCCAGTAGACCCAAATACCCCATGCTGACCATCCATTCCAACAGGACCCTTTCCTTCAGGAGACCCAGTAGACCCAGCCTGACCATCCATTCCCACACGACCCTTTTCTTCAGGAGACCCAATGGACCAGGTTATTTTAGCACCATCACCCATTGCCATCATCACCCACTGTATTCCGCAACTCAGCGCCATGTGGCCCTTTGATCCAGATATGTTCCCTTCAGGAGATCCAGTAGACCCAGGTAACCCAGCCTCACCATCCATTCCCATACGACCTTTTCCTTCTGAAGACCCATTAGACCCAGTCTGACCATCCATTCCCACAGGACCATTTCCTTCAGGAGACCCAGGAGACCCAGTGAACCCACCCTGACCATCCATTCCCACAGAACCCTTTCCTTCTGGAGACCCAGTAGACCCAGGTAACCCAGTCTGACCATCCATTCCCACACGACCATTT
>NW_017803976.1:2862090-2863140 GCF_001625305.1 Branchiostoma belcheri
AGGTGTGGTCTCCTCACACGAGATTTCTCATGCGCAAGGTCGAGGGTGTACAACGGAGAGTCCACTAAGTACATCTGTAACAACTATGAACTGTTATACAGGGATCGACTTACCTCTACCAATCTGTTACCGCTGTCTTATAGACGGGAACTTTTCGATGTACTATTCCTTTTTAAGTGTATTCGTGGTTTTTACTCCATCGATATATCTCGTTTTCTTAAAGTTAATGTACCTAGTAGATCTCTTCGCTTCACCGACCAATTTCAATTTACTGTCCGCCCATGTAAAACTGTAACATTTACCTTTTCATATTTTAGCCATGTAGTACTCATCTGGAACACTTTACCTGTAACAATCCGTCAACATATGTACTCAAACCTCAGCATTCCATCTGTCAGGAAATTATTAGTCTCTTATTTCATATCCCGGGTACAATCCTCATATTCCACCGATAACATATGCACCTGGTCCTCCATATGTAGATGCCATGCCTGCCTAACCACTTAGTCATACCACACTGCCGTTATTGTTATCTGTTTTCGTATACTGTATGTTCTTAGTTTTTATTACCTCCATGAAATGTGTCATGGAGGTTATATTTTCAGTTGCGTTTATCTGTCCGTCCGTCCGTCCGTCCTTCCGTCTGTCTGTTGGTCAACAAGATAACTCAAGAACGCCTGGATGGATTGGTTTCATACTTGGTGTGTTGGTAGGGTGTGACAAAAACTGGAAATGATGAGATTTTGGTCCCCCTAGTGGCTTCCCTTGGTACTGCAGCGCAACTTCCGGTTTTGATATCTCGCGATCTGGACATGCTAGGGTCATGAAATTTTGATGGAAGGTAGCTCTCGTGCTTGGGAAGAAGTCATATGAGTTTGGGCCCCCTAGCGGCTTGTTCTGGAACTGCAGGGCACTTTCTGGCGAAATGTTTAAAAGCCAATAAGTCCAGACAGGAACAACATATTTTCATTATTTTTGGTGTGTAGGTAGCTGAGAGAGAGATGTACATAATTAAATGCAAATTATGCAAATGAGGACTTTATTTGCATA
>NW_017803976.1:2863160-2864876 GCF_001625305.1 Branchiostoma belcheri
AAACATGGCCTACTTTTAGGGACAAGGGCACACCAACGACACAAGACCTCAACCTCCACAAGTATTCATTTGATACACAATACATATATGTACTTCCCTGCAAAGATTGAATTCAAATGACATCCTACTTTGTTATCTCTAGAGCTTCAAACATAGCCATATATGTCAATTTCTGTACATGTCCAAAATATGGCCTACTTTGAGAGACAAGTGCACACCAACGACACAAGACTTCAACTTCCCCAAGTATTCATTTAATAGACAAGACATAGTGTTACTTTGGGCAAAAAACTTTATCAGATTGCTTTCTTTCTTTTGTAGATATAGTATCCTGAACATGGCTAAAAATCATATTTTCCCTCAAATTCAAAATTTGACCTACTTCTCAGGACAACCACGTGACAACCAAAGAAGTGCCCAAAGTTTGCAACCATGAATTTTATAGCACATATGTTTATGTATCTATGATTCAAATTTGAAGCAAAAAAAAAATTACCATCTTTGAACTTACAGCACTTCAAAATTTGGCAGAAATAACGCATTTTCATAAACCTCAAACACTGTATTGTGTTAGGGTTGCCCAGGTCCTTTAAACAAACTTCTTGAAAATTTCAAAGCTATTCTAGAATAAAGAATCGGTTGGTCTTTTATGCCCATACTTTGTTTTTCCATAATATTAAAGCACTTGCTCGTAATCGTTCCTTAAACTATGCTAAATTTCTTGTTTTTCACATGTCTAAATCAGGGAAAATGGCCCCGAAACTTGTTTGGCCCGTTACCATGGCAACGATCGGTGCTGACCGGAAAGGAAGCTATTTTGAGGGGTTGCGGGCCAAATACTATCACTGTGCAATGTTTGAGCCAAATCCATTTTTGACCCCTGCCACCATTGTTTGATCCTTACAGACATTCCCTCTTAATAGGAAATATTTAAGGGTTGATTATGTCACTATAAGCATCGTGACTATGTTGGAAAATACTCGTACTCGTGTAACTTGTGTGTCTGTACACATACTTTCTGTACACATCCTTTGGTTTGCATACTAGCAAAGAAAACGTCGAACTATATACAGCAGCACATTTCTAATAACTCAAGCCCATGCATGACGAAGGTATATGAAGTCATCGACCTCATGGTCTGCCTGGGACTATAGATCTGCGACTGATCGGGAACTAGTGAGGGAAACGTCAAAAGATGCAAAACCGAACTGGCAAGCTCATTCTTACATACGTCCCCCATATCTAACTCCATCGCTGAAATTCACGTCTGGAATAAAAAGATGTTAAGTCCTCACACAAGCTCCATAAGCCCTACTGGCACATAAGGCCTTAACCCTACCTAGACCGGGGGGGGCTAAAAGTGCCCGCGGCAACTTTGATGTCACCTAGCGTCTGAACGGCTAGCCGTAGAACGACTAAACTTGGTGACTTTTCCTAAAATATTGTTGGCAACAATTCTCTATCATTGGAATAAGATAATAATTTTTTGTGTTGCCATGGCAACGGGTTTCTGACAGGCATTTTTTGCTAAATTTAGTACTTTTTGTTTCAACAATAGAATTTTATGGGTTTTATGTCAAGTTACTCATGGTTTCTAATATTAATAACATCCCATATAATTTTATGTAAATTTTATCATTAAATATGCATAATTTATGCTAATTTGATGACGTCATTGGCCAAAATCCAAGATGGCGGACCATATCATTAGAACAG
>NW_017803976.1:2864896-2867753 GCF_001625305.1 Branchiostoma belcheri
CAAAGTAACACTATGTCTTGTCTATTAAATGAATACTTGGGGAAGTTGAAGTCTTGTGTCGTAGGTGTGCACTTGTCCCTCAAAGTAGGCCATATTTTGGAAATGTACAGAAATTGACATATACGGCTATGTTTAAAGCTCTAGAGATAACAAAGTAGGATGTCATTTGAATTCAATCTTTGCAGGGAAGTACATATATGCATTGTTTATTAAATGAATACTTGTGGAGGTTGAGGTCTTGTGTCGTTGGTGTGCCCTTGTCCCTAAAAGTAGGCCATGTTTTGGACATTTACCGAAATTGACATATACTGCAATGTTTAAAGCTCTAGAAATAACAAAGTAGGATGTCATTTGAATTCCATCTTTGCAGGGAAGTACATATATGAATTGTGTATTAAATGAATACTTGTGGAGGTTGAGGTCTTGTGTCGTTGGTGTGCAATTGTTCCTAAAAGTAGGCCATGTTTTGGACATGTAGAGAAATTGACATATACATGTACGACTATGTTTGAAGGTCTAGAAATAACAAAGTTAGATGCTATTTGAATTCATTCTTTGCGGGGAAGTACATATATTTATAGTATATCAAATGGATAATTGTGGAAGTTGGGGTCTTGTGTCGGTGGTGTGCACTTGTACCTAAAAGTAGGCCATATTTTGGACATGTACAGAAATTGACATATACGGCTACGTTTGAAGCTCTAGATAGAACAAAGTTAAATGCTGTTTGAATTCAATCTTTACAGGGAAGAACATATATGTATTGTGTATCAAATGTATACTTGTGGAGGTTGGGGTCTTGTGTCGTTGGTGTGTATTTTTCCCTAAAAGTAGGCCATATTTTGGACATACATACAGAAATTAGCAAAAACGGCTATGTTTAAATGTCTAGAAATGACGAAGTAGGATGTCAATTTAACTCAATCTTTTAAGAGGAGTACATATATGTATTATGTATCAAATAAGGGCTTGTGAAGGTTAGGGTCTTGTGTCGTTGTTGTATACTTGTCACTAAAAGTAGGCCATATTTTAAACATTTACAGAAATAGGCATATACGACATGAACAGAAAAGGAAGCCCTCAAAATCACCCATGTGATAGCCAATACTATAATAAACACATGGTAGAAGGATGGGTCTGAAAATAAATTCACTTTTGTACTTTCATAAGCTCAAAAACAGCCCAAAATCCAAATTTGGGGACAATTGCGGAAAATGACCTACTTCTAGGTGCCCAAAGACTGAAATCTGCCTGTACATCAACTTCAACCCTTTTTCGTACAGGTTAATGCGTTGGTCTAATAATATCCTGAAGTATTTGTCGTTAAGTTAAAGCAGTTGGCGGTGATCACGTCCTAAACTTTGCCAGTTTCCGTGTTGTAGAGACGCAAAAATCTGTCAAAATGGCCCCAAAACTTGAATGAGCTTTTGCCATGGCAACAATGGAATTTGAGCAGAAAGAAAGCTATTTCAAGGGGTTGTGGGCGAAGTACTATAACTGTGTAAAATATGAGCAAAACCGATATTCGACCCCGCTCACTATTGTTTGATCATTACAGACATTTGCTCTTTAAAAATTGGCCTACTTTTAGGGAAAAGTATACAACAACGACACAAGACCCCAACCTCCACAAGCCCTTATTTGATACACAACACATATATGTACTCCTCTTCAAAGATTGAATTCAAATGACATCCCACTTCGTCATTTCTAGACCTTTAAACATAGCCGTATATGTCAATTTCTGTAAATGTCCAAAATATGGCCTACTTTGAGGGACAAGTGCACACCAACGACACAAGGCCCCAACTTCCCCAAGTACTCATTTGATACACAATACATATATGTACTTTCCTGCTAAGATTGAATTCAAATGACATCCTGTTTTTTTTTATTTCTAGAGCTTCAAACATTGCAGTATATGTCAATTTCTGTAAATGTCCAAAACATGGCGTACTTTTAGGGACAAGGGCACACCAACGACACAAGACCTCAACCTCCACAAGTATTCATTCGATACACAATACATATATGTACTTCCCTGCAAAGATTGAATTCAAATGACATCCTACTTTGTTATTTCTAGATCTCTAAACATAGCCGAATATGTCAATTCCTGTACATGTCCAAAATATGGCCTACTTTGAGGGACAAGTGCACACCAACGACACAAGACCCCAACTTCCCCAAGTACTCATTTGATACACAATACATATATGTACTTTCCTGCTAAGATTGAATTCAAATGACATCCTTTTTTTTATTTCTAGAGCTTCAAACATTGCAGTATATGTCAATTTTTGTAAATGTCCAAAACATGGCGTACTTTTAGGGACAAGGGCACACCAACGACACAAGACCTCAACCTCCACAAGTATTCATTTGATACACAATACATATATGTACTTCCCTGCAAAGATTGAATTCAAATGACATCCTACTTCATTATCCATAGAGCTTCAAACATAGCCGTATATGTCAATTTCTGTACAGGTCCAAAATATGGCCTACTTTGAGGGACAAGTGCACACCAACGACACAAGACTTCAACTTCCCCAAGTATTCATTTAATAGACAAGACATAGTGTTACTTTGGGCAAAAAACTTTATCAGATTGCTTTCTTTCTTTTGTAGATATAGTATCCTGAACATGGCTAAAATCATATTTTCCCTCAAATTCAAAATTTGACCTACTTCTCAGGACAACCACGTGACAACCAAAGAAGTGCCCAAAGTTTGCAACCATGAATTTTATAGCACATATGTTTATGTATCTATGATTCAAATTTGAAGCAAAAAAAAAATTACCATCTTGACTTACAGCACTTCAAAATTGGCAGAAATAAACGCATTTTCC
>NW_017803976.1:2867773-2879186 GCF_001625305.1 Branchiostoma belcheri
AGAAACCAGGAGGTAGTACACTCCTGCCGACAACTTCACACCTTCTTAAAATTGACCAAAATGTGTCAGACTGATTAAATTTGGAAGATTTGAAGCCTTCCGTTCTGCAAGAGGATTCGTGGGGCGGACGATGGATACAGGCGACAAACATAAAGGTCCCTTGCCCCATCGAATCTGCTGGGAGATTAGTACAACAACACAAAAATTCTGACCTGCACAATACGCCAGGATTACGACAATGGCCACGCCGATCGCAAACGCAATGCCGATGGTTATCCATAGTTTTATGCGAATTGTGCAACATTTTGTCTTGTCCGCCTCATCACGTCCATCTGTTTGTTTGTCTGTAGGAACAATATTCACCTCTTAGATCCCTTCACACTAACCCCCTCTTCACAAATATATCAAAGCGATATTATGTAAGATTTTTTTGCACCAAAACTGTAAATATGACTGAAATTTTCTTATCTAGATATGTCATTTTCAATAACGTTCAACATATTAGCGTCGCCATTTTACGACAACGACTCGATGCAGCACGAGAAAGCGAGTTGTGCCAGGCGCGCTGTATTTTTTAAAAGGCTTTTAAGAGGCTTTTAAAAGGAATGTAAACAAACAACATGGCCGCGATCCACGGCAGCGCCCAGGAGTTGGCAGTTTTCCAACACGTTTTTGCGACGAAACGACGTTGATCTTTTACTACCCAAATGTCAGTATGAATCCTGGTAGCTTTATAGCACTAGAAAATGTGTAGAACAACGATGTTTAAATTAAAATAGTGACAATCTTACATAATATCGCTTTAAGCTCATGGAAGTGTATCGAAGCAGAAAACTATCGAAGTGGGATCAAGGTGGCTCCGTAGATGGAGACATGGTTTTGCAGTGGATTGCTTGTTGTCTTCTGGTTTTGGCTTGGTGATATTTTGCAGTGTCAGGACAAATGTGCGTCTAGTGTGCTCCCTGTTTTCGCTGGAACGCTGGAATAGGGTTTGTTTGCACTATTTGCTATTGACCTAAGCTTGAGGTAAGGTTTTTCACGTAAATAATGGATATGTAGGGACGTATTTTCTAAAGTATCAACCGGAACGCTGAGATAGGGTTTGTTATGTGCGCTCAGCCTCTTGATATTGATATTAATTTGGGGGTAACTGTTCTTTTTTAAGCTAAAGTTATTTTAATAGTGAATATGTAAGGGTTGATTATGTCACAATAAGCATCATGACTATGTTGAAAAAGCCAGTGCTCGTGTAACTTGTGTTTCTGTACACATACTTTGGTTCGCATGCCAGCAAAGTAAAAGTAGCATATTTCTGATAACTCAGCCCATGCATGACGAAGGTATGTGCAGTCATCGACCTCATGTTCTGCCTGGGACTATAGATCTGCGTCTGATCGGGAACTAGTGAGAGAAACATCAAAAGATGCAACACCGAACCGGGAAGCTGATTCTACATAGTATATTACGTCCCCCATATCTAACTCCATCAGCTCAAGTTCACGTCTGAAATGAAAAGATGTTGTTAAGTCCTCACACAAGCTCCATAAGCCCTACTGGCACATCAGACCTTAAACAACCGCTTACCGCCCTAATCTCCCAAATGGTAACTGTCTGGCAAATGGATACTGCCTGGCCGATTTGATACTGTCTTTCCAGCCACCAAATTATCTGCTTGGAGGTTAATACCGCCCTACATGTGCCGAATGTTCCCCTACTAGAGAGAAATAGCCACCAGGAGCGCCAGATTAACTGCTTCTGACCAGGCATCTGTTGGCCGAATAGAGCCGTATATATTCGACGTGAAATAAATCACAAACAAAGAATGGCTTCAAATGACTTTAAAAAATCCAGTCCAATTACCCGCACTTTGCTTTGGATGCCTAGGATGACCAACAAAACAGCACTGAAATGAGTGTGTTAAGGGGGCTATTTACATTAGGGCCCATCACCTTTACTCAGCCGTGACGGGGGCCACCATCATCTACCAGATACCTTTGACCCTGTGTTGACGTCACACTTAAAAAGCCTCACTGGGTCAGTCTACTAACTTGAGGAAGACCAGATTGACTGGTCGAAAGCTCTTGATGGAAGAACCTTATTGTTTTGGATCTAAAGTAACACGTAACAACCAACACAGATGAACTTTCATGATAGCTCTGAATAGGACTCACCTGATCTAGAACCGTAAAGGGGGTTGGGTGTCGTCGCAGCTTTATCGGCGATGTGGGTCCAATCAGTCTGAGACTCTCGCATATTCATAGCGCCTGGAGAAAACAATATCAGAAATATCAAAATAAGTTAAAAATGTGAAAAGAACAAATTTTAGACTGTATTCGTATAATCTTTTCATGTAAATGTTATGATTATCCGTAAACAACGATGCAGGGTTTATCATCATAAAATTATGAATAAAAACATGACTTCATACAGCTACAACAGCTATATGTACAACCACATTTCGTTGTCACCAATTTTAGTGTTTTCAGAGCATTTATACAATAACGCCAGTTCGGCCTTGCTCGAAAATGGTACAAATTGTTTCTTACCAAGTACACCTTCACAAAAAAAAGCGGAAAGAAAAACAAAAATATTCACATACAGATATGAAACTAACACCGTTATGAGGTTGTTTTTAGGATTAGAAAAAAAAAACAGGGCAAAGCTGTGAAAAACCAGGATACTAACCGTATGTGTCACCAGTACGGGACCGCCGCCGCCGCCCTACAGACATGGTGCCACAATAGGTTTCTGCAGAGCGAAAACACGTCCTCGACCCTCCACAGCACAAGTTGTTTGTCGATTTCTGTATTAGTCTGTAAATTGCTCTGCCGGTTTCCCCGCCCTTCGGTGTAACACACAAAGGCATGACGTAGGCTTGGCTTAGGGCATGAGAAGTCTTCCACTTTTACTAAAGAAGATCAGAAACATGAAAACGAATCATACCGGGTAACGCTATCTTGGGATTTACAGTTCAGACAATTTGGTGAACTCTCAACCAGGCTTATTGTCCTTCCGCCTTCAGTGCGGTGCTTCGTTTCGTTATACATTTTATGCGTTCTGGGGGTGTTTTCACCATGCCTCGAGCGACGGGCTATTGTAATAATCTGAGAATTAGGATATACGTTTCTACTAAGTTCCACTAACATACCAAATTATAAAGAGAATCCATATAAACTTATTGGTGCGATGGCCATAAATTCATCATCTGCCAAGTCGTACCACGTTCATATTTTATATGGGTTTGCCCATTTTTTTCCAAATCGCTTGAAGATGAAGTTCACTTTGTCATGAAACCCTCTTCATATGATGTTTTACGTAACAAGATATCGCATTCAAATCAAATCAAGTATTGTAGATTTCAAAGGACTCGATGCAACAGCCAGATCTTAATATATATTTAAATGCAACAACTTCCACAATGCAAAAATAAATTTTGTTATTAGTAAAAACACCGAAACTCATGATTAGCCCAGTCGATTGTATGTAGGCCTTGCTTTAGTTTTCAAAGTGTAAATATTTTTTTACGTTTTTGCACTTTTTTCAACAGTTGTTGCCATACATTGCAACATGTACTCGCACTGGTGCAGGTTAGGTGCAGGTAGACATCAGAAATACCTGCACAGCTCCACTTTTACCTGCACTAACCTGCATATACCCAGTACATGGACCAGTGCAGGTTAGGTGCAGGTAGACATCAGAAAAATCTGCACAGCTCCAATTTTACCTGCACTAACCTGCATATACCCAGTACATGGACCAATGCAGGTTAGGTGCAGGTAGACATCAGGAATACCTGCACAGCTCCACTTTTACCTGCACTAACCTGCATATACCCAGTACATGGACCAGTGCAGGTTAGGTGCAGGTAGACATCAGAAATACCCGCACGGCTCCAATTTTACCTTCACTAACCTGCATATACATGTACCCAGTACATGGACTCGTGCAGGTTAGGTGCAGGTAGACATCAGAAATACCTGCACAGCTCCAATTTTACCTACACTAACCTGCATATACCCAGTACATGGACCAATGCAGGTTAGGTGCAGGTAAACATCAGAAATACCTGCAAAGCTCCAGTTTTACCTGCACTAACCTGGATATGCTTGTGGTATTTCGAGCCCTTTCCAAATGTTTCCAAATACCCTAACATCCCTAACGTATTCCTTTCAATATTCAAATTGATAAAAGATGAATCTTAAACTTATAAAAGCATTCTTCAGAAATACGTATAAACTGGTAATCTCTATTGCTTGACTCTAGGCTCCAATGTTGTCTGTGCGGCTCGCCACGCCTACACCGGTTTGGGTCGAGGTCACGAGTATTCTCACAAGGTTTAAACAAAATCAAGGAAAAAGTAGTGGGAAATAATAATAAAACGAAAATAAAAAGAAAGCCCCGCCTGTGGCGCTTCATTGGAGGGAGGAAAGTACTTAACACAGCCCCACAATGCTGCAACAAAAATCGTTCAAAGTTGAAACAAAACGCAAAATGAAAAATTTTGGAGGCATACGGGGCGTCGTAAATGCGATTCGAGTCATGTACGACGACACCACAGCTGTGGTGATAACTCCTGAAGGAGAAACAGATGCATTTAGCATCAATACTCGCGTCCTTCAGGGGGACCCTTTGGCTTCCTTCCCCTTCGTTATATGCCTTGACTATGCATTGCGGTCTTCTATAGCTAACGGAGATGGACTTATCCCCCGTCGCCGACGAAGCCGACGGCACCCGGCCGAAACCCTGGCTGACCTCGATTTTGCCGATGACATAGCTTTACTGGAAAACTGCATATATTTTGCACAAAACCTACTCACCAGAGTTGAAAACTCATGCCAAATTCGTTTGTACCTTAACGCATCTAAGACCAAGAATATGCACTTAAATCCAACACTTACTGTGGGGTCGTGTGGCGTAGCGGCAGAGTACCCGACTCGGAACTTAGAGTCCTGGGTTCGAGTCCTGACATGCCACCAATTTGTGCCCTTGGGAAAGTCACTTTACACGGCTTTCCTCACTTAGCTCAGGTGAAAATGAGTATTGTCCTGTCATGTATTTGTCCCCTGTGTTGGTGGCGGCATTAATATAAGTTGAAAAAAATTGAGTTTGTCGTCACCACGTCTGGTGATTACATGTTAGAATAAAAAAAAAAATATAAAAAAATCCAACAACTGTGAGTAATCTCCTAGCCTCCGATGGTACTACAATTGAGCGAGTTGCCGATTTTAAGAACCTAGGAGGTCACAATGACAGCGATCATGACATGAATGTTAGGATTTCCCAGGCGTGGAGCGCCCTCCATTCACTGCAGAAAATATGAAAATCCTCGATTAGAAAACAAACCAAAACAAAAGTATTTCAAGCAAGTATTGAAGCTATTCTTTTATATGGGTCCGATTCTTGGGTCATGAACACTAGGAGGTCCAAAAAACTTGACGGTACTTACACTAAGATGTTGCGGGTAGCCTATAACATACTCTGGTGAATTCTGAGATTTCATACCTCCATGAAATATATGAGTTTTTGTAAATGTTTTTTGTCTCATTGACTATGGAAATAAGGTCATAATTAGCACAATCTAGTTCAATTTATGGTTTTCTAAATTCAAATTACAATATTCCTCTCCTTTGTCATAATTTATTTCATCACGTCCTCATTAATTATGCAAATCACCTCTACATTAACATAATATAGGTATAGTGATGTTAACATTTAAGTAACTTACACATGTCACAAGGTATAAAATTTCCATCATTCACCAATATAAAGTCACAGAATTTTCCTATTAATTATGCAAATTAGGTCATCATTTGCATAATTGGTATCTTTTGATGTTCCATCTGCCATAAATTACATGCATTACACGTATGAAAGTACTATTATATTTAACACTGTAATTATAGAATGTTCTCATTAATTATGCAAATTAAGCCCTCATTTGCATAAATTGCATTTAATTATGTACAACTCTCTCTCAGCTACCTTCACACCAAAATTGATGAAAATATGTTGTTCCTATCTGGACTTATTGGCTTTTGAAGATTTCGCCCGAAGGTCCCCTGCAATTCCTGAACAAGCTGCTAGGGGGACCAAACTTACACCGCCTATTCCTGACAGGATAAGCTATCTGTCACAAAAAAAATCAAGACCATAGCATGTTCAGGACAAAAGATTTAAAAACCGGAAGTTCTGCTGCAGTACCAAGGTCGGCCACCAGGAGGCCCATATTTGACCTTGACCTTTGTCTTCCTAAGACCTACCAAGGTACCTAATATCATCACAATCCATAAAGGCGTTCTAAAGTTTTTTTTTGCGGAAACACAGACACAAAGACGCGCCAAAAACAATACCTTCATTTTTCATGGAGGTAACAAACAGTTGATGAAACACTCCCAAGCATCACCACGGCAGTGAAAAGACATCGGGTAAGCCTCGCGGGTCATGTGACTCGTGGTACAGAACCAGCGGGTCGAGTACAACTTTGGACTCCAGAGGCTAAAAGGAGAATTGGTTGTCCAATTACAACACTTAACTAAAGGGTCTTATCCAGCCTGACACTGGTCTACAAGGAGTGGAACTTTTGTCTGCTATGAAAGACAGAAAGTACTGGCGACAATACTTCTCATGCTGCACCTCAGAAGAGGACGAGTAAAGAAGAAGAAGAAGTAATCTCTATCTTATCCGTTTTTTCAGGGATGCGAATGCAGCTTGGCCAACTTGACCTACCCATGATAAGTCAGTGACGAAGTGAATCATTTTCAAATACAACATATGCTATCATAGCAATAGATGGTAATTTGTAGTGATATCACGAAATGTTTAATAGAGAACATCAATGTCCTAAAATACACAAACCTGGAAATCCGTTGCGGCCGATAGTTGATTACACAGGTTCGATAGGGTACAATACGTCCAGGGCCTTGGCAGATCTGTTAGCACCTTTGGTGGGGAAGTCAACACACCATATTAAGAACTCAAAACACTTAGCAGAAGAAATGTCCACTATATTAGTAGAGGAAGATGAGATGTTCTTGTCCCATGACGTTGTCTCCCTTTTTACTAATACCACCATCCCAGAGACACTTGACATCATCAGAAGAAGACTCCAGGGGGATAAAGAGCTGAAGAACCGGACGAACCTAGAAATTGAGGACATCCTAGAACTCTTATCTTTTATTGTCACAACCACTTATTTCAGCTTCCGGGGGGATATCTTCCAGCAGAGGTTTGGGACAGCTATGGGTAGCCCAGTGTCTCCAGTGTTGGCCAACCTGTTTATGGAATGGCTGGAACAGGAAGCCATTGCCACAGCGCCCATCCCCTGCAGACCCAAGCTTTGGAAGAGATACGTGGACGATGTGATGGAGATAGTGAAGAAGGGTGTCCATCAAGATCTCACAGACCATCTTAACAGCATAGATCCCACAGGAAGTATTCAGTTCACACATGAGATGGAGAAAGACAACACATTTGCGTTCCTGGATACTCTCCTGGTACGAAAGGGGGATGGAACAGTCAAACTTCTAGTGTACAGGAAAAGCACACATACAGACCAGTATCTCAACTTTCAGTCCCACCATCCGCTGCACCAGAAGCTTGGAGTCATCCGCACCCTTATGGACAGATGTAACTCTGTGGTGACGGAGGAGGAGGACAAGGAAAGAGAAACACAGCACATCAGAAGAGCCCTCATCCGATGTGGTTACCCACAATGGACCTTTCGGAAAGTTGAACAGAAAGAGAAAAGGCCAAAGCAGACAGAGAAGAACAAGAAGGAAGGGGAGAAAACCAGGACCATGGTGGTCATCCCATATGTGAAAGGTGTCACCGAACCATTAGAAAGGATCTTTAGAAAACACCGGATAACCACAGCAGTTAAACCTAAAACAACATTGAGGAACTTGCTTGTCCACCCTAAGGACAAGTTGGGGGACCATGTGAAAACGGATTGTGTTTACAAAATTCCTTGCAAAAGTTGTGCTGAAGTGTACATTGGAGAGACTGGAAGGACCTTTGGCAAAAGACTAGAAGAACACAGAAAAGAGGCAGACAACAGCGAAGCCATAAGATATACACGGTCCCAGAAACAGCAAGCACAAAAAGAAGAGAAGAAATCGGCAGTTACAGACCATGTTGCCAGGAACAATTGTGTGATAGACTGGGAGGGTGCCAGGGTCATAGATAGAGAGGACAATAGAAGAATCCGTTGGATTAAAGAAGCAGTCTGGATAAGGAAGTCAACCCCAGTGATGAACCGGGACGAGGGGGGATACAAGCTCAGCCACGTTTGGGATTGCATTCTCGCCGCAAAAGCGCCACCTACATTGGCGTTAAATAGCGGCGAGTTGCAGAACTCCAGTCAGAAGCTCTGAGGAAGGTGTCTGATAGACATCGAAACGTAAGCAGGTGAGAACCTTACTGGTTGTGTAAGAAGAAAATTCTATACCCTAAGTATCTTCCAACCTGATGAAATTATTTACGGGGGAACATCAATGTCACCTTAGTTTCTAACTGGTTTTCGTCTGTTAAGACTCTTTTCGTATAGCCAACAATTTTAGAAGGAAAAGATGCATTAAAATGACTTGATTGTGTTGTATAATCATTTATTACATAGATCTTTTTTTAAATACTGGCTTTAGTAGGATTTTTTGTTTTACGTAATGGTGATGTGGTACCATTTTGTCTGGAGACAGACGTTACCAATATAAATGTATTAGTGAAATGAAGAAATTAAATCTGATCTAACTAACATCGGGGTTCAACGATCGATCTCATACCTTTGCCAAATGATGTCAACTTTTATGGCACACAAATTATCAATGCTTGATCTCATTGAGCATGGAAACGACATTCCGATTTGCCGAATTATATCAGTTGACTACATTTTCAATGACAGTCATATCTTAACTTATCTAGCAGACTTTCCAGCATTTCCTCATAAATTATGCAAATGCCACAAGTATGAAATTCTCTTGCCACTATGGAATTATAGCACTCCATTATTAAATATGCAAAACAAACTCTTCATTTGTATAATAAATACATATCGGTGTATCTTTCATTCGTAATTACATATGTCACAAGATTGAATATTACTATCATGGAAGGAAGTAGGTTTGTAAAAATTTCATCATTAATTAAACAAATTAATTGTTGGAATTGATTAAATATGTTTTGGATAGCATCACAAAAATTATTTATGATGATGAAGGTCTACTAAAACGTATGTTGCTCAAACCAACACCAGTGACGTCATAAAATGACGCCATGCATATTTAAACTATCCGCCATCTTGGATAGTCAATTTTTACATAATGGGTACTAGTACACAAGGATTTGATTTTCAACGACCACTGTCGCCTTCATTAGGATAGGTAATGACCAGTCATTTCCTCAGTTTTTAAGAGGTATAAATGAGGCCATATATATCAAGAAACTCACTAAACAGAGACGGTTGATGATATAAGCAGGGACGGTGGATGATATATTAAACTGATTGAGCATTTGCTGGCGTCACGTATCCGTAAAGTCTTGTGTGAATAAGGTCACATGTCGATCTAAAACTCTGATTAACTATCCTGATGCAGGCTACGGTTGTAATTGAAAATTTGATCCTTATGTGCCCTTTGTGTTGGAGTAAAGGTACCAATCGTACAATGATACTCAAATTCATATGTGTTACATAAGGCAAAATCGGGTTAAAAAAGTGTCTGAGAGGAAAAAGTAATAAATTAAAAGATGGAAAACAAAAATGAAAAGAGATGTTTGAAAACAAACGAAATGAGAAAGATCGATCGTGATCATATACAACAAAAATTCAAACACTTCATACTAGTACCTCCATGAAGTGTGAGGTTTATGTATTTTTTGGGAGGGGGTTGTCTCATTACATCCATGAAAAATGGAGGTATTGTTTTTTGCGGCGTCTGTCTGTGTGTGTGTGTGTGTGATGGGATCCAATCGTTTGTACCAGTTTGGCCCAAGAATGTGAAGGCGAGGTCAGTCGAGAGTGGATTCTAGAGAGGGAGGTCCTGGTGGTGGCTGTCTTAGGATAGGAAGTTGATTAAACACTTAAAGTTCGGACTCTGTGACTCGGCTCATCATCTGACACGTGGCGCAAGAAGTGGGATCGTAATCTACCGAAGTAACCACCAGTAAGTGGAGACCCCGTCCGGAAAACCTGACCTGACACTCGAAGATCCTGACACTGAACCATAATAGAGCTATACAAGGACAGACCCGGAAGGACAATCGGAACTTGTGCTGTGTGTTACCACGGGAAGAGTCAACCGTGAGTTGGACGGACTGTTTATATGGATTTTTGAAGTGGGTGTCATTCCAGAGAAGTTAAATTGTGTAAACAAGGGGCCCCGGGAGTGTATGCAGTCTTAAATGAAACCACATGTGCCCAACGTTATCTGTGTGCATCCATTGTATGGGACTTCTCAGTCACATTCCAGACAGACCCCGGCAGGCCAGACGGGCCGATTCAAGTCAGTAAACTGGAGCACGGTAGTACCAAAACAAGTCAGTAGCCGTTGCTGAAAGGAAAAGAAATGGAGGGATATATCGAAGCAGGGGAAAAGATGGGGCTAGAAGGAGAAGTACTGCATAAGTTTGTTCAGCAGGCCCTGGAGAGGGACGAGAGAGTTAAGGAGAGGGAAGCACAGAGAGTAGAGGCAGCGAAAAGAGAGAAAGAGCTGGAGCTCGAGAGCCAGAAGCTAGAAGCCGAAGCCAAAAGACAGGAGACTGAACTCGAGAAGATGAGGGTTCAGGCCGCAGAGAGAGACAAGGAGAGACAAGAGAAAGAGAGAGAACGACAGATGGAGATGGAGAAGATGAAGTGGGAAGCAGAGGAAAGAGAGAAAGGGAAAGAAAGGGAACGACAGATGGAGATGGAGAAGATGAAGTGGGAAGCAGAGGAAAGAGAGAAAGAGAAAGAAAGGGAACGACAGATGGAGATGGAGAAGATGAAGTGGGAAGCAGAAGAAAGAGAGAAAGAAAGGCAGGAGAAGGAGGCGGAACGGCGACACCAGCTGGAGATGAGGCGGTACGGGCCAGAGAGAGGCGCATTAGAGGAAATGGAAAGTGCTCGGGCGAAAGCTCCCAAGCTCCCGGCGTTTGTCGACGGGAAGGACGAAGTAGATGCCTTCCTTCAGAGGTTTGAAAGATTTGCCAGCTCCAATGGCTGGAGGGAGGAGGTCTGGGCCTCCAACTTAAGCGCGCTGTTAACTGGGAAGGCGCTGGAAGTATATTCTAGGCTCAGTAACGAAGACGCCCAGGACTACGACAAAGTGAAGGTGGCATTGTTGAAACGTTACAATCTAACTGAGGATGGCTTCCGCAACAAGTTCCGACAGAACAAGCCGGACAAAGGGGAAAGTCCAGAGCAGTTCCTGGTACGCCTGACCAG
>NW_017803976.1:2879206-2883841 GCF_001625305.1 Branchiostoma belcheri
TACATGCCCAAGTAGTATCCGTTTCCTTTTTTTATAGCTTTGTATAATGCATGTAAACCACAGGACCAGTATTACGACAATGTAAATTATGACTAATGAGAACCTAGAGTTTAGAATGGTGATTGAAATGAGTTTTTCAATCAGAAGAAACGGGAGCGAATGTGATGGGATCCAATCGTTTGTACCAGTTTGGCCCAAGAATGTGAAGGCGAGGTCAGTCGAGAGTGGATTCTAGAGAGGGAGGTCCTGGTGGTGGCTGTCTTAGGATAGGAAGTTGATTAAACACTTAAAGTTCGGACTCTGTGACTCGGCTCATCATCTGACAGTGTGTCTGTGTGTGTGTGTGTCTGTGTGTGTTTCCGCAACTTTGTAGTCAGCATAACTTCATAACGCCTTTATGGATTGTGATGATATTTGGTATGCTGATAAGTCTTAGGAAGACAAAGGTCAAGGTCAAATATGGGCCTCCTGGTGGATGACCTTGGTACTGCAGCAGAACGGCCGGTATTTGTATCTTTGGTCCTGAACATGCTATGGTCTTGAATTTTTGGTGACAGATAGCTTTTCCTGTCAGGAATAAGTGGTGTGGGTTTGGTCACCCTAGCAGCTTGTTCAGGAACTGCAGGGGACTTTCGGGCGAAATCTTTGAAAGCCAATAAGTCCAGATAGGAACAGCGTATTTTCATAATTTTTGGTGTAGGTATCTGACAGAGAGATGTACCTAATTAACTGCAAAAATGAGGACTTTATTTGCATAATTAATGAGGAAATTCTATAATTACAGTGTTTTACATTTAATATAGAACTTTCATACATGTAATGTATGTAACCTATGGCAGATGAAACATCAACAGGTACTTATTATGCAAATGATGACCTAATTTGCATAATTAATGCAAAAATCTATGATTTCTCAATGGTAAATGATGGGAATGTCATACTTGGGACATCTTTAAGTTAATCAAAAGTTAACATCACGATGCATATATTATGTTAATGCAGAGGTCATTTGCGTAATTAAAGAAGAAATTTACATTTACATATCAAGCCCATATTTCATGGAGGTATGAGATCTCGGAACTCTTGTTGATTATGGAAATAAGGTCATGATTTACCATAATCTAGTTAGATGTATGGTCTTGGAATCTCAAACTATAATATTTTGCTTGTGAAATTCCTATCTTTTGACAATATTTCAAGTCAACCTGTTATAATTAATTATGCAAATGACCTTTATATTAAAATAATATATGCATAGTTATGTTAACCTTTAACTAATTTACACATGTCAAAAAGTATAAAATTCACATCATTCACTATTAAGAAATGACACATTTTAATTTTAATTAATGCAAATAAGGTGATTATTTGCATAATTGGTATCAGTTGATGTACCACTTGCCGTAGATTACATGCGCATTACATGTATAAAAGTACTATTTTGTAAAATAAAACTGAGGTATCTAGTTTTTTGTTTTGAACATTTTTCACATTATTTGCTTACTTCTGATTGTATATATTTCAAGTTTTATACTATTTTTATGTACTTTGTAGGATAGGTGTTTCATGCATTGTACCATGTACAGTCGTCTTCGTTTAAAAACTTGTTTAAAAACTTTTTTCCACAAGGAATGAAACTTGAGAATCATTCAAAATTGTTTTTCTACATCTCAATGCATAAATGTAGGCAATAAAGTATACCGCTCCGTTCCAATAGATGTGACAAATACCCAGACTATTGTACACTTGCATTGCCTCAAAAGGACTGATTGAGAGTTCACAAAATTGTCTCGACTGTTAAACCCGTGAAAGCCTTACCCGGTATAGTTCGTTTTCATATTTGTTTTTGATCCTGTTTAGAAAGAAGGGAGACTTTTTTATGTTCTTAGGTAAGCCTAAGCCCAGCCTTAGTGGAAAGCACGTGTGTTACACCGATGGACGGCTAAATCGGCAGATCAATACACAGACTAATACAGACATCGACAAATAAACTTGTGTTGTGGTGGGATGAGGACGTTTTCTTCTGCAGAAACCTATCGTGGCACCATGTCGGGCCGGCAGCAGTGGCGGTCTCAAACTGGCGACATAAATGGTTAGCAGCCTGCTTTTGCACAACTTGGCATTGTTTTTATTTCTAGAAACAACATTTTAGCAGCGTTAGTTTCAATCGTGTGAATATTTTCGTTTTTCTGCCCGCTTTTTTTTGGTAAAGGTATACAATGTAATTTAAGTATCTTTACATACAGAAGAACAATACAATATCACAAGGATGTTAACAAACCTTTTTGTATTTTTTCGAGCTAGTCAAAACTATCCTGATTGTATAAATACTCAGAAAACCCCAAAATTTGGTTGTACATTTGGCTGTTGTACATTCGGCTGTTGTAGCTGTAACAAGTTTTGTTCACGTTGCTGAAAATTTATTGTAATAAAACCTGATTATTGTTTACGGATTAGCACAAGATTTTCAGAAAAAGTCACATACATATAGTTTTGTATTTTTGTTCAAATTTCTAACTTTTGGTACAGGCGATATTTTGATATTTCCCATATTGTTTTCCCCAGAGGTCATTGATATGCAGGACGTCGCCGACATCGCGACCACACCTAACACCATTTACGTTCCTGGAGCAGGTGAATCCTATTCAGAGCTGTATTTTGGTCATCCTAGGCATCCAATGCAAATTCTTTCATTCTTTTGTTTGTGTCTTTATATATGCTCTTTTCTGCTCTATTTGGCCAACAGCAGTCTGGTCAAAAGTTCGACAAAAATGGAAATCAATTTGTCAAAGGATCATTTATACAACATTTTAGGTCATTTGGTTTTAGTATTAAGGTACGGAAACAAAATGTGCATTTTTGACTGAACATAGCAAAAAAAAGGTCCTATTTTACACAAATTTTGAATTAGTGTATGTCGAAAACGCAAAACAAAAGTTCTATGGGCATGTTCATAGCATATTGAAGGTCGTTTACGTTTAATAGCTGGGGTTCGGGGCAAAATGAAATTTTTGTCCTAAAATGAACAAGGGCGGTGTTTAAAAAACACACCAGCGACGAAAGTATTTAATAATATTGTAGGAGACATTGTATCGTACTTGTGTCATGTATTTTTTGTGGCTGACATAGGTGAAAGGTCTATGGAGGTAACCGGTTGTTTTGCTACCTTGTTAGTTCGCTACAGACGTTTCGCTACATGGCAGAAGTCTCTAGATAGTCTAATAACATTAGAATAACATTATCGTATTCCCACAAACGCGTATATATTTATAAATGTCAAAGAATGAAATCATGACATTTCATCCAAGAAGGTTATGGTGATTTAAGCTCATTGAGTTAGCGTTAAATACAATTTCATACGGATTGAAGAAGAAATTTATTTCGAATGTGTGTGCAATTTACGTACGGATTTGCTGGGCGCATATATTTTGATACGGGGCGATTTATTTAACCATGCATGTGTTTAGTCTGGGTGCCAGATGCCAGCGGGATACGACACTGATCTCTTCGGGCCAGGGTAGCCACACTTCTGCCATGTAGTGAAACGACTAACCACGATAGAGCGAAACGTACTGTAGCAAACTGACAATGTAGCGAAACGACCTGTATTCTCTATGGATGTAATGCAAGGATGTTTGCCTGGATTACGTTTGGAAACACCGCCAGGCTCCATAAATATTGATCCTTTCGTTTATTTGTTTGACGTCGGTGTTTACGGCTAGTCATACAGGGTTGAAATTAAAAAATGCATATCGTACATAATCGATTAAAAATAAAACGTGCGTACAATTTTACTCGTCTGAAAAAAAATTGCATGACTTGAAAGATAAAACGTGCATGCGCATTCTGAAACATGCACAGTATAGTGTAAGACAAGGACATATTAAATTTCATACACAACCAGGCGCCGTTGCAGGCAGTCATGTGTTCCAAAGCAGGAATGCTACCGAACGATTTCGCAGCAAGAACAACATTCCTTACCTGATTCAACCTTCCTTAATTACCTATGTGGAATAAAGATGGTATATTGCATACATGATAAACATCAGATGTACACTACTCTTGTGATTCTATGGGACAACATTTGTAAGTTTTACCACAGGTTTTACCTTGGATTTACACACTCTTATCATTTTCTAGTTTTGCATCACAAGCTCGCACAGTCTAAAAGGTCTACTACTAGTAGTATTTTAGAGGCAAAGCGTCTGTCGCGCTCAGAAGGGTAGCGGCACAAGAGAGTGGCAATACTTTGATAGGTGGAGTCGTGACAGAGAGAGATCGAATCTCACAGGAGAAATTTTTTTTCATACTAATTTATTGTAAATTGTGTCGGGGTATCAGGCGCTGCACATGTCTGCGGGTCTGCCCCAGAACCACTGGTCAGGGTCCTACAGGGACTCTTGCCATTGGTACAAGCTGACTGTAAAAAGAAAGAAAACAAAAAAAAGATGAGTTACAACATCCAAAGGTAAAATTTGGTTGAAAATCTTCATAAGCTTTTATTTCATATGCCATCATATCCAAAAGCTTTTGAATTGTCATTGCACATAACGTTATATATTTGCACATACTAGTATATATATACATAGCATCACAGTATCTTCAACATGGGGACTATACTAGGACTCTAATCAA
>NW_017803977.1:0-16573 GCF_001625305.1 Branchiostoma belcheri
ATATATATATATATATATATATTATGAGTGGACAGTCCAGTGTTTTGAGTAGTGCGGTCTTACATGTAGGTTTGCAGCGCGAAAGGGCCTTTTGCGGGCAGTCGCCTAGTGCAGTTTGTAATTGCCATAAAAAGGGATAGTGTGTATAGAAGTCGTTGGCAATTTTATGTAATGTAGAGTAAGCGTGCATAACATAGCATGACCGATATCATAGCATGACCGATATAAACTTTGAAAAGCTAACGCCTAAGCCGGCTAATTGAGCCTTACTTTCTTGTAAGAAACTGTTGGTTTGTCACTAGTTGGTGAACTCCGTAACCGGACCCGGTCAAGCCCTGTCTCTGGCTCTTTGGAAGAGTGTGGAGGTTCCGGGACAGGTGAGTTGTTGTTTTTACTCTCAATCTGAGATCTTTAAGAGTAAGATTAACATAACAATCATCATCACCACCATCATTATTATCATTATCATTAAGACTAACAGATAAGACATAGAATGGTTTTAGGTGCTGCAAACATTTGCATTAAGTAGAAACACACTATAGCTATGCTTAGAGTGTTACCCTAATCTTTAAAGTGACAATATTGATATTCTAGTACCCCGTTCATAATACAGTTTGAACATTGATAAACAGGTACCACAATAGGGTCAAACATCAGATTTCACTGTTATCCACAGACCAAGCTTCTGTGGGAGGATCCCAGCAAAGTGGGCTGGAGCTACAACACCGCCTACCGCTGGGAGCTGAAGCACCGGGTGGACATCGGAATCATCAGGTAAGGACCGGGTTACTTACGTCTTACGTAAGCTCGTCGTACGATCAGAAACTGAGGGCATTCTTGGGATATTCGTGCATGTGTCCTGCAAAAGTATGCTGTCTTATTACAGAAAGACAACGTCTTACATCATTTTATGATTTCTATTCACAGCCTGCTTGAAAAGGAATTTCTATCTAATTTTTTTTGTTGTATTAATTTTGACGTGAAAATAATGTTTTTCTCAATTCCGCCAAAATTTTAAAAAAGTCAAAGAAACCAAACTCAGTTCGTTCTGCAATGGAAGGAATATCCTTCCATCCAATAAACAGGTATTCTGCTTCCCAATCATTCCCTGAAAGAGACGGTCTGTAGATGTGCAGCTTTGATTAGAAACCCGAAATAAAGTGGGGTGTGTCCCCTTATGTATGTTTAGAAGACAACCTAACTTGCTGTTTTGAAATGATTTGAAATATGTACCAATCTTCCAATGTCCAAGTTTTCTCTTCAATTCTTAATCTTATCCCTTAAGTCTAAGTATTTCATCTACATCAATGTTTTTAAGTGAGATTCTCGTACGCCTGTCCGTATAGGTTCCGGCTGTACTCCGGCAGTCTCCTTGTGGTGGACTCCGGTGACGTTCTGGACGCCTCTCTCCGCGGAGGCCGCCTGGGGGTGTACTGTTACTCCCAGGAGAACGTCATCTGGTCTGACCTCGTCGTCAAATGCGATGGTGAGAAATTGCTGAAGACTCAACAACACATTTTCTGACAATAAAAGATGTGTTTAAAATATCAGCTAGGATAATAGAGTACATACAATCTCATAATAAGTACAATTATAACAGAAATTGTATCTTCTTTCCTCTCAAATTTCCCTGCACAGTGCTTCTCTCGGCATATACGGTATGCCTTGCTTCGGCTCTGCTAATTTGAGGCTTAATTTCCGCACTTAGGGACGTGATCGAGAGAAAGCATGGCGCAGGAAAATGTCTCATGATCTTTTAATACTTTACTAATGCCTAGGAAGCAAGAGGCTTTCAGCATTTCACCATTCCTTAAGTGATTGCAACAATACGTTTATATTTAACTTTGACATACATGTACATAGGCTGATAGAAGACAACAGCTTAGAGTTAACAGTTGGTTCTGATTTCTTGCAGGAAACAGTGCATCAGCCTGATGTCCTAACGGGATAACGGAAAACGCTGTGACTTCCATCAGCTTTCTCCATTTTTATGGAAATATATGTAGCAGTAATTAATTCAGTCAATAAAGGAATATCCATGCAAATGAAACGCAACTACTCACGCTCATATAGTCAAGGAAGTACAGATTAAGGAACATCTTCAAAATATCCAATGGTTTGTGTTGCTTACCTTGTGGAACAGGTAGGGTGTGTCCTCAGACATCATGATACATTATACACGTCAAAGAAGTAATTCCATAGCCCCGCCTCCTTGATATATGAACTACGTTTCTAATTACCATTGATTAGATTCAGTATACCTAACAACTATAGCAATATTCAACAATCAAGCTAAGCCCATCTCGTTACTTCACAAGTTTTATTTGTTTTATGCCACAGTCCTTCATGTAAAAAGGGGCCGGAAGACCCAGGTTTATTTTAAATGACCGCGGGTGACCCCATTTCGAACACCGTTCTATTCGAATTACGTCAGATCGAACATGGTTCGGGTTCTACTGCAGGTGGGGAGATCCGGGCCCAACTTTGGCCGTGTTTATGTGAAGTCCCCCAAACCGCGATTCGGGTAACTCACATTCCTCACATCTGGTCCACGTGCCACACATTCCTTTGAAACCGTGTCCGATCACAATTCGCCTGAGCTACATTTATTGTTGTTTGATGAAAACACGCAAGGTAGCGTGTTATTGAATGTCAGAGGTCAACGACCTGCTTGCTGATGCCCCTCTCCCAGCGTATCTCGGCCGAATGCCAACGTGGTCCCGCCAGAGGCGGTAAAGCTCGCCCTAGAACGGACACATTATTTGACCATTACTGCTCTTTAAGTTGCTGCCTCGTAAAAGTTGGTATTGCATATAAATAAAGAAATATCACCTCGTAATCCATGACCAGGCGAAGTTACATTAAAATCGCATTGCGTTCAGACGCAAATCGCGATGCGGGAAAACCGATTCGAAACCACCTCTAGAAGTGGTTTGGGATCGAGGCGCTTTTAATGTGATTTGGAGCGTTCAGATGGATCCACTTGAAACCGGCTTCGGGGTAAACCACATGTAAAGCGCCTTGGGCGACTTCACATGAACACGGCCTTTGACCACCGTGTTTTCCAATGACGTCATCAAGCCCTCATAATATATCATATCAAAATATACATAAACTAACTCCTAATTACACATAAATATTTCATAGTTATGAATAAATTAACTCATAGTTATGAATATTCTAATATACCTACCTAGGTATAATTATGTCTTCGTCTGGCAGTTATTCTTTAGCCAAAAAACAATTATCTTTAAAAGCTCGTAAAGCAATATTTAGTCTTAAACCCCTCATCCGCACCTCTTTGTCCCCCAAGGCCTTACTCAAACTCTTTGATGCGTGCATCAAATCTATAATGTTATACGCCTGTGAGATCTGGGGTAAAGATTATTCAAATGACAATTGTCCTGTAGAGATAACTCAGAACCGCTTCTGTAAAAATATTCTTGGTGTGCACAGGAATTCTAGTAACCTAGCAAGTAGGGCAGAACTTGGGTTGTTCCCAACAGATGTATAGATGTATCCGTCCGTGTAGTTAAATACTAGTTAAGACTCAAACAACTGGACACTTTCACACACCCCTTACAAGTAGATGCATTACTCTGTCAGCAACACAATATGGGAAATAGTGGTAAGAAAAGTTGGCTACACCATGTCAAAGAAATAATTAACAATGCAGGCTATTCTTTTTTATGGAACACCAACCACTGTACATTAGACAACAAGAGCATATGTACATTGTTGAAGGGAAGACTAACTGATATGTATGTTCAAACGTTCTTTCACCAATTGTCTGTAGATAACGGCAAGCTAAGATTTTACAAGACCGTCAAATCCGAATACTCCATGGAAAAATATCTATACCACAATGAATTCGACGAACGAGCTGCCATGTGTAAGATTAGAATAAGTGCGCATCCACTAGAGACAGAAAAAGGCCGCTATAAAAAACTACCTGTGCACGAGAGATTATGTAAATATTGTACAATGAATGCAGTGGAAAATGAAACACATTTTGTTAGCCAGTGTCCTCACTATGAGAACGAAAGAAACAGATTATTTCAGACAGTTACAACAATCTCTCCATCATTTCGTCATTTAGAAGATCACCAAAAGACTACATTTCTACTAAGATCACAAAACCCACTAATTATGCAGAATGTGGGACTATTCATTATCCACTGCCTTCAAAGAAGAAGTCGAACCCCTTAATAGCTAGAGTAGTAGTAGAAGTAGAGGTTTTTCCAGACAGATTGTTACCTGTCTCCTGTTTCTGTATACTTGACTGTACAAGCAATTAGCCTTCGGGCATGATTTTGCAAATAAACATCGGTTTATATTCGAAAAAAATATATATATAATCGATTGCATGTCGTTAACTAATTAGCTACATTTCTGCATGCATCTGCATATCCTTAACATAAATCTGCATACGCTTAGCATAATGACGGTGACCTCTGATCCGCATCGCCTGAATAATATCATAATGGTGTTTAAGTTTTGCATTTCTACCTTCTGCTTGGGTCGGTGAGGCCATGGGACTGCTTTATGTGGTCATTTGTAAAATAGTCTGTGACAATGCAGTTCGTGTAGAACTAACATTTGGTATTTGTATTCAATTGTTTAAACTGTTTTTTTCGAGTTCATTTAGTGATGATTTTTTTAGTAGCAAAGTACTTTGATTATTGAACAAAATTGTTTTGTTGTATTTGTGGTATTTCTTTGAAGTTTTAGTGTGCTTGATCAGTTTGTGACAAAATCAGATATCAAAAGCTAAAAGACAAGAAGCAAAAGGTTTGGCTGTTCATTGTTTACCAATTGTTTGTACAAGACCCACAGGATGTGTGTGTGGGGGGGGGGCTGTTGCACGAAGGGATGTTGTGATGTGATTGATTTGTTGAATGGACCATCAAGACAGAAAATCGACAATTATAGTCAAATAATTAGACAAGGATGGATGGGATAAATACTGTTATTGGTTTGATAAGTAGGTGATGTCCAAAACAAGGTAGAGGAAGCTGTGGAATGATAGCGTATATAACGTTTGACACAGTCAGGTATTTTGAATATGTTTTTTTGTACTTTATTAGTATATGTTTTCTGATATTGGGTTAATGAGAATACTATTTATACGCAATAATTAGCCTTTCTGGTGAAGTGTGTCAATTTGACAAGATGATGATGAAGATGACGAGTCAATTTGAATTGCCTGTTGGCAAAGCTGATAAAAGTCACAGCCTCGATCGAGCTTCAGTAGTCCTGTTAGGATGTTTGTCTCCAATTAGGCGGCTGTACTGATGCCTGAAAAAAAAAACACCAACAAAATATAATCCGTGGGGTAGTGTGGCGTAACGGTAGTCTTCGAGCCGGAACAGAGAGGTCCCTTTTTCGAATCCTGCTATGCCATCGATCTTTTGCCCTTGGAAACTACACTTTCCACGACTTTCCTTACTTCGCACTGTTAAAACAGAGTACTGTATTGCCCTCTGTGTTGGTACATGGTGGCAGCATAAAAATAAGTTCAAAAAATAAACTTCAGTGTACGTTTACCATGTCTCGTGATTAGTTATATGTTAGAATAAAAGGAAATATAATCCCCCCCCCCCAGCCATGTAAAAAAGGATCTAGGCATCCATTTCTAATAAAATATTAAATGTTTCTTATACCATCGCACTTGGTGACGAGGTCAGACCAGATGACGTTCTCCTGGGAGTAACAGTACACCCCCAGGCGGCCTCCGCGGAGAGAGGCGTCCAGAACGTCACCGGAGTCCACCACAAGGAGACTGCCGGAGTACAGCCGGAACCTACACGGACAGAGGATAGACAAATCAGACCTTGAAACAAGAATGCGCGAGCTTTTTAGCTAACTTCGAAACGTAATTGTTAGGACTAGCGGTCCTGTACTTGGATATAAGCAATAGATAGCATAGAAGTCGAAAGATACAGATACAGAAATCCAGAAGGCTTACATATAGTAAGATATTTTGAAGAAAAGGCTGTTCATGCTGATGATGATAATGGTATCACAAATGCCATATTGCATTGCTTTAACATTATTCAGACAGGGCGGTTTGGGTCCTGGTAGGACCTGTAACTCAGCAGCCACTTGTTTGTTTGTTTGTTTTTATTTGTTTACCCAGGGTGCACATATCGCCACTAAGGCGTTTTTCAATGTGCCCTGCAGGCATACATAAATGAAATATACAATAAAATAAAATAGTAGGCCACAAATTTTTTAGAGAATGGTAGTAAAATTAGATAACAACAACGTTGATGTCGTTATGCCTGCCTCCTGCCTTCCTTTAGTAAAGTTATGGAGAAAGTTGTAAGCACTCAAATATCAGAATATTTTCACCTGAATGCCCTGATGTCACCTTACCAACATGCTTTCAGAAAACATCATTCAACTGGCACTGCACTCTTGCAACTAGTTGATGATTGGTACTGTAAAATAGATCAGGGGAACATCGTCGGGGTTATCTTTCTGGACTTCTCCGCTGCTTTTGATTTAGTGGATCACAGCCACCTGCTACAAAAACTGGCATGTTACGGTTTCTCAGATACAGCGGTTGATTGGATGGGTAGTTATTTGGCAGGGAGGGAACAATGTGTACATTTCAACGGCACAAACTCTTCCTTCAGGGAGATACATTGCGGTGTTCCCCAAGGCAGTTGCCTTGGGCCGTTGCTTTTTACCATCTTTACTAACGACCTGCCATTTACCGTGACGGAGACTATCCCCGCCATGTACGCAGACGATACTTCTGCATATGCGTGTGCGCCATCAATTGAGACAGTAACGGTCAAACTACAGACGGATATGAATAACATATGTGAATGGGTGCGTTCAAACAAACTTTTCTTGAATCCAAAAAAGACGAAGTGTATGTTGCTTGGTAGTAGGCCCAAAATGTCAAAGAAACTTCAACTCACCTTATCTGCTGATGGGAGCCCAATACAACAAGTAACGACTATGAAGCTACTTGGTAGCACATTAGATGAATGTCTGACATGGGACTTCCATATAGAAAATACTATTAAGAAAATGG
The DNA here is from genome assembly GCF_001625305.1 of Branchiostoma belcheri. NCBI lineage: Eukaryota > Metazoa > Chordata > Leptocardii > Amphioxiformes > Branchiostomatidae > Branchiostoma > Branchiostoma belcheri. The sequence goes on from NW_017803977.1 coordinate 7,049, forward strand.
CTCGATCCTTGGGGGTTATTAGAAGAAGTGCAGCATATCTGGACCCGGCGTTGCTGAAACTGTTGGCTGAGACACTTACCCTGACACACTTGGACTACTGTACAGCGGTTTGGTCCCCTACCTCACAAAAGAACATCACCGCACTCCAAGTAATGCAGAACAAGGCAGGGAGACTTGCACTGAGAACTCACCGGACATCGGTGAAGCATATGCACAGTGTGCTATCATGGCTGACAGTTGGTGACAGACTCTATGTTAACAACATGTGTACCTTCCACAAGTTGCTTTTCTATAAGCAACCAACAACACTTTACAGTAAACTGCAGCTTGTATCTAACCAGCACGGTTACAGTACGAGATCTGCAGCAAGGAATAATTTTAAGCTGCCAAAGCCAAAAACATCGGCAGCTACTAAATCTTTCCTCTACAGATGCTCAAAACTGTATAACACACTTCCATGTCATATCAGAAAATCAATACCTACCAGTTTTAAAACTCTCATCAAAGACAGACTGAAACAAGCTATACAGAATTGACAGTAAACTAAGATTGAATATTAATTGTATATATACTGTGTATGATGATGTAAATATGATGATGTATATATGTATGTGTTTTGATGTTTTGTAACGTTTATGTGTATACTCTCTCCTGGAAGAGTAGCTGTCACCCTCGGGTGGGCAGCTAAAGGAGAGTTTTAAACCAATAAAACCAATGACGTAAAACGGCGTTATTATAACGTCATTATGAGGTTTATTGAGCTAAAATTCTTAAATATTTTTTCCATAATACCCAGAGGAATACATCCAAATGTTAGCTTAAAGTGTCTTTCATAGAATATTAAGGTTTACTAAGACTTACGTTGTCCCTGGCAACAACATTGACGTCAAGATTACGCCATCTTGGATCGTAAATCTTAAAGTTTTGAATAACATTTCTGTCTGAACATGGCCACAGCAAAATACACCAGAATTTTATACAAGAGAAATCTTATCAGGCACTATTTTTAAACCCTTTGCTTTATTGTGTATCATCTTCAGAGGAATATGATAATTTTACAATGTTAATCAAAATACTTCACACATGGCAGTGAATGGCATCATATTCCTTTACAGTGGCACAATAATTCCAGTTTTAGTGGTATATTCATATTATTATTGAAAATTGGTGGTCGTACGATACGTAGCTGTAGGAGGTGTATCTCATCCACCGGCAATTCTACTCGTGGGGGGGGGGGCTATCGGCGGTGGATGCGACTCCCCCTTTATTATAATTAGCTCATATAGCTCCTAAACTACTGCAGGTTACAATACCTGATGATTCCGATGTCCACCCGGTGTTTCAGCTCCCAGCGGTAGGCGGTGTTGTAGCTCCAGCCCACTTTGCTGGGATCCTCCCACAGAAGCTTGGTCTGTGAAAAAAAAAATTAAAAATATTGCCAAGTGTTTAATTGCATTATATTTTTTATCAACCTAATATTGTAACATCAACGTTGTTTCTTTCAACATATAGGTAGGTAGAACGGGTTTCAATGACCAATGCATTCCTCTAATAGGCACTCGCGATCGGTATCCGATTTCAGTAACGTTTAACCACGCTTCATATAATCATTTCATTGATTTCAGCGCATACTAGTTTGTACTTACCTAATATGCAAAGCTGAACACGAACCAGTAGTATACGTTACTTCTTAGTTGTGAAAGCATCACGAACCTCTTATCATGAAGTCGTTTGTTTTTTTACATTGAAAGCCATGGCAAATTGAGTAAAAACAACAACTCACCTGTCCCGGAACCTCCACACTCTTCCAAAGAGCAAGAGACAGGGCTTGACCGGGTCCGGTCACGGAGTTCACCAACTAGAGAAAGAGAAACACTTTATTTGAACCTAATGCAACAGCATTTACAATACAGACAGCCTACAGCAGACACAATTTCTTTGGCTCATATCGCAAGTCAATGATGTTAGAATCTTGATTTACTAAAATGTTACAACTACGAAGAGAAAATTATTTTTGCCCAGAGTTGTCCTTCTGGCTATTGCCGTCGTGATAATGTAGAGAACGATACATGGCCATGAAGTAGGATTCTAGATTTTTATTGTATTGTCCATCTGTGTTGGTAGTGATAATGTGATCAATGTTGAAATTTATTCCAACTTCGCCTCCATCAGGATAAAGAATTACCAGTCACTTCCGATCGTACATCCGCGAGAGTTATCGGCACGTGACTTAATTCTCACGCAATTTATATTTACGTCAGCAAATTGTCTAGCGTGCCTGGCATTTTATACCGTTCACCGTCTCTGTTTAGTGTGGATACAGTGCGGTGATGTATATAACCTCCTTCTACCTCTTGCTTGGAATAAAGTTCAACATTGTACTAAGATTTTATTTACCTTCAGCTGTACCCCCGCCTGTCCTCCGCTGCTGTCCCCTGCCTGTTTCCAGGACATCAGGTAGAACCGAGAGTTGCTCTGATAGCTGAAGACGAAACCCACAAAGTCGTCATCAATCTGGGTGTTCACAAAGAAGGTTCCACGGTAGTCCAAGTTACCGAAGTAGTCAGAACCTGCATGTGGCAAAATAGCCTTTGTTGCCATTGTAAAAACATACTAGCCTAATACGTAACTTATATGTGCACATAAGTATTAAGTTATTAATTGAGTCTTACTTGCCTACCATTTCGGTTTAATATTATGTAATACCTACCTAGTACAAGGCCTGGGCCACTGTTCACCTTCTGGATTATGTCACTTCCCTGTAACATATTTCGAATTTGTATTAGTTAAACAATAAATACAATCTGTAATTTTTCTATACACTACGTACGTGCACTTTAAAAATGTTAGTTAATTAGAAATTGGTTGATGATTTTTTTTAGCTGATTTGATTTCAAAATTCTCATTCAATGGTATTCTAACCCGTGGTTGTTTAAAGATGGCCCGTAAAGATACCAGTGTTCTACATGAAGAGACCGAAATCAAACGCTTAATATGCGTTGTTGTTGTTTTTGATTTTGTTGATACCTCATTAAGGAACTCCCAAACCGGAAGGTTGTCAGTGCTGCCTGCCAGGTTGACGGTTTGGTAGTTCCTGAAGTCCGTACGGGCGATGACCCCACTCTCAGGACACACGTCATCAGCGTCAGGCACGCCGTCCATGTCAAAATCACCGGTACAGACATCACCTACTCCGTCTCCTGGCATAGTTTGTATTCCTTTTACTATTTTGAACCAGGCATGGTGAATTCAGTGGCAGTTTTTGTATTACACTACAATGCAATAATTTTCAAACTGAAATTGTTGTAGGTCCTCTCACCGTCAAAGTCTCTATTATCCAGACTGGGAACGAGACGACAGTTGTCTACGTCATCCAGTATTGTGTCGTCATCATCATCATCGTCACAAAGGTCTCCTGTAACCGGTTGAGCCGTTAAATGCAATGATGCATCTTAATAGAAAACATAATTGCTGCAAATATCTAATGGGGAAGCAACTGTACTTGGTAGCATTAATTTATACTTAAGTTCTTGAAAAAAAAACGTTTAAACACGTGAAACCTGTCCTGGGTAGAAAATCTCGTAATATGTTTCTTTAAAAACAGACTTAGGTTCGTATATATAAGGCTGTATATTTTTCAGTGAAATTAGTCTGTTTTGTTGTGATAAATATTAGAAAGAAATGTTAATACCTGCTCCGTCCTTGTCCGTATCCAGTTGTTGACTGTTGGGGATGTCAGGGCAGTTGTCAAAGGAGTTCGGGATCCCGTCTGCATCGCTTTAAATATTAAAGAAACTATATAAATGACGAAGGTCAAATGATAATTTGAACTTTTTTTTCGCTCCGATGAATCATTTTATCTTACACTAAAATGACATTAAAATACCTGTCGGCGTTGTCCGTACAGGCATCGCCGACGGCATTTTCATCGAGGTCAAACTGAAAAGAAAACAAATCATTATTAGACTGATGTTGCCTACTAAAAGACTAATAAAACCTAGAAAGGAATGTGTGGGTCATTGCGCACGACTTACGTGCAACGTGACCCCAGGTAACCCGCAATGGAGCACGTGTTCGATGGCCAACGGCAGATGGAACGGGCCATTCTTAGATCGAACGTGGAACGGGTATAGCATTTTTGGCCCTTTTTGGCTGAAAATAGCCATTAAAGTCCCCCAAATGAGTCATTTGGAGGCAGTGTATGCCAAACATGTGACTGCTATTCTGTAGATACATGTTTAAGGTACCCTTATACCGAATTTCAGATCATTTGGTTGTAATACCAGGGCTCAGGATCAAAAAATCCAGTATTTGTAGAAAAATGCCCCAAAAAACCTTCATAAAAAATTTTCAAACGCATGTATAAAAAAAAGTAAAAACGCCTGGGGGTATTGGCCCCCTCTACATTGTACGTCCATACCAAATTTCAAGTCATTTAGCTTGAAAATGACAAAGTTGAATCTATTTAACGGAATAGCGGAGGAGAAGAAGAAGAAACACGAGAGAACACGAGAGAAAAATTGTTCTACAAGGTGGAATGGCTTCTCTTCAATCTCGCAAGGGATGATGGGATGGACGAGTCCACTCAAAACAGAGGGGGCCTCATGACAATATTACACAGGATGTGCCATCCTCCCTCCATTATATAACGTTATTTCATCCATACCGTGGTATGGACTGAAATATAAACACTACCAGATACATCCAGGCATCCAAAGAACACTGATACGCCACGCTCAACACTTGCTCCATTCCTTTAGTACGGCTTGATGACTTACCTGATTGACATTTGCGACCGTTGGGCAGTTGTCACAGACATCTCCGATCCCATCTCCGTCAGAATCTTCCTGCTGAACGTTAGCTACAAACGGGCAGTTGTCCTCGTGGTCAAGAAGCCCTAACAACACATATAACCTATATTATTAAGAAGGTACTTTAATAGACTAAAGCAAAAAATAACAGTTTAATCATCAATGTATGTAATAATCGAGTTGTTTTCGTTCACATATAATAAGCACGTTTTGTTTTTTCTAATAAGTTAATCAATAAAGTCGATTACTCAAGTTGCTTATGGTATACCTTAGACCTTAGGTCTACTGTTGCATCGGTCTACTAGAAGTGTTATATGCTTATCGTATATGCTATGTTATTATTAATCAACACACTAATGCAGTTAACTTTAGGAAATAATGAATCGCAGACAGCTATGAACATACCATTTGCAAAGCGTATGCATAATGTAGACATAATGTGAACATAATAACGTCACTGATGCAATCAAACGCACCGTCACTATCGGCATCACTGTCGCACACATCCCCCACACCGTCCCCGTCTGTGTCCCGTTGGTCAGTGTTGATGTCCGTGGGACAGTTGTCACACACGTCACCCACTCCATCACCGTCACTGTCCGTATGGTCCATGGTCAATAGCAGCGGGCAATTGTCCTTTCAAGGATTAAGCAAAAGCAAATATTTAGTTTGCTTCTTCGACAAGTGTGTTGCAATGTGTTGTTGAAAAAAAACAGTGTATTAACGTTATAGAATTATTTTTTGAAACCTACAGACGTCAGTTGATGTGTCAATCCCTTCTTTCCATCTTATGTCATTGTTCTCAGAGCCAGTCGGGTTCAGACTTTCCTCCATTTATGATGTTAGTAGGAAGCTTGTAGCCAATTTAGCTACTAACATTCTGACAGGAGATAATTTTGATTTCCTTGGCGGTAATGTCTGTAGTTTAATGTATTTAATTCGTAACCTGTTTTATAGTTACCTCGATATTAAGTAACCCATCGTTGTCCATATCATTGTCACATACGTCTCCCATTTCGTCTCCGTCTCTGTCGTCCTGACCACTGTTAGGGACACCTGGGCAGTTGTCCTAAGGCAACATCAAGTTCACATTATTGACAAACAACCCATGGATCAAATGTTTCTTTCTAATCTGGTGTGGACAATTGATTCTACTAGAACATATAACAACATAGTTCACATCGTTGACAAATGATCAACAAGTCTTTATTCTAACTAGTGACGGTAAATGAGAATTGTTCTATCGGAAAAATTAAAACTAACAAGGCATTCAATTAACGACTGACAAGGATAAAACGTAGAGAGATAAAGGCCGTGTCTACGTGAAGTCACCCAATGCCCAAGGCGCTTTACATGTGGTTAACCCCGAAGTCGGTTTCAAGTGGCTCCATCTGAACGCTCCAAATCAAATTAAAAGCGCCTCGATCCCAAGCCACTTCTAGACGTGGTTTCGAATAGGTTTTCCCGCATCGCGATTTGCGTCTGAACACAATGCGTCTGAACGCAATGTAACTTCGGCTGGTCATGGATTACTTGGTGATATTTCTTTATTTATATGCAATACCAACTTTTACGTGGCAGCAACTTAAAGAGCAGTAATGGTCAAATAATGTGTCCGTTCTATCTAGGACGAGCTTCACCGCCTCTGGCGGGACCACGTCGGCATTCGGCCGAGATACGCTGGGAGGGGGGCATCAGCAAGCAGGTCATTGACCTCTGACATTAATAACACGCCACCTTGCGTGTTATCATCAAACAGAAATAAATGTAGCTCAAGCGAATTGTGATCGGACACGGTTTCAAAGGAGTGTGTGGCACGTGGACCAGATGTGAGGAATGTGAGTTACCCGAATAGCGGTTTGGGGGACTTCACATAAACACGGCCAAAGAGCAAAGTTAAATGCAATTTGCATACCTTGTTACACCTGGTGTCGTTGCAGGGCAGCTGTAAATCTGGATAACCGTCTTGATCTCCATCAACTCCACATGTAAGTCCGTCCTGGGACCCCGCCCAGCCAACATCACACTATGCAGTGAAAATGTTTAATATCTTTAGATAACATAATTTTTCATTATTTTCCTCAATTACGGAAAATAAGCTCCTGTATGAACGCCACATGATTTAATGTAACAATGCGTCAACAGAATAGTCATCTGTTGCGTATTTGCCAAAAAAAATGCTATTTTTTTTCAATTGAACAAATTATTAAAAATGAAAAAAATTACTATCTCTTACTTTATAGAAAGATTTATAGATGAATATAAAAATGAGATACGGGAAGTCTTACCTTGCACATCAGTTGTCCATTGACGTGGGTACAGCTGGAGCACAGATCGTCCTTGCCGAAGCAAACTAAATGATTTTTGTAAACTTGTTTTAGTGTGGCGTTTGACTATGAAAGAAAATGAAATAAAAGCAACTGTTACAATAAAAGCTCCGTTAGAGCGGCATGTTACATGTTACTATAATAACTACCTGACATGCATTGAGCCTCCTCCTTTGCTCCAGGAAACACGGACCAGGTGTTGTGAGGACATTGTTTACAGTCCGTGTGTACCGGCTGGTCCTGGTACTCACCAACAGGGCAGTACTCACAGGTGTCCGTAGTCAGGTCATGGAACGTGCCGGGGGGACAGTCAACTGAGTATACGTTTTTGTACAGGTTTGAAAATGAGACTTTTTTTATCATATATAATAACCTAACAAAATTATTTTCAAAGTTGGTAAATTACATCATGGAAAAGTTTTTTTTTACTTAAAAGGCGAGACTCTCCCGGGAACTGTTGACTGATTTAATCTTTTTCAGTTATCTATACAATCTCTCAGGACACGCGACTTCATGCTCTTGTGGAGATAACTCGAGATGCTTTGGAAAAATCTCAAGATACCTTGAAAACATTTGGAAAGATCTTGAGACCTTTTGTTTTCATCTCAAGATTTTCTGAAAGATCTGGAGATTGTCGTGAAAAATCTCAAGATTGTCTTATAAGATCTCAAGATTTCGTCTAAAATATTGAGATCTTTAGAATTAATCTTGAGATTTTTCAATTTTTAACGAAGCGTGAAGACCCCCACTGGGGGTCATTATAATCCGCTATGTAACAGAGAAGTTTGTGACAAAAGATTGGATATGTACCTCTAAGCTGTAAATAGTCAGAGGCATTAGTCCAAAGTGCTCTGCTCATTCCAATAATAATCTGCTCGGTGTTTATAGCACTTCCTCATAAATTATGCAAATGAGGTCATGATTTGAATAAATTTTGTTTATTAATGTTCGCCTCCACTTTCAAATGTGGCAAGTATGGAATTACCAGCAGTTACAACTATGAAATTATAAAAAATTCTCATTAATTATGCAAATTAGGTAATCATTTAAAAAATCTATATCCTCAGATTTTTTTTTTCTCAATTACATGTCACAAGTGTTTCATTGTCCTATTATCGAAAAAAAGCAGATTTATAGAATTTCCTCATTATTTATGCAAATTAGATCCTGATCTGCACAATTGTCATTTGGTTATGTCAAGCATCACTTTAGCTACCTACATACCAAAAAATCACGACAAGCCGTCAACCGATTCTTGAGTTATACTCCTTCGAAAATTTTTAAAAAATGGTCTTGCAGTTCCAGAACAAGCCGCTAGGGGGCCCAAACTCATGTGAATTCTTCCCTACCCCAAGAGCTCACTCACTCACTCAGTCCCCTCCGAGCCTGGTGGCGCATGGGGCTCCAAGTAGCTTCTCCATCTAGCCACCTTCACCGCTTCGTCCATCGAGAACCCGTGTCTTCTCACCTCCTTTTCTACCGTTCTTCTCCATGTCACCCTAGGACGACCTCTCTCTCTTCTGCCCTGCGGCGTCCACCTCAATGCTACTCTTGTCATATCAGTTGCTGCTTTGCGAAGAACATGGGAACGACCAAACTTCGTGACCCTAGCATGTCTAGATCGCGAGATATCAAAACCGGAAGTTCTGCTGCAGTACCAACAAAAGCCGCCAGGGGGCCCAGAATCTAATCATTTCTAGGTCTCATTAAGACCTACCCACCTACCAAGTTTCATGACAATGCATATTAAGCTTCTTGAGTTATGCTGTTCACAGACAGACAAACAGACAAACGGACAGACGGACAAATGCTACTGAAAACATTAACCTTCGAGGCGAAGGTAATTAACTTTTCAGCAGTCTTTGTGAACATTATGCATATATCTGCATGCATACTTTCCGCCGGTTTGGAATCTCAGATCTCTTGTTTTTTTTCTCTACCCAGCACCGTGCAGCGAAGATTACGACCCTCCCCTGAACGGTGGCAAAGCCTGTTCAGTGACAGATGACGCGACAGGAGCCATGTTCTGTACTGTCTACTGTCCGGACAACAAGGAGTTTGCTATACCACCTGCACAAGTGTACACATGCCGGGCTGATGGAAGTTGGTTCGCTGACTCTCATCCTGTGGTTGGTCAGAATAGTCCCTGGCCAGACTGCACAGGTATGGTTTTACTGGGATGATTGATTAAGGGTTAATTTTTTTATTTTTATTTATTTAATCTTCAGACAGCTGGGTGGCCCATTCAATTTTGTCAAATTGATTTTCAATGGGGCCCAGCACAGATACAGTAAAATCATCAATATAACAGAGGAAATAACTTAACCCTAAACAGTACACCTGGGGTCCGCGCGGACCTCAGCACTATATATTCTGTAATATCTTTT
>NW_017803977.1:16593-45516 GCF_001625305.1 Branchiostoma belcheri
TAAAAGCAACTGTTACAATAAAAGCTCCGTTAGAGCGGCATGTTACATGTTACTATAATAACTACCTGACATGCATTGAGCCTCCTCCTTTGCTCCAGGAAACACGGACCAGGTGTTGTGAGGACATTGTTTACAGTCCGTGTGTACCGGCTGGTCCTGGTACTCACCAACAGGGCAGTACTCACAGGTGTCCGTAGTCAGGTCATGGAACGTGCCGGGGGGACAGTCAACTGAGTATACGTTTTTGTACAGGTTTGAAAATGAGACTTTTTTTATCATATATAATAACCTAACAAAATTATTTTCAAAGTTGGTAAATTACATCATGGAAAAGTTTTTTTTTTACTTAAAAGGCGAGACTCTCCCGGGAACTGTTGACTGATTTAATCTTTTTCAGTTATCTATACAATCTCTCAGGACACGCGACTTCATGCTCTTGTGATGTCAGTAATCAACAGATCAACGTATTGATGGAAATCGATATGACCCATTCTGGTTAAAAAAAATGCTTGTTGCGATGTACACCTCTATCAAAGTAGTGGTGTTTTTTTATACAGAATCGTAATCTACGTCGATGAAGGTTAGACATCCAGGTAATACGATACGCCAAAAAAACCGTAACTCAAACAACTGGAAGAAACGGTTTTTAGAATTTTAGAAACGGTCAGACGTTTCAGCTAGTATCCACTAGCTTTCGTCAGTGACTGAGAGACCAGAGGGGAAATGCAGGTTTGTAAGCACAAACTATTGATTGATATGCAAATAAAGTGATCGAAGGCAATTTTTTGGAAGTCGAATAGGTAACAAAAGTCAGGCAAGTCAAGACAAGATAAAGCAAATTAGTCAGAAAGGTCCTGTTATACAGAAAGTTAAACAAGGTCAACATTACTATTCCGTATGTCCAAGGAGTAACTGAGAAACTTCCAAAACTTCAACATAGCTATCAACTTAAAGAGGTGTAAAAGAGGCAATAAATGAAAGAATGTATAACCCCACCCTCAACAGGGAAGGGGGGCTACGGGTGGATCTCTCCTGCACTTGAAATTTGGCACTCCCAGCCCCGAGGACAGACAACACTTATTATATAATAAGCTTCTGTTCTGTATAACAGGAGCTTTCTGATTAATTTGCTGTATCTTGTCTTGACTTGTCTGAATTTTGTTCCCTATTCGACTTCCAAAAATTGTATTCACTTTATTTGCATATCAATCAATAGTTTGTGCTTGTAAACCTGCATTTCCCCTCTGGTCTCTCAGTCACTGACAAAAGCTAGTGGATACTAGCCGAAACGTCTAACCGTTTCCAAAATCATATCCAGTTGCTTGAGTAACTGCTTTTTGGCGAATAGTAATCTACCTCTGACGAAACTGTATGGAACCCAATATGGGTATGAAGACTAAAATCATGGTTTTCCGTGTTCTATTAGATAACCCACTTTTTAACGAACTTTCATTTTTTTGTCTGATATACAATTCCGTCAGGGACCGATACCAATAGACGTTTAATCTGGTATATGGCACGGCACTTCTCTTTTTGTAGTTTTTTTTGTGGTGTTTTATGGTGTAAAAGTTATTGATATTGTCAAAAGTCTAACTCACGACAATACGCCTCGAAGCTGTCTTGAAAACTCAGTTGCCCCTGGGTGCAGTTGAGGTCGAACTCCGCAAACCCGATGTCAAATGTGTCGGCCGAGGCCTGTTGTCCGTTGATGTTCAAGTAAAATTGCTGGTTTCCAACTTTTTCATCGATATCAAAATAAATATCGTCGAGAGCAAATACTAGATTAGATTGCTCAGTCTGTGTAACATCCGGTTGCAGAGAGCTGCTGGCAACTACCTTGAACCTTACCATGAAGCCGTTTGCAGATCTATAAGGTTTTGAGACGAAGTTCCGCCCTCTAATTCCATCGGTTTGTTTTGATGTCCCTCCACATTCCACTTCAACGTTCTGAAGCTCGATAGTGATAGAGCCACCAGGTTGAAAGGACGGCAGCTGACTGAAGAGCTGTTGGAAGTTGGAGATGATTTCACCCATACTGGTCAGACAGTCAGTGTTGGAGAAGTAATGGACTGATCCTAACATGTGGGGGCGTCCTGGACGATACCTTCCTGTGGTAATATAAAGCAACATCAACTTTGCCCTACTTTGCCTTCAAATATCAAATTAGAATTCGAAAACGTGCTTAATATGTTATTGAGAGTTTAAAGTTTGTGGTCTCCCCAAACATCTATAACACATGTTGCAGTTACTTTAGTCAAATGAATATTATACCACAGTAAATGACAAACTATGATGACAGTGTGATACAATGTAGCTGAAATATTTTAAGCCTATAGACTGAAATAATATTGTTTGTTGCAATGCGTCATTCCCATAATCTTTCAAAATACAAAATGAAACAACTTTTTTGTGAACAAATAAGGACACACTTGATGTAAGAATCGGTAAAATCCGCCCAACAAAAACAAAACATTAATCTAATCAAAAACATTTAGAAAACTAGAGTTCGGCGATCTTATACCTCCATGACTTGTTTACTGCTTTCGTAAATCGTATGCATAGTGATGACCACCTGTGCATGGCTTACATTTACAATCCTGCTCATTAGCAAAATTTGTAGACAAATTATTCACATAGCCCCTACCTAGTTACATGCAACACACGGGTGAAATCCTTATCATTTGTCAGGGACAACATATGATATCAATATTGTTGGTTATATGCAAGCACGACCTCTGACATACTTTATATGAGAGATCCTTTTTCCCACGTACAATCAGGGAATAGCTTGCCGGCTGACACTGCCCTTAGTAACAACTTAGAGGGCTTCAAGACCAAATTGTAACCCCCTGAAACCTCCACTTTCTCAGTACATTTAACCCTCCCCCCCCCCTTCGCGCAGTTTACCCGACACGGCGACATAATCTTCGGAAAGTCGAAGGCGGTCGCCCATGGAAAGAAGATACCTTTGCCAAACTGACTAAGTATACATTTTTTACTGCGAATATGCAAATCATAAGAGCCTATTTATTTCACTCCATACTATAGTATGAAGTGAAATACTGTCTTTCCTCGTGTTTCTTCTTCTCCTTCTCCTCCTCCTCCTGCCATTTCTTTAAATTGATTCAACTTCTTCATTTTTGGGAAAAATAAAATGAAATTAAGGCATGAAGGTAGAGTGGTAAAATACCCCAAAGCGTTTTTCAATTTTTTGTGATACATGCATATGCTTTTAGAATGCTTTTATTTGAGCTTTTTGGCTGCCTTATAGAAAATGAACTATATAGCAGTGTGTTACTATATTTCGGCATGAGTCAGAATGGCATGTAGGGCAAGCAACCAATAGGCATGCAGCATTCCTCTATTCTTCTTACTGATTGGCTGTTGGATATGATTGGATTAACTCAAGTCTTTCAGGAGAGTTCTTTCAGGTAGGTTCAGCACAGGCAGCACGTCGGCAGAACATACTGCGCCTGCGCAGAACCCTGTATTTTCACGGTTTTCGATGGATTTTTCGTCAACGTTGCATTAGAATTTTGCCAGTTGCAGAGGATATCTTTTCCGACATAACATTTGGAAACTGCGAGATTTCGCGAGATTTCGGTCGTTAATGAGCAGCCTTTGTATTTTGAGATTTACATGACACTTATTCCATCTCATTTTCATTATTTGTTGACAATTTGTGGACAATAGGGGGGTTAATGGCGCGGCGGGTCCACGCGGTCTAGGCCGTGGGCGAAGATGTTTACTATTTGATACTTTGATATTTGATACCGATTCGTGTGATTCCAATAAACATTTTACCTAACTACGAACTAGCTGGAATAATGATAGATGCATGGATGCCTGTATATGATTGAACAAACAAAAATCTGACGCTAAAACTGCCAGACATTTTGCTCTTCTCTGTTGGAACAACGCAAGCGGGAGGTCAATGACCTACACCCCGCGAGTAGACAATATTACAAACGCGATTAAACACGTAATGTGTATCGTCTGCGCGCGCGCGCCACGGTATCAACAATTTTCCACAATCTTTACCGACTATAAAATACAACTAGTATTATCTACTAGTAGGTACTGTTATCGATTTCCGAAGAATCACCAAAATTGAAGAGAGTACAGATTTAGGCGTTCGTTTGTTGTTGCTGAGAACATCGCAAAACGGCTTCGTGGCAAATTTTCCTGAAGTGAGGGTCAAGGGCTTGCATGCCGGACATTTTCAAAGATTGGACAGGGCGGAGCTGTAATATCAGAGGAGACGGCGGGTTCTGCTAGCTGGGTTGATAGTTACGTTACATCAAGGAGGTTCAAAAGCGAACCTGATAAAGAAGGAAATCCAGTTACTAGTAGTTGATAGTCTTGGTGCCTTACTTGAAGCGATCGATACCGCCATTTTGTTTCAGAAGTACATTATATGCCATACAAGGCAGTGCGTAATTGAATTACACCTAGTTAGCTCGACCGTTTGGTAACGCACAGGGCGGCATGCGCAATTCCAGGCATTCCAGGCAGTTCGAATCCCGGGGTCGGATATTTTTTAACCATTTTAACATTTTTAACATTTTTTTTATTATTCTTAGCATTTTTAACATTTTTTTTTATTTTTAACATTGTTAACATTTTTTTTTTAATTTTTAACATTTTTAACATTTTTTTTAATTTTTAACATTTTTAACAATTTTAACCATTTTAACATTCTAACAATTTTAACATTTAATTTTAACATTTTCTTTTTAAAATCCGTTGTTTTGCTTTTAACATTAAAAAACTGATTGTTCTTACTTAAGAATGTCAATAACTTAGAATGTTAGTCTTTTGTATTTTTCCAGCATACAAACCAAAATCACTTTTCGGTCAAGAGAGAAGGATTACGGCACTGTGCCAGTGTGAAGAATCTACAGAGGTATTACCAGTCACTAGTAGCAAGGGATAGACCACATTGAATGATGATGATGAGGATGAATCATATGGAGTACTATCATAGCTTAGTACAGAAATTCTACTGCTTTACTTTACTTTACTTTCTTTCACTCTGTACATGCAATTAGCTCCCGGCATGATTTTAAAAATAAAGGTTATGATAATCCTTGTATATATAAAGCTTATTCAATGTATAGTTTCATAGTTTACGTGATTGTAAATAAGGCCATGTTGATTTGATTATATGGATGACATCTGTGCGCGCATCGGTTTTCGTTCATTTCCAAACTAAGTTTATGACAATCATACAAAACATCTGTAAACTAAGCAAACATACTCTGTAAAGTTATTACTGTCAGTAATTCCCGATTTTTTTTCACTGTACGGCAACGCAAGCGGGAGGTCAATGTTCGCGGTTTTCACTGTCACTTCTGTACCGTGAACTTATCATTACAGTTAGGAATTAATTCCGGGACTTTCTTTTTCCTGCAACTGTCACCACCGTAAATATATAGTTCCGTAAACATGTCCATTTTTCTCAGACCGTGAAAATTTTGCTACCGTTAGTACTAGTAGAAGTTAGATCCTGATTAGATCCTGATTTGCATAATGATCATTTGATTATGTCAAGCATTACTTAAGCTATCTACGTACCAAAAATCACGACGATCCGTCAAACGGTTGTTTAGTTATCCTCTCTTTCAAACAAACCATCCTGCAGTTCTAGAACAAGCCGCTAGGGAGCCTAAACTTACGTGACTTCTTCCCGAGGACAAGAGCTACATACCATCCAAAACCCATGACGCTAGCATGTCCAGATCGCGAGATATCAAAACCGGAAGTTGCGCTGCAGTACAAGGGGAAGCCACTAGGGGGCCAAAATCTAATCATTTCCAGGTTTCGCCACACCCTACCGATACACTAAGTATGAAACCAATCCATCCAGCCGTTCTTGAGTTATTTTGTTGACTAACAGACAGACTGACACGCGCAACTGAAAATATACCCCCTATGACATGTCATGGAGGTAAAAAAAATTGCTTTTACACGGCAAGAAAATAATTTGTATCTTTTACGAATCTTAGTCTAAAATGTGGGTAGTCATCCCAGTAAAACCATACCTGTGCAGTCTGGCCAGGGACTATTCTGACCAACCACAGGATGAGAGTCAGCGAACCAGCCCCCATCAGCCCGGCACGTGTAGACATCGGCAGGTCTTACTGCGAACTCCTTGTCGTCCCGACAGTACACAGTACAGAACATGGCTCCTGTCGTGTCATCCGTCACTGAGCAGGCTTTACCGCCGTTCAGGGGAGGGTCGTAATCTTCACTGCACGGTGCTAGATGGACAATAAATGCGGGAGTCAACTTTAAAATTAAATGTTTAGTGCAAGGTTACTGCAGCTTCAGCAAACCGACAGACTTACCAGTTATTAGAACTATTTGCCGCTAGTGATTTTCAGGGAATTTGTTATAATTACTCATAATCTGACGCGTCCATGCTAATAGTGTCGAATGAAATTCAATATTCTCTTATAAGTAAGAAAAATATAGAACACATTAGATTAGATAATCCTGCGGGACCCATATATATATGGGTTGCACATACAGTACCATCTATTTAGTGTCCTGTATAATGTACAATTTGGGGGTACTTCTCGTGCAACGCATCACACCGCAGCGAAACGTAACGAATGTGGAAGTAACTACGCCACCGCGAGGCAAAAAAAGTAAAGGGTCTGTGACTTGATTAAGATATGAAATTATTTGAAAATATTGTGCAATAATTGCCAGCAGGACAAGGGTTAAGAGACAAACATAATCTGCGTCCAAGATATACTTTTTTTTGCACTAGCATAAAGTAAAAAAGGCAACCTATCTGAAACATTTATCTTTAACATATATCTGTTTAAGATATGGACAGTTTGTAAGCTATTATCATACAGTTTGGCGGTGTGGACATAGGGAGTAAATTAGATATTTTACAATAGTGAAAAAGTGTTTAATACCTGTTTGGCATCTTTCTCCCTTGAATCCAGGTAAGCACAGACAGGAGAATGTGTTGTTACCATCAACACATGTGCCACCGTTGTCACATGCTCCCGGGACACAGTTGTCAGCATCTATTGTTAACGTAGAATGTTTATATTGTGACTGGCTCATAAAAGAGAAACATTTTCACTCTGGTAGTTTATTTTATCAACAGGAATCTAAAATAAAACCTACCCGAGCATGATGTCCCATCTTCATTAAGAGAGAACCCGTAATAACATCCACAAGAGAACCCTCCGATGGTGTTCATACAGACTTGTTGACAGTCATGAATGTCTTGGTCACACTCGTTTACATCTGAAGAAAAAAATAATCATTTAGTGTATCCTCTAAAATAAATGCGTGGTGGCTTGGCTGTGTGTGAGAAAATTCAATGACAAAATTGCCCTGTTGCAGACATACGAAATGTGCAATATCATAAAATATCACCTGAGCAGGTCTTTCCATCAGCGTTCAGTAGAAACCCACCGTCACAGCCACATGTGAAGCCACCAACAATGTTCAGACACGTTTGCTCACAGTCATGTTGGGCTTCATCACACTCGTTTATATCTGAAAGAAGACAAATCTAGTAATCTTATCAGACATCATCTTCTAGCCTATGTCTTTTTTCACACCATCTAAAGGTCGATGATGCAAGAATAATTCTCTCTACTATACTAGTCATATTGGCGTTAACATATGAACATAGATAACACACCGACCTTCCTGGCAGTTGACGCCACTCCATCCAGGTCGACAGTCACAGCGGTAGGCGTTGATGAGGTTTCGACAGGTTCCGCCGTTACGACAAGGCGAGCTGGAACACTCGTCGATATCTAACACACAAAAGCAAGACATTTGTTTTAGTTGGGCCCATAAATTAGTCACTACCTTCTATGCAAAAATAAAGACCTCTCCGCATTCCATGTCTATTTTTTGACTAAGTGACAGCCACGAGTCACAAATATTGATTTTTTTGGTATTTGCCCGATTGCTAATTCCTTTTACACAGTCAAATATACGAGTGCAGTACATTACAGTTATAGGGAACAGACAAAACCTATACTTGTACTGCTATTATGATGTTTTACGTCCTCTTTGAAGGCAGTGGATAATTAATAATTCCACGTTCTGCATAATGAGTGGGTTTTAAATTTTAGGCGTATAAATAATCACTTTATCGCTGCAACAATGGTGATAGAAAATAGACAATACTAAACCAGACATGAATTCATGAAATCAGGAATGTGAGAGTTATTTGTATAAGAGCCTGCATTATCCGACCACCCAAATGTACATGCATCACATGTATGATTTTATACTCTTTGACATTCTTGTGCCTGCATGGTTTCCTATATTGGAATGTTTTGAAATGTCTTAATGTAAAAAAAATCGTTTAGATTATCAAACTGTGCGCAGAATTTTTACAAACCATAATTTGAACTGAAAAAGCTGTTTCTGTTAAATAAGCATATGTTCCAATGAACACGCATTGAAAAAACAAGTAGGTTAGTGAAATGTATAAAATATATGTAAAATATCAAGAAATATTTGTACGTAATTTGCTAGGGTCCGTTTGGCCCCAACTAGACTACGCATAAACTTTGCAATGTAACTTTACCGCAAAGGGGTGGACATTTAAACTTGAAAAGCTTACAAACATTTGTTATCATTTCCTTCCTCTCTTACCATTGCAACTTTTTGAATCCGACTGCAATTGAAACCCATTCCTACAGGTACAATGGTAGCTTCCAACAGTGTTCACACAGTTGTGGTCGCAGCCTCCGTTGTTACTGGAGCATTCGTTCATATCTAAATTGGAAAAGATTCTACATATGTTATAATTATATCTATGACTTTACCACACCACGTGTGGTGAAGACATATTGTTTGTCCTTATGTTTCTTCTTCTTCGTCTCCTGCCATTTCTTTAAATGGATTCAATTTATTTCATTTTTAGGCCAAATGACCTGAAATTTGGTATGCAGGCTGTTATGGTATTAGCTGTTGGGATTTAATTGGGTTAACTTCATGAACACCTACACAAAGCCATGCCATGACCGTATGAACTGCATTCAAGTGTTCTGGTAGGTATGTCAAGCTTTCCTGCTCCAGCATTGGAATGCGGGGCATAAACTTTTCTTTTTATCTTGAAAATCAACAGTTTGCATTATGCAATTAAAAATCCTATTATGTAGTGGATAGCTATCCAACTGTTGTATTCTTAGTTATATGTCACTTCATACTATAGTTATATCAATGTAAAGCATTTTTCCCTTGTGTTTGTTCTTCTTTTCCTACCATGCCGTAAAATTTTGGTGAAGCCATCCGCTGCATTTGCTCCAAAGCAAATTTCGACCTTTCTAGTTTAGTATAGTTCATGTATCTACCCGTGTTGTTTCTTATATTCATTGTACCAGTAACAGTTGTTGAGCCATAAAGTGTATTTGATTTTGATTTGATTTGATTTGATACGTATCTAGCAAAAATAAGTAAGAATAGAATTTCTAAGCATCAAGGCCTTAAGATGGCTATAGACCAGCGCGTTAAAAAGGGTTTACCAATGCTTTGCAAAAATGCGGGATTTACCCGTGCTGCAGTAGTTAATCCTATTCACCGAGTATACTACATTGAATGAGAGTTAACGATGTCGTATTCAATTTGAATAAATTTTGACACGTTTATTCTTTTTCAATACTAACACAATCTAAAGCAAAGCTTGATTGGATATAAGTATTTTTGTTAGTTTGGATTTTACTTGGTTAAGACTGCTGAAAAAAGGCGTTGAGTATCATTTCCTCGCTTCTACTCACCAACGCATCTTTCTGAGCCACTTAGTTGGTACCCATTCCTACAGGTACAATGGTAGCTCCCAACAGTGTTCACACAGTTGTGGTCACAGCCTCCGTTGTTACTGGAGCATTCGTTCATATCTAAATTGGACAAGATTCAACACATGTTTCTAGGCAAAAATGTTAGAAAGAAATTTTTAACTTAAAGGTATAAAATGCTATTTCGCAGGGTAACCCCCCTTCCCCAAAGAGAAGCGCTACATCAAAAGTGATACCAATGCTTTCCAAAGAAAGCGAGATTTATCGATGCTAAAGTAGTTGACTGGCTTTACTAGATGACTTTCAACAGTACGGAACACCAGTAATACTATTATTAGTATTATGACCAGTCCCCAAAGGTATAAATCCAAATGACATAAACTAATAGACTTCAGATGCTTATGGCAGTCGAGCAGTTTATTTTAGTGGAGGCCTGGCTAATACATTTTCACTCCTTTGTAAACACGTAACAAGAACTGTAAAAGCATCTCTTCTACCTTCGTCAGAAACATTAGAATTGACACCAACTCAAATGCTGATGACTAAAAACAATGACTAACTAACCCAGAGAAGTACAGGATACTCATCAAGACATCTAGAAACAAGAGATGTGGTATTCTATTGTCGCACATAACGAAAATGCATTTACCAGCAAATTCAGCCTAGGTAATAACACAAAAGACTAAATAATGACATAATTATTTCACTCCATACTTCAGTATGGAGTGAAATACTGTTTTTACTGATGATTCTTCTCCTCCTCCTTCTCCTCCTCCTCCTCCTCCTCCTCCTCCTGCCACTTCTTTAAATTGATTCAACTCCTTCATTTTTTGGGAGAAATTACCTGGAATTTCGTATAGAGGTAGAGTGGGTAAATACCCCTAGGCGTTTTTTAAATTTTTTTGATACAAGCTTTTACAATCGTTTTATTTGCTTTTTTAACGGTCCCCATAGGAAAGTACTGTGGGGGCGTACGCGCGTGACGTAATAAGAAAGGAATTCGGCGGCATGCCCATATATGGGCATGCAAGCATGAACCTGACGCAGACCAATCTATTCTTCTTGCTGATTGGCTGTTGGATTTGATTGGATTAACTCAATTAACACCTGTTCAAAGCCATTCCATTTTGACAATATGAACTCAAGTGTTTTGGTAGGTACAGCACAGGCCACGAAATACGCATCAATTTTCGAGGGACGTTCTGCGGGAGAGTGCAGGACGCTGTGCGGGACTTCCCTCGGGAGAGTGCGGGACGTCCTCCGGGAGAGTGCGATACGTTCTGCGGGAGAGTGCGGTACGTCCAGCGGGGGAGTGCGGTACGTTCTGCGGGAGCCAGACATTTTGCTCTTCTCTGTTGGAACAACGCAAGTTGGAGGTCAATGACCTGTGCCCGGCGTGTAAACAAAAAAGTTACGCGGTACGTAATGTGTATCGTCGGCGCGCGCGCCACGGTATCAACAATTTTCCGCAATCTTTACCAACTAGTATTATCTAGGTTCTGTTATCGATCTCCGAAGAATCACCAAAATTGTAGAGTGGACAGGCGTTCGTTTGTTGTTGTTGATAACATCGCGAGACGGTTTCCTGGCGAGGGTCGAGGGCTTGCATGCCCAACTGTTTTCGAAGATTGGACAGGGAGCGGCTGTAATATCAAAGGAGCCGGCGGCTTCTGCTAGCCGGGTTGATAGTTAAGTAATATCAAGGTGGTTCAAAAGCAAACCTGATAAAGAAGGAAACCCCGTAGTTAATATTTGAAAGTCTTGGTGCCTTGAAGCGATCGATACCGCCATGCTGTTTACTTTATATGACATACAATGCAGTGAGTGATGTGTATCGCACCGAGTTAGCTCGGTTGGTAACGCGCAAGGCGGCAATCCCAGAAATTGTGAGTTCGAACCCCAGTGCATCGGATATTAACATTTTTAACAATTTTATCATTTTTAACAATTTTATCAGTTTTAACAATTTTATCAGTTTTAACAATTTTAACAATTCTGCATTTTAACAATTTCAACATTTTTATTTTCTTTTCGTTGTTTTGCTTTTAACATTCAAAAACTGATTGTTCTTACTCAAGAATGTCAATAACTTAGAATGTTAGTCTTTTGTATTTTTCCAACATACAACTAAAATCACTTTGATGTTGCCACAAAAGTATGGAGCTGACAAGAGAGAAGGAGTACGGCACTGTGCCAGTGTGAAGAATCTACAGAGGTATTACCAGTCACTAGTAGCAAGAGATAGACCACATTGAATGATGACGATGAGGACGAATCATATGAAGTACTATCACAGCTAGTACAGAAATTCTACTGCTTTACTTTACTTTACTTTCTTTCACTCTGTACATGCAATTAGCTCACTGGCATGATTTTAAAAATAAAGGTTATGATAATCATATTATATGTATAGCTTACAGGAATTGGTACCACTACAAACCCGTGACTCCACCCCCTACAGTCTCCGTACTGATCAGAATTACGTCTTAATTCCTGCTAGAACTGAGAAATTCAAAAGATCTTTTCTGCCTACTTCCATTGTTTCCTGGAATAA
Organism: Branchiostoma belcheri; assembly: GCF_001625305.1. Lineage (NCBI taxonomy): Eukaryota > Metazoa > Chordata > Leptocardii > Amphioxiformes > Branchiostomatidae > Branchiostoma > Branchiostoma belcheri. The sequence goes on from NW_017803977.1 coordinate 28,936, forward strand.
CTTGCCATTAACTACACGAGCATCAACATCAATTGCCATCTTCAAAAAAGAGTTGGAGACGTTTTATCACAGCCCTCACACTCAACCTCACTTCTCCCACGGTCCGAGAAACCCAGCTATCCACCTTACCAGACTCAGACTCAACCGCAGTCAGTTAAACTTTCACCTGTTCCAACATCAATGTGTGCCCAGTCCTGCGTGCAAATGTGGTCACTTCAACGAAACAGCTGTACACTACTTCCTACACTGCCCACTGTACACTGACGAACGCATTGACATGTTATCATCTCTAACTAACATTCTGCCATTTGACACAAACAACGTCACCGACAACACTTTATGTTCAACCATTCTCAGGGGTAACCCCTCATTGTCGTTTGTCAACAACTGTAACATATTTGATGTGGTTTTCAACTTTATTTTGCAGACAGGACGTTTTGTTTGATTTAGTTGATTAATTTTGATTTGTACACCAGCCTACTATGTACCCTTGTCATTTCTTATTATTATTATTACTTTGTTTTATTGTATCCTTTTATGTGTGAGGAGAGGGCTGAGATAAGTTTTATAACTTTTTGCCTCATCCTCGGAAAATAAATGTGAATAAAATAAAATAAAATATGTATAGCTTATTCAATGTATGGCTTCATAGTTTATGTGATTGTTAATAATTAAGGCCATGTTGATTTGATTGTATGGATGGCATCTGTGCGCGCATCGGTTTTCGTTAATTTAAAGCTAAGTTTACGACAATGATACAAAACATCTGGAAACTAAGCAAACATACTCTGTAAATTTATTACTGTAATTCCCAATTTTTTTTCACTGTACCGCAACGTAACGCAAGCGGGAGGTCTATGTTCACGGTTTCACTGTCACCTCTGTACCGTGAACTTATCACTACAGTTAGGAAATAATTCCTGGACTTTCTTTTTCCTGCAACTGTCACCACCGTGAATATATAGTTCCGCGAACATGTCCATGTTTCTCAGACCGTGAAAATTTTGCTACCGTTAGTAGTAGTTGCAATTTCGTCATTAGTAGTATTTAGATACCTGCAATATATAACTTGAGATTGAGATAAGTGTAAAGTAAAGCTGTCGAGATTTAAAGTGCTTGTCGTTGTATCTTTGTAAAAAAATAAGGGAGATAATGGCCAAGTGCCATTTTTGTAAATATCTGTCGAGATTCAAAAAGCTTGTCCTTGTATAATTGCAGTATGATTTATTCAGAATCTTCTATTTTTGTATGGGGAGGGAGATGGAGTGAAATATTACATTTGCTCCGAAGCAAATGTTGGCCTTTCTAGTTACAAACTATATTAGGTTGAATAGTAAATTGACCCCTATAACTTCATAAACTCCTAAACACCCCAGCTGTCCAGCCACCAGAAGCAAAGGCAGGGACTGATTAACATAATACTGGTCGATATTTAAAAAAAAAACATTCACATATTTTTCAGGTTTTCAAAGGAACAATATCCAACCATGCAGAATGATGTACAAATAATTGTAGCTAAGTCACATAATAAAAAAATAACTTAAAAAAGCTTTCAGTTCTAGAAAACCAGCGTTGTGTTAAAGTTTCAACTTTCTAAACAGCCCTATCAAAGTATCTAATTGTAGATACCTGTATTTGTAACTTGAAAATATCTTCCCCACAGCTGAATTAGCTTTTATAGTAGGTGTGAAATATATCTTGTAACTCTGGTGTCAATTTGGCAGCCTCAGAATACTGTATAACTGATAAGTCATGTAGACCAGAGCACTGTTACAACCTTACAAATAACTGTAAGACAATGTCAGGCAGAGTTTGGCAAGCTATTATTGCCTTTCATACTGGATAAGGTGAGACTAACGTCTTCTAATTCCTTATCTGTTGTCGATACATTTTAAACTGTCTTGAAGAGTATATTCTTAGCCAGGCACATGTCATCCCCACCGTAGTCAGAGCTAGACTGGGGTTTGTTAGTTAACGTTTATGTTTAGCTGAATACATGTATATTGGGTCGTTTTATGGTACATTGTACAAGCATGGTATTTAAATCGGGTGACGTAGTGGTAGATCATTCGACTGTGAACCGGGAGACCCCGGGTTCGATCCCGAGTTGTACCCTGGGCATGTCTGGACATGCGTCCGATGTTGTGCCCTTGGGAAAGGCACTTTACACGACTTTACTCACTCCACCCAGGTATGAATGGGTACCTAACTTCAGTTTGGGAAATTCGTTTTGAGGTCACCTTGTGGCGCAGAATGGCAGCCGCACAGACCCTTGCGACAGTTCCGCAAAAATGTGGAACAAATATGTATCATGTGTATTATGTGTATTATTATGTGTGTTACTATTTGTACCATCTGATTGTAAACCCTGCACCAATTCAGCACTATAAGGCTGTCATTGCACGGGTGGTGTAGATATGAAAAACATTGCGAAAGGATAGAAATTTCACAAAATATTGTAATTTGAGTTTAGAAAGCCATAAACTAAAATAGATTATGGTAATTATAACCTTATTTCCATATTCGATGAGATCCAACAAATGAATCCAATGGAATCCAAATGATCCAACGAAAAAGACATTTACAAAAACTCTACACATTTCATGTTCTGTACGGTACTGTATATACTGCATTGAGTGTATGTATGTACCCAGAGCCACTTCGAGCAGCAGTGGTAAGTCACTGATGGCGTAGAGAGAACATGGCTATGGGTTTTGGGCCGTTAGCAGCCTTTGTGAAACTGCAGGTGCTGGTTTTGTTGCAGATTTTAAAAGAGAAATCTCAAGAAGCAGTCGATGGGTCTTAATTTTCGGTATGTAGATAGAGTAATGCTTGATATAATTAAACAACCAGGTTCTAATTTGAAAAACCAATTGGGGCAATTTATAAACTTGTTGCGAATGAAAGAGCGATAAAATTGTATGTAGACATCTAAAGTGATGCTTGATATAACTAGGTGGTAATTATGCAAGTCAGGATGTAATTTACATAATTGGTGTTTCATTCAATAATAGGACTATTCACACATGTGGTAAAAGTAACTGAGAATGTTAGGGTTTGTTGCACCTGGAAATTTCTCGTTTAACGTCTATTGTACACGCTAGACATAGTCTGAAGGTGCTGTTCTCTTTTTGGTACTTAGTAGTTCATGATCAGTTAACCCAAGTGCTTGTTCACTGGTGCTTTGAACTTGCGTCATTGCAGATGCATACTTTTCTCTATTCTTTTGCAAATCTGACCGTGGCCTCTATATATTTTTAAAAAACTAAGCACAGCTTTCTGTTCAAGTAATCTCCCAAATCATCCCTCATTCCTTCCAGAGTTACAATGTCCACCACCATTGCTTCTCTGTTAGTGCCATACATTTTGTAGATGTTGTCAATTTGATTAAGCAGTTTCTGTGTCTGATATTAGTATCTGACTCGTGTATGATGAAGTGCTCTGTAAACTCTCTCATTCCACACGTGTTGCGCGTGTCCCAGACCGTGCCCGGGCAACATTATGTAACCCAACACCAGTTACCATGGTGACAGACATCAACAAATCAGGCCATTGGCCAGGTCAGAGGTTAGTGTTTGGAACAGAAGAAGAAGAAGAAATGTAGTAAAAACAATTCCTTCGGATTCGGTAAACATAACTAGCCAACTCACTATCGAAATAATGAGACCATTGTACCAAAGACTTCCTAAACACGCTAAGGACTGAATTCAATATTGCTTGTTTTGTTCCTTCTTCACTGAAATGTTATTTAAGAAAACAGTTTTACAGTCAATTATTAGTCACTCAATGCGTAATTCATACATAGTCGGTGTGTAAACTCATTGGTGTGACGTACGTGCTTTGCAGGCCTGGTGTTTGTTAGCGTTTTGATGCGTGCGAAATATTACTTCCGGTCGTTCGGACACAGGATAGAAAACTCCCCGTTGATCGCGGTACGCCAACAACGTTACGTGATAACGTTACGCCATCGTCAGTACAGTATGGAGTTATGGGTTTACCACCAACCCAATGCCATATGTAATTTTAAATGACTCGTTGTCAAGTCGGGCATGGGAAGGGTTCGTGGTTCTGATCAATAATTTTCACACATATTACTAGTTAGTAACGTTAGTCTATGCCGCGGCCGTCTGTTATTCCAAAGCCAGGAGATATGGCATCGACGTTAGGTAGCTTGGTTACGTGTTACAGGAAAATATAATCTTATATTTATTCTGTCCAAAATGGTTATGACTGCCGCGCTGGAGACTCACGGCTTACCTCGCTCGCAGCGGTCATTGACCTGCGCCCGCGGATCGAACACAGCCGCCTGGCGCGAACCCTATTCCGATTTCGAACGTTGATTCTAAAATTCCAAACAGGTTCTTTGGGCTTCTTTAGTTCGATTTTTGGCTTAAACACACCCATTTTTTGCCAATAAAATCATTTTCTGACATCTATGTAGGCCAAAATGACCAAGGTTCAATGTCTAACGTACCAACCTACCAGCATGCTGAATTTCGTTTTCCTCCAGGCTCTAATTACGAAAATATCGAGGTTTTTTAGGTGTTTGGAACGGAAGAAGGAGAAGAAGAAACGGAGTAAAAACAGTATGTTTAACGTTACCGTTTTCTTCGGTTAACATAAAAAAACACGAAATCACCAATTTTTTGCAGCAGACACATCCTGCATATATTACCTGAAATGCTGTTTTTGAAGTTATCTAACGACCGATTTGGCACAGCTCTAAAATACACCCCACCCTAAGATCTGCTTGGAGATTACATTAGTTCTCGCTAGTTAAGCTTGTGCTCGTAAAAAAGTGCGATAATAAAGGACACTTACAGTGAGAAGGCAGGCAGAGAATGAAAAAAAAAGCTTTCCAAAAATCCACGCACAGGATGGCCGAGCCTTTAAAGCTACGGTCACAACCCGCCGTACGTGCTTTTTGTCCGTACGTTTTTTGGGAGGCTACGTCTGCTACGTTTTTTCTGAAAACGTAGGGAAGGAGTGGCATCGACGCACGTCACTCGCACGTCAATCGCACGGTTTCGCAAGGTGTAAGAGTGTGGTCTGCACGCCACGTCTGGCCGTGAGCGGTTGCGTGCATCGTACGTTGCGCAAGTGGTAAGTGAGTTGTACGTGCTTACAACTACGATCTCTGTGCGATTGCAACTTTACCGTAAGGAGGCCGTACTCACACGTGCTTCTTCCGTACGGTACGTACGGGGCACGCGCGTCGCTCGTATTCGCACGCACGGGTGGTGAATCCGCAGACCGCACGCAGAAAAAGTTTTACATGCACTTAAAGGCCTTTTCACAACCCGCCGTACGTGCTTCTGCGTGCTGTCTACATGCAAAAACGTGGGAAAACGTAGAGCATCCGTGCTTGGTGAGTACCGCCTCCGTACTGAATCCTACGGATTTGGGAGCACGCAGACACGCCGTAGAACTTTAAGTGCATGAAAAAATTTTTCTGTGTGCAGTCTGTGGATTCACCACCCGTGCGAGTACGAGCGACGCGCGTGCCCCGTACGTGCCGTACGGAAGAATCACGTGTGAGTACGGCGTAATTACGGTAAAGTTGCAATCGCACAGAGCTCGTACGTTGTAAGCACGTACAACTCACTTACCACTTGCGCATCGAACGATGCACGCAACCGCTCACGGCCAGACGTGGCGTGCAGACCACACTCTTACACCTTGCGCAACCAGTGCGAGTGACGTGTGTCGACGCCACTCCTTCCCCGTGTTTTCAGAAGAACGTAGCAGACGTGGCCTCCCAATAAAACGTACGGGCAAAAAGCACGCATGGTGGGTTGTGGCCGAGCCTTTAAGTGGGTAATCCCTTGTGTGACAGAAGTAACCCATCAGAGACACCGTGGCTGCTTGGCGGTAGAGCCAATACAGCCTGGGCGCGCGAGCGTTCAAAACACTGTCCGCCTGTTGGATCAGTTTTCGGCAAGAAATGTGTGATTTAAACCAAGCGTCTCTTAATTACAAGGCTTTTCTTAACGCTAGTGGTGTATCGAGGTACGTAATTACCATTACACAGCTTTAACAATGTTTAAATGCTTCGTTATTTACCGACAGCACATATTTACTAAACTATAATGTTTGTCAATCTAATTCTCTGTGGTTGGCCATGACATGCGTTATACACTTTAAACCGGGTTATCTTAATCACAACAATAATCTCTATTTAAACATGCATGCTAAGTACGCAAAATGTTTGTAAAACTCACAATGTTACCTTGGTTACAATTGACTCCCGTCCACCCTCTATAACAGTAGCAGTCGTAGCTGTCAGCAAGGTTGTAGCACGAGCCGTGTTCACATGGACGTGAATAGCAGTAGTCTACCTCTGTGTGATTAACAGCGAAAAAAAAATTAGCGTAGAGCCCTCTATCATATACATGTATACATTGGTAATGCTTCGGTCCCAATTGAAAAAAGGGGCCCTGCCGGGTAGTTCCCGGGCTGTTTTATGGCACTTTCGGGCGTGACCCAACGTGGCCCCGCGGGACACCCTGCGGCTACCAGGCTATTTTTCGGCCCGGTGGGGACCCGAAAGGAATTTAATTCTGACTTAAATTCTACCCGGGCCCCGCTGACAAAAAGACGCCATGACCGAGCCGAGAGAACACCGACAGGTACCCCTCCGGTTGCCGGCAGTCCACCGGGACACATTTCTTACGTCAGAGTAGACCAGATGAACAGAATAAAGGTGTATACTTCGTAAACCCGGGTAAAAAGTGTGACGTCACAGATCAAATGATCACAACAAAAGCGTGAATTCTGCTTTACTCATAGTTCAGTTCAAGACATCTTCGAATTCAGAGAATCTGCCGGATACCTGCCGGAAACCGACCAAAAGCGTGACAAAATTTTCAACAAAATGCTGCTGAAGGAAACTTTTAATTGTGACCATGACAGCCGATGCTCGCCCGACCCCTGAGCCCGACCGGGGCCGGCCGGGGCTACATCCCCGACGGGCACCGGCGCAATTGGGACCGAAGCTTAACATCCTAGATCTACCTGGAGATCCATCCGCCGAGGCGCTACGCGCAGTGGGGACGCGTGCGGCCTGAATGAATGAACAAAGGAATAATATTCCAAATTCATTATTCTGCAATGTCCAGATCGCGAGTTAGGCCACACTGACTTAATTTTATGGATGACATCCTTTGAAGACCCCCAAACTAGTGCGCGCGGGTGAATAAAAATAATTCCGGCCAAAAATAGATATGATGCTAAGTCAATACAAATCTGGTATCGTGAATTTGCGGTAGTACATAGCGACGTATACGGCAAGCTGGCACATGCTGGCTTTTTGCGGAATTTATGTATCGGCACTGTATTGAGTTCTTGAGTCGTTGAGCTTCGGTAGCCTGGATGCCCGGCTCCGTATTGTCGCTAAGTACCATGGACTACCCAGGCCTAGAGCCAGACCAGAGCCTCGATGGACGTGATCTAATTTTTTTTTTTAGAAAAGGCGAAAATCAATGCGCGCGCGGATGTCATCCATAAAATTAAGTCGGTGTGGCCTTATTAAAACCGGATGTTGCGCTGCAGTACCAAGGACAGTCAAAAACTTATTATTTCCAGTTTTCGCCTCAGGCTACCAACACAGCAAGTATAAATCCAATCCACTTAGGCGTTCTTGAGTTATCGTGTTGATTAACAGACGTACGTAACTGAAAATATAACCTCCATGACATGTCATTGACATTAAGGTAATAAGTCCAACAAGAGAAATTAATGATTTCATACCTCCGTTTTTTTAATATTTTTATTTTATATGACGTATTGTTATGTCTAGTGGACCTGTTGAAAAAAGAAAGAAGTTTCCCGTGGATAACGGCTTATATGCCGAAAAAGCTTACTAATTCAAATTTATGCGAATGCATTGAAATCACATATAGAATGCAGCTATTTGGGTCATCATGATCATGCGACAGAACAGATGTCCGCAGACTAATACAAAAACCCTTCGCGATCAACGTTACCATGCCTAAAAATACTACATCCATTTTGTTGCTGTTGTTAAATTCAAAATCTATTTACTTATCTTTAATGGTCACTGAGAATTAGGGAGTGATACAGTGCGTGACAATCACGCAATACCGGCAACTTACTACCCACTAGTTGGAACCTTGGTCAAATTTAAACCCCGACGCGGAACCTTACATACTTAAAATATATGAACCTACTATTTTAAAACACTACAATTACAGAACCCCCTCCTTAATTATGCAAATTAAGGGTATAATTGCATAATTTGCTTTTAATTATGCGCATCTCTCACCTACATACCAAAATTGACGAATACACGTTGTTCCGTTCTGAACTAATCCGCATTTAATAATTCAGCACGGAATCCAAAGCAGTTCCAGAACAGACCCCTAGGGGTACAAAATCTATACCGCACCACTTATTCCTGCCCCAAAAAAGGCAAGACTATATCATATTTAGGATAAAAGATACAAAAACAGGAATTTCTGCGGCAGTACCGAGGTCAGCCACCATATTTGATCTTGACCTTTGTCTTCCTAAGACCTACCACCATACCATATATCATCACAATCCATAAAGGCGTTCTAAAGTCATGATGATTACATATGTGCGGAAACACACAGAGACAGACAGACACACACACACACACACACACACACACACACACACACACACACACACACACAGACACACACACACAGAGAGAGAGAGAGAGAGGGAGACACACACACACACACACACAAACACAAACACAGACAGAAAAATACCTCGGAGTCCATTTTTCATGGAGGTAACAAGTCGTTTGATGCAATATAGCCAACTGCCGCCGCGCCACGTATCTGCGAAGTTTGTGTATTACCGATTGACGGATATACGAGGGGTGATCCAAAAGTTCTCGGCCTCTCCCAAAAAACGTGATGGCAGAAAATTTTTATTACACTATTTTTTAACATAGTCTCCTCTAACTTCAATGCACTTGGTCCAGTGATGTTCCAGCTTTCCTTTCCCTTGTGGAAGAATATTTCGTCTGAAGCCCTTAAAAATACCTAAACCACATCAATGATGACATCATTACCATGATAACGTTGACCACGTAAGTGAACTTGAGTTTAGGAAACAGGTAGAAGGCCCACGGTGCTAGGTCAGGTGACTAGGAAGAGTGGGGTAAGACTTCAAAGCCAAATTCGTTTGCTGCTGTCACTGACCCCTGTGCTGTCTGGACAGGTGCATTGACAGCACGTCAACTCGGAGCTTTTCTCCCCCTTTCTCTGTGATTGTTGCCCTCAAATGCCGCAATTCTGGTGCACAGTACACCCCATTGATGGTTTGACCCTTTTGCAGGGAGTCAATAATGATTACCCCCTCACTGTCTCAGAAAACAGAGGCAAAAACCTTTTCAACGGGTAAAACTCGCTTGGGATGCTGGGAACCGTTCTTCATCAATTATTTGCTCGGCTGTTTTGATTCGGGGTGAAAGTGGTGAACCCATGTCTCATATTGGGTGACAAATCGTTTGAGTGAGTTGCCTTGATGGACTGAATTCGTTCCTTGAAATGCCCAGCCTGTTTAACGTCTGATGTTCAGACAACATTCTAGACGACATCATGCAGACAGGTTGCTCATCCCCAGGATGTCTGACAAAACATTGGGAACTGTACCACAAGTCAGGCCAAAGACCCTGCTACACGTTGGACAGTCTCACATCTGTCATTTACTACCATGTGATGGATGGCCTCAACTAGATTGTCCATGGTGCTGATTTATGGCATCCTGACATATGTTCATCTTTTGTGCTCTCCTTGACGCGCTTAGAGCTAGCAACCCACTTCTTTGTGGTTAAAAAAGATTGTGTGTCATCACCAAGTGACTTGATCATGTCTTTATGGATTTCCCTAGGAGACATAGCTTTTTATCGATACACTTGATCACAGAACACACTTCTGTTACGGCCATTTTGTGATTTTGCCCTCACCCGCCCCATTTTCATGGGGCGTCACGTGCTAATTAATGAATATAAAAATTTGCATTTTTGTGGGCAGTGATGTAAGACGTCATAGTATACAGTTATACCAAAGAATACGCGTTTGACCTCTATTTTCTAGGTGAGGCCAAGAACTTTTGGATCACCCCTCGTACATATACGGATATTAGGTGCAAATAAGTCAATTAGATGGTATGTATAAAGTGTTTGCCAATTATATATGCAGTGGCGAGCTCACCGTCACAATTGGACCCGGTCCATCCCTCCGGACAACGACATGAGCCGACGGGAGATTTGTTGCCCCATTGAGACGACAAATAGCAAATTCCAGGGCTACAATCTACAGGGCAGCCTTCATCAAGGCCAAAGAAGGAATTGAAGAAGTTTTGGGTTAATTTTAGCAATAGTAAAATTGTAGCCTGGATCACGGTTGGATTGTAAAATAATACTTTTCTTATTTTCTTAGTTCTATCTGGTTGTTAACTCCATGTAAAGTCAATTCATGTAAACATTTCTAATAACACAGAAAGACATATCAATTCAAGTTCATTCTTTCCTTATTGTGCTATTGAATGATATGGAGCGGTGTATAATGCTGATATGTGTATAAATTTTATACACTTATTAATAATAACTAACTTCTATATGTTTATTAGTTTGTCGTGTATATGGAAAATATTTTACTCATTAGAATTTACAATGCATTAACTAGATAGATAACTAGGCGATATATCCTTGTTGTGTATTAAACAGCTAGCTAAAATCTTTGTCAGAATAGTGTTTTTAAATCGAGTTTGAGCCCCGCTCATATTATGATTCCGATGGATACCACAAGACCGTTACATTGTTAAAACACTTATCAATTTCGTATTTAGTACTTGTATGACATGATTTTAATTATATATATATAATGTGCATTCCTTAGGAATCACTTATGCTCCAATCGAAACGTTGTTTTGATATGGAAGTGAATACCTGTTTGACACTGGTTCGTTTGACACTAGTAGTGAGAGGAAAATATCTATTTATAACAGTTTATTACCTAAGACAATTACTGTTTTACAGGTAAAAGGAACATCCAAAATTGTGACTTACCCCCAATCCAACTACCGGTAGTGATAGTGGTAGCGGCAGTAGTCCAAATGACGTTGGTCGTTGTCGTTGGTCTAAAGGTGGTTTTTACCGTTCCTTGTCTAGGTAGCCCTGCAAAGTCTGTGCTGCTTTCGAAGGTCCCTTCGCCTTTGGCCATCAAATAAAAACGCTGATGTAAAATATAGTGTTTATGCATGAATTTGAAGTAACCGATACTATAATGGCTTTTATCTAGAGAAACATAATGCAAAGGTAGGGCCTACTTCTGGCCCTAAATTAAGTCTGTTGTGTTGACTTTACCTTTGGTGCAAACTAGAATAGAGAGCAAGAGGGGTGGGGTCGTTCGTTTTTCGGACAACTCTCTAAGAAATCTTAATCCCTCAACATGTGTAATAACCGATGTACATCCACGGTAAATCACAAAATTATTTTTTTGCAAATCATATACGGTGTAGTGGTTATGAGAGGGTTTACGCACTTTAATTCAAAATCTTTAGTTAAAAAAATGAGTAACATTGCTCGTGACCTAACCATATGGTAATTTTTGGACTTTTCGCAATGCCCTTGACAAATGACAAAACAGAACAATTTATCATATGATATAGATGGCATATCATAAGAAATGTTAAAAACCATAAAAAGTCTTAAAAAGAAGAAAGTATCCTTGTACTGTTGTGGTTGTATTGTGCAGCAAACCAAGTTCTGTTCGGAAGCATTTGAGTATAGAAGGAAGCCAGAAGTGCATTGCCCTAATATTAATGAAACAAGTATAAATTTAAGCAAGAAAATATGAAAGCTTTTAAGCCATTTACAAAGGAACCGGAGCTTTGACGTCTGTACAAACCTACTGCCAACGCAGGGAAGGCCACTAGAGCCGCAACCAGGAGAGCCACCCACATCTTATGAACCGTCCGTTGAGTGAGGACTTTGTAATATGTATGATCATTGTAATTGCATATTTTGGTCTATAGCCTAGAAGGGTGTGTTGCAAGGTCATGTGAACCACACAGCTGGTGAATGTGGACTGGGGCAGAAAAGCGGTGAACTAATATTGGTTATCCGTGATAAGTTTCATCAGGTTGGTAAGTCACTGAGTAAAGAGACTCTTTTTGCACAACCAAGTCTTTTACTCAGCCGACGTTTCGGTAGCCGTCTGTCACCTTCCTCAGGGTAGTTGCCTTCGACAGAAGGCTATGGAATCGTTTTTGCACTGTTTTGCAGATTATGCACGATAAAGTTTGAAGGCATGGTCCGTGGTTCACGATTTTTGGCAGGCAGGTTGTCTTAGTGACGGGCATTGTGATGGCCAGAAATGGGCTTCGGGAGGGGGGGTTCTTACGTGACTGGAGCTGACCTTTTGTGTTTGCGTTTTTTGTTGTTCGTCGAATAACTCGGGAATCCTTAAGTAGTTGTCTATGGTTTTCAGTGGGCAAGTCGCCCTTGAGAATACGGAGGTCAAGTTCTGATATGGACCTCGTGGGGGTTCCCATGTCATTGAATTTGACCTTTTGTGGTGGTCTTTATTGTTGTTAGCGGGATAATTCGTGAATCTGCAAATGGATGTTCACGATTTTTGCTGAGCAAGTTACCGTTGACGATAGGAAGATCAAGTTCAGAAAGGGGCGTCGTGGGAGGTCCGTACGTTACTGCAGTAACACTGGTCACTTTAAATTTGGAAAAGACACCAGCAACCCCAAGTATGAAATTCCAGGCAGTTAGCAGTTAGCAGCTGCAGTACCACAACAAGCCGCTAGGGGGTCCAAAGTCTAATCAATTCTAGGTCTCATCAAGACCTACCCACCTACCAAATATCAAGATAATCCACCTAAGCTTTCTCAAGTTATGCTGTTGACAGACGATAGGCTATCAAAAACTCATCTGTAAATCCTCAAATACACAAAAGGTAAAATCCCCAAGCCATCGCTAATACACGCAGCTAATAGCAGGTAACAAGATCACAAGTTTTTAAAGGCCAATAACAGGTCAAACCATGAAAAATGTCAGACTTTTTGGCCATATTTTAAAAATATACATTCTTCTGTCCTTCTTACCAGAAAACTGGGCCTTTCTGAGCAAAATTTGCCCAGGAAAAAAATTATCTAAAAAAGAAGTCCCAAATTTAAGCGCCCTCTACGGACGTGACCTGAACTGCAGCCGACTCACCCGGAAAGCCAGTTGCGTAATATGGCGCATTTATTGGTTTATTGTTTCAATTGAAAGCAATACACTAAAATACATTGCAGCAACTTGTACATAGTACAAGTCGCTGAATTATGCATATTAGGCAGTTACAAGAAATGAATAAAACACTTAATAAAATCTATAGAAACTACTATACATTGCAAAATGATTAAAATAATTAGACAATAATTATAATAAAAATTACCACACACTGATAGGTTACCTGACGTTGTTCAGAAGTGCAGTGAAGTATGGAATGGGGCTGTTTTTATATCTGTTGGATCTTGCCATCGGAATACAGAGCTGATTATTGCCCTTTAAATTTCTGTTGTGAACATCTTTCCGTAGCGGGGGCAACCAGTTTCTAAACGTCGGCGAATTCAACAGAGATTTGGCAAATTTAAGGCTTAGCGATTCTCGTCTAGTTTTCAAGGTACAGAGGCCAAAATGGGAAAGGGCTTCATCATAACATGAGTATTGAGGGCCTAAAATTATTCTTAGCGCACGTTTCTGTATTCGTTCTAATTTATCGGATTGTTGATGTATTATATTGGCATTCCATACAGGGGCAGCATATTCAACGGTTGGTCGTATATATAATAAATAGATTTCGCAAAGGTCGTTGATGGGAAGGCCGAAACGTTTTAATTTCTTTAACCAGTAGAGTCGTGAGCTTGCTTTTGTCGTAATGACCTCTACGTGCTTATCCCATTTCATATCCGCTGTCAACCACAGTCCAAGTATGCATGCCACTTCTGTATGCTCAAGGACTTTACCATTAAGAAGGATATCGGGGGGAGGAGGAGGGTCGTTAATAAAAGTGATGTTCATTATTTTGCACTTATCTTCATTTAGTGACATATGATTTTCTGACGACCACATTTCAAGTTGATTAACCGATGTTTGCATCGAGGTTGGTACACTTAATAATCTGCTTTCCTTTAAAGTCAGATCATCTACGTATTTCCATCCATCCACAAAAGATTCCGTTGCCTCATTTACAAATACTAAAAAGAGAACAGGCCCTAATTTGGTTCCCTGAGGAACTCCTGATGAAATTCTCTCCCAACCAGAAGTTGCGCCTCTGTACCGAACACACTGTGTACGTTCACTGAGAAAATCACTTATCCATGGTACAATAGAAGTACGTACACCACAAGTTAACAGTTTATGGATTAATACTGTATGATCAATTTTATCAAATGCCTTGCTAAAATCTGTTAACAGGACAGTCTGGATAGTTTTAGGGGTGTCGAAACCAAGAAGTATTGAGTCAACCAAACTAGTGAGGTAGTGAACAGATGATCGCCCCCTTCTACTGCCATATTGGTTAGGGTCAAGAACGTCGCTTATGTCAAGAAGGATCCATTTTGTGATAAAAGATTCAAACGTTTTTATCAAGATAGAAGTGAGTGATATGGGACGCAGATTTTCGACTGTTGCAGGACTTTTCTTTGGAATGGGTGAAATTATGGCTTCTTTCCACTGTTTGGGTATTCGTCCCTCATCCAAAGAGCAGTTGAAAATATGTGCCAATATATCACTCAATTCAACGGCAAAGGTTTTGACAATCTTGGGGGACAGATTATCGGGACCACAGCTTTTTCTTGCATCAATGCGTTTTAAAATTTCGTAGACCTCCCAGGAATGTACTTGTGGTGGTCTGGAAGGAGAAGGTAAGTAAGATGGCAATGATTCAGGATCTAAACATGGAAGTTGGTTAACGATGTCTGAAAAGTGACGATTGATCACATCAGCAATCTCCTTGTCCGTTAAAGACGTAGCGCTGGGGACAGAAACTGATAAGCTACGCCGAAAATTTAGTATATTTCGTAGATGCGTGTGCCACTTAGCTGGGTTCTCCTTCTTAAGCACCTGAATCTTACGCAAATAATGTCTTTTCTTTGCCTTCACACACAAGCGATTCACATTGTTTCTAAGCTTTCTATACAATGGCATATTTCCAGAGTGAAAAGCCCGCTGTCGCTTCTTGATAACAGCTTTAATTTGGGGAGTAATCCATTCGCAGAATCACCTTAGCAGACAAGGCTGTTAAGGTTGGCAGAGAGACTGTAACTCAGGTTAACATTTTGCCACCACAGCGTAGAACACTTCCATCACTCTTACTTAGTAATGCCCGATCACTGATTAATAAATTGGACGACCTGTCTGATATGCTGAACAATAATAAGATAGACATAGCCGTTATCACGGAAACCTGGTTCACTCACGAGCACCCGTCTGAGTGTACAGATGTTAGTGGTTTTAATTTGTTTTCTCGTTGTCGAAATGAAGGCCGCGGTGGAGGTGTGGCAATTTATGTTAAAGATCATATATCTGCGGAGACTCTAAATTTTATTGAAGTACCCACAGAACTTGAGTGTCTGTGGGTACTACTCAAACCTAACTGGTCGCCTCGTTCGATTTCTAATATTGCCATTTGTGCTGTCTATCACCCTCCAGCGTCTTCATACCATGAATTGCTCTGCAAACATCTCATAGACAGCATCTTCGACGGGATAGGGACTTTTTCCGCACTCCTCTTCTTCTCCATCTCCTGGCTGGGGTGCGTGGGGTGGGTGTGGCGCTGCGGATTTTACACTGTTTGTACATCATGTGGCAAGCTACCCCATGCTGCTAAGGATCTGTCATCATCATCATCATCATCAATCCAGGGTATTGTCACTCCTCTGGAGGAACCCCTCCCTTGACTCATTCCACTCTCTTCTCAGTCTGGCGTATCTGGGCCAAGCAGGGCCCAGGTGTTGCACAAGACTGTCCCTCCACCTCGTACATGGCCGTCCTCTGCGTCTCCTCCATTCCCGGGGTGTCCACTCAGTGGCTCTTAGTGTCCATCTGTTGTCTTGTAGTCTAGCTACATGTCCTGCCCAGCGGTGTTTTGCTGTGTTGACAGCAGTGATGATGTCGGTTACTCCTGTCTGGAGTCGGATCCAGGAGTTTCTTTTCCTGTCTCGCAGGATCTGTATATGAAATTTTTCTTCAGAGCGTTTGTTTTAGGTTCCATCAAACTGTAAGTGATTCTGCTGACGTGGCGTGTGTTGTAGATGTGGTGGTGGGATAAAGGACACAACTGTTTGTAGAGAACTTCTGGTTGGTGTGTGGCAAGGATCCTCTCCTGTTTTTTGACAGTCTGGTCTGACATGACAGAGACGCATGGAGATGTTGTACTGGGGTTTTAAATCAACGTTGTCCCATGTAGCCTCCTTTGCAGGTGTTCCGGGAGCGGTCGGTTTTTTTTAATCATTTGGGGGGGGGGCGCTTATTTGCAACTTGCACGATTTTCTAATCAAACGTACGTAGATCGAACGCATTAG